>NC_064244.1:80414563-80724563 GCF_003254725.2 Canis lupus dingo | reverse complement strand
AGTCTAAAGAGGGACCTTCAAAGTTATTCCCCACTCCTCCTGCCTGGCTTCTCGGCTTCTTTTGATAAAGGAAAGAAAGGACTCTACTTTTTTTTCTTGCAAAGTCAGTTGTTTGTGTCTATTTCTGCAAGACTTTGTTACAAATAAAAGGCTTCCCTGCATGCACAGAAAATCACTCTTTCTCAGATATCCAAAAGATGCAGCATTTTGAAATGAAAAAAGGAAGTTGTGATACAATACGCATAGTTGCTCCCATTTCGAAGAATCGGTATCCAACCGAAAGAAAAATCTGAAGAAAAAGACATGCAAGTGTGGGGAGCGTTATCCAGTGTGGTGGGATCGCGTAGGACCTTTGCTTTCACTTGGTGGCTCATCAGCTATTTGCTGCAGCCCTACTGTGTGCCGGCCAGGGAGCGAGAGCAGTGAACACCGCCCGTGTCACGGATGTCTGTAATGTTTGGGTTTGTGTAAGAGACACATATAACTTTTGTAACCAGAAATATAATGAAGAATTGCTTCTTCTTCTCGAGAAGAGAGAAATCCCACTATGATTACGGCTCCTGGTGGAACCCAGACAGGTGACCACACACCCCCTCTTCCCCTTCAACATCCTTTTTTTTTTTTTTTAAGATTTATTTATTTATTTATTCAGAGAGAGAGAGAGAGAGAGGCAGAGACACAGGCAGAGGGAGAAGCAGGCTCCATGCAGGGAGCCCGACGTGGGACTCCATCCCAGGTCTCCAGGATCACGCCCCGGGCTGCAGGCGATGCTAAACCGCTGCACCACCAGGGCTGCCCACCTTCAACATCCTTGAGTCCTTCCTCTCCCTAATCCTCTCTGCATCCTACTCATGCTTTGATCCTTCCCCTCAGGTTCCTGGGTCACATGTTGCATCCCACTCTAACCACCCAAATCCCTGTGCTCCTATAGCTCATGCCAACATCACCCAGGATGTTGGGTGGGAGTCTCCCCCGACCCCTGCCATCTCGATGTTCTCACAGAGCACCTCCCCTGATACACCCTTCACATTTGCCACCCCAGCCTTTACTCACAAGCCTCCAGTCACTCGAAACAGAATGACAGACCCGGGGCTGGATTCTGACCCTACCACTTGCCAGTTCTGCAGCTCGACCTTGCTGAGTTTCTGTGGCCTCACCTACTGATGCAAACACATTTCCTTGCTGGGTTGTTTATAAGGATTAGAAACTATCACGTGTAAACCTCCTGGCACGGTGCCTGGCACACAGCAGGTACTTAATACTTGATAGCTATTATTATAATATTACTGTTCTATTCTTGCATGCTGGAAATTCGCAGAAAGCTGCACTGCCAGGGATCAAGGCCCCAGGCATGAACATATTCAGCTCTCTTCCTTTCTCTGCCTCCCTACCATCTTTCCTCCCTCCAAATCCCCCTCCAAATCCCCAGTCTTCTCACTGCTTTCTCCAGATGCAGCTCTTCCCTCCCTGTGTGTCCCCTTCCCTGTCCCTCCTGGGGGGAACCTGTGCACAGAGTCCAGAAGAACGACTTCCCCCTCTGGCCTCCACAGCCTTTCCCTCCCTCTTATTCCTCCCCTTCCCATCAAACACGCGTCTCAGGATGGCGGTTCTTCCCTGGAACCTGCTGCTGCTTTAGCTCTCTTTCTCCTCCGGACACTCCTGTCCCACCGATGACCTTGAGGAAGCGTTAGACCCTCTGTCTTCATTGCAAACTTCCTGCTGTGGCGCTGCCTCCTTGCTTTGCCCCCGCATGCATCTGACCCAGGCCTCCTGCCCTGGCGGGCCCGCCATCCCTCCCCAGCCCGTGTTCTCTCACCCAACGCCCTCGGATCTCTTCCTGGAAACACCCTCACCCCTTGGCTCTCCTGCGCCTGGCACACCGGCCTGGCTCCTGACCCTCTCCATTCGTTTTCAGCAGCCCCTTTCACTATTCCTGCCCCTGCGAGAAGGTTTCCTCCAGGGCAGCCCTCCGTCCTCCCCTCTCTCCTGTCTCCTTTCTCATGAAGAAAGTCTCCATCCGGGCAATCCAACAGCCACTCCCAGGGCAGCAATGGCCAAGGGGACATCCCCACATGCTGTGCTGCTGGGAACGGTGGTACAGATTTGGTGCCACCTAAGGCAGCAGGTGGCACCGTGGCCAGGACCACGTCCACCAGGAAGAAGGCTGCTGTCTCCTAATCTCACGAAGACCTGGGTGGGCCGGGCTGTTCCTGCTCCCTGCCGACCACCCTTCCTTCGAGTCCTCCCAGTACCTCAAAGCTTGGCAGCTCCTCCCTTCTCGCCAGCCCCCACACCACCCAACCCGTCTCCTCTGTCTGACGGTGGGGCCACCATCCTACCCTGAAAAACAGCTTTTTCTCCCTCTTCTTTTTATCCCCATTTCTCCCACCCTGGTATAGAACATGGGCACTGAAGACCCGGACGTCCGTGGGCTCTCAGCCCCTAACTTGGAAGAAGGGATTTGGCCCACACCTGCCAATGTCTGGAGATACTTTGGTCTCCACACCCCACGGTGTGCAGGATGGCCGCCCCAGCAAGGAATTGCCTAGCACAGCCCGTCAGTACAGCTGCAGTTAGGAAACCCTGCTAGTTCCTCCCAGCTATTTGTCTAGGAGGAAGAAAAGAAAAGAGAAGAGAAGAGAAGAGAAGAGAAGAGAAGAGAAGAGAAGAGAAGAGAAGAGAAGAAGAGAAGAGAAAAAAGAAAAGGCAAAACACAAAACAGTCTGCATCAAGCCAGTCCAGTGCTCCATCAGCCACTGAAGTCGCAGTGACCCAGATGCTGGAGTCACACTGACTTGACCCCCAGGCCTGGCTCGGCTGATTGCCAGGCTCACTGGGCTGCCATGTGTCTCAGGGCCCAGCTGCCTCACCTGTCAAACGGGGCGGTGAGCAGGTGATACGGGGGGCGATGCCTTGATTGCCTGGCAGAGAGCCGGGCACGCAGCACATGCTCAGTGTACTTCAGGGATGTTTCCATCAAGTTTACGCTCTTTTTAGGCTACTGTTCCAGCCCTGCCATGAACTGACCCACCTCCCGCCCCCTGCCTCCCATCACCTGTGCAGCCAGTGAAGCACGGCACCCTGGCCGGATATGCGCTGCCCCCCAGCTCCCTTCCTGCCCCCACCCCTGTGTTCGCTCCCTGGGGCTGCTGCAACAAGTACCACAAGCACAGAGCCTCAACACTACACATTTATTGTCCCACAGTCCTGGAAGCCAAAAGCCTGAAATCAGCTTCCCTGCACTCAAGTCAGGGTGTCAATGGGACTGAGTCCCCCTGAAGGCTCCAGGGAAGGCTTGATTTCTTAGCCTTTCCAGTCCCTAGAAAGGAATTCCTCACATTCCCTGGCTTGTGGCCCCTTCCTCCATCTGCAGAGCCAGCAGCACAGCATCTTCCAGCCTCTGCTGCTCTCACATCCCCTGTCCTCCATCTTCCTGTGTGATTGTACTGAGTCCCCCCAATATCCCAGGATGATCCCCCCATTGCAAGATCCTTAACTTGATGAAGGATCACCTTAACCAGCAAAGTTCCTTCTGCCCCGTAAGGTGACATTCACAGGCTGCAGAGACTAGGACCTGGATATCTTTGGGGGCCAACCTGTAGCCTGCTGGGCCGCATCTTCCATTCAGAAATGCCCTGCCCTCCGACTCTGAGCTCTACGTACCCAGCAGTCCCCACACCTGGTGACTCCTCGGCCAAGTAGCCTCCTGTGATCGCTCCAGGCACATGATCGCTCCTCCTCTGAGATTCTCACACCTCCACACCCCATCAGCCGTCACTTAGACGCCACATGAGCCACTGCGTGTTTCCTGCCAGGCAGTTAGACCCTGTCTCTCGGACTGAACCTTGAGGAATGGCTTTGTAGCATCCCCTCGCCTCCCCCCTCCCCCAAAGCACTCAGCTCATGGCTTTGCACACAGTGGACATTGAGTCAAGAGAGGGTGCTCTGTGGATGGGTTTTATTTTCCATCTTCAAAAAGAAACTAGATTGAGGCTGACTAACCATTTTAAAAACACACATTGGGTGGCAGCTCATGTCTTCTTGATGGAGGGCGGGGGGCAGTGTTGCCCGCGTCCACCTGTGAGCGAGCTCTGTTACGACGTGGTTCAGAAAGCAAAGGAGGCGAATTGAATTGAGACTTACCTTCTTCTTGCTTTTCTTTTCAAGGACTGTCCTTGTATCTGGAATATCTCCTGGTATATTATAAAAAAATTACAAGCCAAACCCAGGAACTTCAGGTAATATTTTCAGTCTGAAAGTTATTTCAGCTCCTCGTTGGCATTTATATAGCACTGTGCATTTTAGCCCTGGTCTTTCCCTGTTAACTAGTCAGTCCACATTCTCCCATGACGTGACGTGATATCTCCGTTTGACACAAAAGGACTCAGATACGGTGGCTAAGATCTCCCAGGAGGGCAAGGGCAAAGACAGGATGCTTGCTTCCTTCTGTCAAAATTATCAGAAAATGTAAATGCCATCAGATCTGGAAAACCGTACTTATTAAAAACACAGTGGAAGCAGCACAGCTAGCCGCATGCAGGAAGCACAATGACCAAAAAGTCACAAATGTCCACATCGTACAGGCAAGTGATCCTTAGGGAATGCACCACTCTGGTAGCTGGTGCCATAACAATGCTTTGTAATAAACACCTACAAAACTTTAGCGGCATTCCACAATTATTATTCGCTGGGGTCAGCTGCTAGGTGGGTACGCCAACCTGGACAGGCTTGCCCAAGTGTCTGGGTGTTGGCTGGCCCTTGATTGGTCTGGGTTGGCCTCTGCTGGAGCAGCTCTACTCTGCTCCACCTGTCTCTCATCCTCCTACAGGCCAGCCTGGGCATGTTCCCATGGTGATGCAGAGATGTAAAAAAAAGCGCAATCATGGAATGCTTTTCAATTCTCTGCTGTGTTATGTCCCTTAACATCCCACTGGCCAGAGTAGATCACGTGGCTGAGGTCAGTGTCAGGGCAGCATATGGCTGGGCCCTGCCAAGTACATGGCCAAAGACATGGATAGAGAAAGGGTGAGGTATTGGGACCAAAGGGCCAGATGGCAAATATTTTAGGCTTCCAGGTCATACAGCCTCTGTCACACCTACTTAGCGCTGCTGCTGTGGAGTAAAAACAGCCATTGACAATACATGAATGAATGAGCATGATGGGAGTAGCTCTGTTCCAACAGAACTTTATTTATAAAAATTGGCAGTGAACCAGATTCAGCCTGTAGACAGTACCTTGTCGACCCCTCATCTAGTCCATGCTCCTTATTTCACAGATATGGACATCAAACCTCAGAGGCTAGGTGACCGTTCCAAGGTCACACAGCTAGCTGATGAAAGAATCAAGACAAAAGCTCAGGCCTTCTGACCCTAGCTCGTCGCTTTTTCTCTTCCACTCAGCAAATAATAACTCATAATTCTAGCTGCCATTTACTGAGCACCTGCTATGTGCTAAGCGCTGTGCCAAAAGCTTTCCGTCACGACCTCACTTAATCCTTACTCTGAGAGGCAGACACTGTTATTACTCTCATTTTCTAAATGAAGGAGCATCTAGAAAGAAGTAGAGCTGAAATTCTATCTAGATCGAGAGTCCGAGTTCTTAACCACTCTGCTGTTTCACTACCAGCAACTAGGCTAAGCATAGCTTTTCCGTGTTTTTAAGAAAGTTTTGGGCAAACCCTTGGCTGTCCACCTAAAGGTAAAGAACAATGTAAAAAGAGAAATGTTGAAATGACTCCTTAATTCGTCCTGTCCCCCTCATCAGCTTCAGTTCTCCTTCCTCTGGTTTCAGATCAAGATCCACAGCTCTCAGGAAACCCAGCAGTCTTTTATGCAAGAGAAGTTGCAGGAGCATCTGGCAGAGAAGGAGAAGCTGAATGAGGATAGGCTGCAGCAAGAGGAGAAGCTGAAAGCCAAAATCAAGAAGCTGATGGAAGAGAAGGCGGTAAGGCCGTCCCTGTCATTTTCTTTACTCCTGGAAACTGATGGAATGGCCTTTGCTGAGGGCATGTACTTGGGGGGAGAAATCTGAGTGACTCCTTGTTCGATGCTATGGAAGTAAATTAATTAAATAGGTGAATGATGCTGGAGGATTAAGGCGAAGCTTGAATTCTAAAACTTATAGTGAAATCAACTTGAAACGTCAAGGTTATTGAAATTCCTGGAACTGGTATCTTATAGCTTAGATGCCACAGTCGATTTCCCAAGTTTGAGTCATTACTCAGTCCTGGTTTGCAACCCACAGACTATCTCTAAGTGCATGAAAGACCAACTTCACAGCATTTCCATCTTCCACTCTTTATTCATATCATAGGGAAAAAATGGCCAAGATTGCTACTTATTTTCCTAAACACCAAGCCAATTAGAAGATTCTCTTTCTGAAATAATAAAGTAAATCTTTTTTTTTTTTTTTTTAGAGAGAGATTATGATTGGGGAAGGGAGAGGGCCAGAGGGAGAGGCTGACTTCCCACTGTGCAGGGAGCCCGATGCAGGGCTCGGTCTCAGGACCCTGGGATCATGACCTGCGCTGAAGGCAGACACTTAACCCACTGAGCCACCCAGGCATTCGGTGGGGGGTCCCAGGTTGAAATCAGTCTGCCTTAAACCCTAAGACACCATCACCCCCAGCCTTTCTAAAAATACATGTGTCAAAACTCACTAATTAACTCCTTCTCATGAATCCTGACTCATGTGAGGACTACTTGAATAGTAAGAAATTCTAGGTTCTTTTATCAAGCTAATCCTTTTCTATTATGAACCGTTGACAACATGTACTTGACTTGTGCACACACTAATGGTTTAGATCAGGCTCAGCAAACTTTTTCCATAAAGAGCCACATAGTATGTATCTTCAGTTTTGTGAGCCGCATTGCTCTCCTGTGACTGCTCAGCTCGGCTGTGTGGTGCAAAGGCAGTCAGTCATACACAATCTGCAAACAGTGAGCAAGGAAGCGTTCCAATAAAACTTTACAAAATGCAGAGAGCAAAAAAAAAAAAAATTTAAAAAAAAATGCAGAGAGCAGGCCAGGTTTGGCTGATAGGCCAGAGTTTGCCAACCCCTGGTTTAGAAAGCAGACTCTGGAGTCAAATGGACCAGGGTTCGAATCTCTGCTTGTGTGATTTGCTGGTAAATTTGGCCGATTCCTTAATCCCCCTAAGTCCCTCTAAGTGCTCTATGAAGTGGAGATCACAGAAGAAATGACTGACCCTTATTAATGAATGGTGATCACATGCCAAGTGGCTCATGTCCAGCCTCCCGTCTGCCCCTCACATTCTCCCAGGGCAGGAAGCACTATTACTATCCTCATTGTACAGAGAGGGAGACTGAGGCTTCTTTCCCAAAATCGTGCACCCAGAAAGGACCAACCTGGGGCTCTGAGCTGAGCCTGCCCACTCCAGATCCCTTGCTCCTAGCTGCCCACAGTCTCCCCCGTGGGGTTGTTGGAGCAAAGAGCTAGCCCGTGCAGTGGCTGGCATGGAGTCCAGATTCCTGCCATGGCAACTATACCTATTAAACAACAGTCATTGACTTTCAGGCTTTGGAGGAAAGCATCACTGAAGAGAAAAACAGAGCAAAAGAAGCATTAGAAGAAGAACAGAAGAGAATCCAAGAGCTGGAGAATCGCTTAGCCTGCCAAAAGAAGGTAGGCAGCTGGGGGAGACAGAGTCAGCCTGAGCCCAAATCAAGGTCACTCACCCAGGAAGGACCCACCTGGGCTCTGGGCTGAGCCTGTCCGCTCTGGATCCTTGTTCCTAGCTGCCGGCGGCCTCCCCCGTGGGGCTGTGGCGAGCAGCAAAGAGCTGCCCGTGCAGTTCCTGGCACAGAGTCCAGATTCCTGCCATGGCAACTAGGTCTATTAAAACACTGGCCATTGGGTTGCAGGTCTGGGAGGAAAGCTTTACTCAAGAGAAAAACAGAGTGAAGGAAGCATTAGAAGAAGAACAGACCAGAGTCCAAGAGCTGGAGAATCGCTTAACCTGCCAGAAGGAGGTATGCCGCTGGGGGAGACAGTCGGCTCGAGCCCAAATGTGGCTCGAGGGCCATGTGGAAGTGAGTTCTGAACCACGGATGATGGGGGTAGAGCTCGGCAGAGCGTTCCTATGGCGATCTGTCCTTGGGAGGGTTTGGCTACTCTGGGGAGCCGCGGGGCCCAAGGGGAGAGCCCTCGAGCTGTAGCCTCGCCAGCCAGTTGGAGAAATCATAAACCGCAAAAATACCGACGTAGATAGGACTCGAGAGACGAGTTGGGGCTGGCGACACGCTGGCGACACGAGCACGGTGATTGTGTCCCAAAGCATAGACGTGGAGGAGGCACAAAGTCCTGGGGCTTCGGGGCTGTGTCAGTCTTCCAACAACATCCTAGAATCATCCAGCCTCCAGCTCCACCATTGAAGAATTTTCTACAGGCCCAGTGGTGATGCCTTGGCCTGGCAGGAAATCCTTCTCTGAGGTTGAGCTCAATCAAACTCTTCCTCCCAGAGAGCATCAATCCTCCGCCAACCTCCCGGGTTCCTGCCAAGACCTGTCCACATCCTCATCCACATAATAACCTTTTAGATGCTTGAAAACAGAGACACCTGCTCCTCTCTAGGCCCGAATGCCCCTGTTTCCCCTTATAGGCCTCCCAGGACAGGAGCCGGGCCTCGGTCCCCTCCTCCGACCCGCTCCGTGCTCCAGAAGGCACAGGCTGGCAGCTCCCTGGCTGAAAGGGGCCTGTGGACATGTTATGTTTGGTCCCAGAGTGTTTTGTTTTGAATTCATAACATTTACTTAAAAATCCAGATTTCCATCCTCTTCTGAAAAGTCAGAAAATCTGGCCCCGTTTCCACTTGGCAGAAGCGGACGGGAGCTCCACCCAGCAGCAGTGATGTCCCACAGTCCCCGCCGCTCGCTGTTGCGTTAAACGCAGCCCACGTCATTGCTGGTACCCGTGTGGCCCCTGTAGGTGCCCGAGCTTGCAACCCCCACTCTGTTTTGTTCCTGAAGCGCAGGAGCCAGAACCAGACCCGGTTCTCTGGCCACAGCGGCCCAGGGCAGGACTCTTCTCCCCTGTTGAAGATTTTTGTGCTCGTGCAGACGCTCCCAGAGCCGCTCTGGGGAGAACTCTGTGACGCTGTGGGCGCAGGTTTGCCTTGGGGTCAGCCTGGGCTCTCGGGGTCTCTCACGAACTGCGCTCCTGAGCTCTTCCAGGACTTGCAGCCACATGAGACACAGGTTCAAGTCCTGGCTGGACGACATGGGGGCCTCAGCAGATCGCCCAGGACCTCCCTCCTTTCGGGGTGGCTGTGAGGGCCGGTGGTCACATGCCACAAAGCGTTTGACCTGGAATTGTCACTCAGGAAGTGTAGCTACTAGAATGATCACAGGCACTTCCTTCCCCATCAACCCCGCCAGCCCCATCCTCCCTCCTCGCCGGCCACCGCTGCGGGAGCGACAAGGAGGCGGCAGGGCCGAGCCCGTGCTATCTGCTCGGATCCAAGGAGGGAAGATGTTTGTGTGCCCGGTCTCACTCGGGGTCACCTGTGCAGCTGCGCTGGGCGGCCCGTGTAAACAGTGCGACTGGGGGCTGGCCCTGAGTTATCTCTGCAGGGATGGTGACAAGGAACAGAGGCTCCCAAGGGTTCACTGGGGCCAAATGCCACCAAGAGGTCAACCATTCAGCTCCAGGGCCCTGAGAAGGCCCTTGAATTTAGAGACTTCGAGGTCACGGGGGACTTCAAGGGAGATTTAAGGAAGGCGTGCTGGGGTCAGCCTCACTGTGGGGAGAAGCTGTAGCCAGGTCACCCCAAGCCTAGGAAAACACCAGCTGACCCCTCCTGGCGGAAAGTCTCTGTGCTGTCTGGATGGGGAAATCTGAGCAGACTTTCACCAGCCTCAGACGGTTCCTTGACTTTTCCTTCTCCTAGGCCCTCTGCCACATAATCAGATGAGCCTTTAAGGACAGCAGACTGCTAGGTCATAATGCGGGGTTCGAGGTAACGTGAAAGGTCGACTCCCACTCCCTGCTTGGGAACATGGGGGCAAAGCAGGGCCCGTGTGTGGGGAGTCACAGAAGGACCACCCTCCTCTGAGCGCCCCTCTCGGCTGCAAAGGGGCTGCCCAGAGGAAAGTCCAGAGTGTAGACACGACATCAGATGCAGCGGAGCCAGCCTGGCGTCCCTGGAAAGTGCCTGCAAGTCTCTTTCACGAATTACAGGAAACCCCCCCAAACCCCACCTCAGATGTTCAAACTCCGCGTGCCAACTCCCGTGGTGACACCGCTCACCTGCTTTCTTTAGGGCTGCTATCAGAACGGCTGAGTGTTGGGAACTTTTTTTTTTTTTTTTTTTTTATGACTTTTCACTGCAAAACAGACAGCATTTCGGCCGGGCTAATCTGAGCAGATCCCTAACCACTGGCTGTAATGGAAACCGTGTTCCACGTTCCAGACGTCTTCCGGGCGAGCTGGTGCTTAAAACTCAACCTGTTTGGAAGCTGACGTGCCCTTTCTTGCAGAGACTAGAAACAGGGGCCTCTTGGGCAACTCCTACCCCTTGTGATTTGTGTTAACCACTTACTCCCTAAATAAAACTCCTCGAGCACGAGCACCTAACCACACTTCCCCCCCCCAGACACCCTCTCAGAGCTCCGCTTGTGAGGTTCACCCCCACCCCTTCTAGAAATTGGAATGTTGTGGCTCATTAATTCAATCCTCATCTTGAAACCTGATTCTCCTTAAGAGATTAAGTTTAATAATAGGATATCCATTATTAATGAGATTCTTCTTATCAGAGAAGGCTGCCTGGCACTGTGATAAGAGCTCAGATTCCAAAATAAGACAGACCTGGTTCCCTCACTTGCTCCCTACCCCGGGCCTCTGGATGCAGGCGGCGTGCCGTCCTCCGCACGGGGCTCAAATCCTCACCTCACCACCAACACGCTGCACGACCCTTGGGCACGACCCTTGGGCACGACCCTTGGGCACGACCCTTGAGCCACTCTCTGTTCTTCTGTTTCCTGGTCGGCAAAATGAGGTCCCTGACGCCCCCACCAGAGTTGCCTTGCTGGGGTTCGCCGTGTGGGACGTGCTGGCCGTGGGCCCCGGCCCACCCAATTAGTAGTAGGGTCGTCCTGGGCCGCTCCCCCCGCCCTCCAGCCCCCGAAATGCACAGGCAACCACAAAGACTGGCCGTTGGTTTTCAGGTTTTGGAGACCAGCATGGCCCAGGAGAAAAGGAAGGCAAAGGAAGCTTTAGAGACAGAAAAGAGAAAAGTGCAAGATCTGGAGAACCACTTGACCCAACAGAAGGAGGTACGAGGAGCAGGGCGCCGAGTGGGCCGGGCACCCAACCCCTGCGGGCGGAGCTCCGAAGCCAGACCTGAGGCCGGTCCTGTGCCCCGAGGGAGAGTAGGGCAGGCCAGGGGGCGGGTGCTGGCTGGGCCCCACTGGCGGTGCAGCCAGGGCACGTCGAGCCTCAGCCGCCGCCTCTGTAAAACGGGAGTGCCGGCAGTCCCAGCCTCGCAGGATGAGGTGACCGGACGTAGACGGCGTACCTGAGCCGCACGGTGCACGTCCCTGGCCCTCCGCGGAGGCCTCGTCTGCACGGCCCCCGAGGGCAGGGGCACGCGCTCCAGGAGAGAACCCTTGGAGGGTGTCTGGGTCAGTCCCCCAGCCAGCATCTCCGCCCCCTCCTCGGAAGGTATCTCCGACACAACCCAGCATGGGCGCCCTAGAAAAACACCTGCTCCCAGCCCTGTCTCCTGGTTTCATCGACTTGTGGTAGAGACACAAACAGTGGTGGAGTGACCGGTACATGACACGCTCGCAGGCCAGTCACACCAACAAGTGCCAGAGGTCCGGACTGGATGAGAAGTAGTGCACCCATGGTCTGGGCAGGCCCGAGTACCGCGCCCGGGGAGAGCTGGAGACACCCGCATCCAGCCACCTCCGCCAGCCCGGGGACTGGGCCCACCGGCCACACCGGCCTGGAGCCGCCCTGAAAGGCAGGCCCCCAGGCTGAGAGGAGGGATGTCACTCATGTGAACCCAAACACCCCAACCGCCCCCCGTCCCAGAAGCCAAAGAAGGAAAAAAAAAAAGCCAAAGAAGGGTTCAGGAGCTGGAGGCCAAGGAGAGGTGCCCTCAGTGACCGATAGCGGCAGCTCCGTGAGCTGGGCTCCAGGGACACAGGGACATAGACACGTGCTGGCCCTCATGGAACTTCCAGAAACAGTCACGACCCCATGAATTGTTTAATTCTGTCTCATGCATCCATCCACAAATATTTCCCAAGCACCTGACATGGGCCAGGCCCTGCTAGGTGTTGGGGACCCCACAGGGCACCAGAGCCGTGTCCTCCCAGAGCTTCCCCTCGAGGGTGGAGGGACAGACACCACCAAACAGGTCACATGATAGCTGCAGAGCCACAAGCCTGGGGAGGGGGACTGATATCAAGTAGGTGGGCTAGAGAGTGGTCACAGGCAGGGAGGGCTTCTCTGAGGAGGTGACGTTTGAGTGAGACCTGGAGCGGAGGAGGAACACGAAGGCAACATCTGGGGGGAGAGGGAGCCACTGGGTAAAGTGGCCCAGCTGCAAAGGACAGGGACCTCCCTCAGCCAGGGCAGCAGGAGCAGGTGTGAGGAAGGAAGCAAAGCTGGAACAAGGTGGAAGCCAAACGAGGGGTCGGGGGAAGAAAGCCAGAGGGAGACTCAGAGGGGGCAAAGCAGGAAAGCCTGGTAGGCTAGAAGTGTCGATTCTGGTTCAAATCCCACCTCTGCCCCAACATGCTGTTTGACCCTGGCCAACGCCTTCCATCTCTGTTCCCCCATCCGTAATGTGGGTGTAGTGACAGCGCCCCTCTAGAGGTGTGTGGTGAGGAGTCAGTGTATTCTTTATGAATCACCCGCCCAGGTGAGGTCAGCGTCCAGGTGGGGGGGATGGGGTGTGTACAGGGTGGGGGTGGTGGGGCAGGCGCGGGGGAGGCCGACAGTCAAGCAAGGCCCCTGGCAGTGGGACTGCGTCAGCCTGTGCAGGGAGTGAGGTCAAACTGTCGTCAGCAGCTGTGCCCAGAGCGTCCCCTGCATATGCGCCAAGGGTGGAAGCGCGGGTGCCCGCGTGGTATGTGGACTTGGAGCCACGACCCTACAGGCAGGTGTTGGCCTCTGCGTGGGGTGGGGTTTTAATCAGGAGGACACACAGGTCAAGGTCGGGAAGCCAAGGGGCCGCACGGTTAGGGCAGGGCTCTGGCGTCCCGGTGGCATGACCTCCGCACCTATTTGGGTTCTTACCGCCTCCGTCCCGGCCTCCGCGGCCTCCCCTGCAAGACGCGCCTCGCTGGGCAGCGCTCTCTGGGCCTTGCCCGTCAGCTGCGCCGACGCACTCCGCGCACGCAGCCGAGCACCCGTGTTGCAAGCGTTTCAAGAGGAGTCAGCGTCACCCTTGTTTTCAGCTGGGACACGAGGCCCGCAGCGGGGGGCTGGCAGCCTCTACGACTGGCGGGCGGGGACAGGACAGTCTCCGCGGGCTTGGCAGCGGGCAAATGCCAAGCTCGTGCAGGGAGCTGAGTCAGAGCCCAGGTGGGGCGGGAGGCCTGCGCGGAGCGGGGCAGGTGGACGGCGGCCGCGGACACCGCGCTCAGCAGGCAGCGCCGGTGGAGAGACCGTCTTTTTCCGCAGGGCCGCGCATCCCCAAGGCCCCGTCCTGCCCCCAGCACCGCATTCCCTGTCACAATTTCCAGTCATTTTTCCTTTTGCCAAATAATGTATGTTCGTCCAAAAAAAAAAAAAAAATGTCAAAGATACAGACCAGGGAAAAGAAGAAAATGTAAATTGCCATAATCCCAAACCCCCAAAATAACCGATATTTACATTCCAGTACAGATCTCTCCAGGCCCTCGTCTATGCATAGATGCATATATTTTAATTTTTTTCTGTGTGAGCTTTATGTTTGTATGGGAGCATAACTGCAAGGATTCCAAGCCGCAAGTTGAGTTTTCCAACCTCCCCGCACTGTGTACCTCCTGGGGCCTGTGTACGTGAGGCTGGTCCTCCGTGCCCACCTCCGGGTCACCGGAGCTGTGGCCTACATGTTCTCAGGGTCACGCTGTCCTGGACATCAATTTTTGGACCCAAGCCTTTGAAGGCTGGGGAGAGATTGAAGCCACAGGCATCAAGTCTGCTGGGACAGGAGGCATCCCCCCCGGCCCCCGACTTTGCCTCCCCTGCCCCACCTCCCAAGAAGCCAGGTACTTCCCTGCGGAGCGCCCACACCGGTGCAACACCTGCCAGCTTAATTAGTGGCCCCGGGCCAAACGCGGTGGCCTGAACACTCACCAGCCCATCCCTTCCCGAACATAGCCCTGAAATCCTGAACGATGAATAACCCTCTTTTATGCGGTGACTAACCAGACCTGCCCCCGAGGCCCTCACCGTGGCCAGCATGCCAAGACTCCCACCCCCGCCTCCCCGCGTCCTGCTCCCTGAGCCCTCGCTCCCAAACCCTGACTCACCCGTCTCGGGGGTTACTCATCCTGGCTACCCCCCCACCCCCCGTGCCACTTCCCTGCCTCTCTGGCGGACACTCCCTCCAACCTGTTGTCACTGACTTCCAGATTTCAGAGAGCAGCATCGCCTATGAGAGACTCAAAGCAAAGGAAGCCATAGAGAAGGAAAAGAAAAAGGTGCAGGATCTGGAGAACCGCATAACCAAGCAGAAAGAGGTAAGAGTCTCAGAGAGGAGCAGACAAGGAGGCGCCCGGCATGGTTAAGAGCAGGGCTCAGGAGGCAGGCGGTCTGGATTCGAATCCCACCTCTGCCGCTTTCTGGCTGTGCGACACGAGGCAAGTTCCTTACCATCTCTGTGGCTACGTTTCTCTGCTTAGGGCATCCAGGTGATGCCAGTAGATCAGCCCCATTGAGTTGTGAGGCTTGATTGCTAACAAGCTCGTAAAACATGTAGGAAAGTGTCCAGCACTTAATAATAATAACAATAATAATAATAATAAATAAAAGCATCCAACACACAGAGCATTCACTGTTGTTCTTTTGTTATTATTATTATTAATATTATGAGCTCACAGCTGGGAACTGGAGGCAGAACAGAGCCCTGCACTGTCCCCCTCCTCTTCCTACATCCTTGAACACTGTGTGGCCTCAGCTGTCTGGAATCAAAGTGGTGACGTCAGGAGACAGATGCCTGAATTTCCCATCACCTTGATGCAGCGTCTCCACCAGAGCTTGTCACCGTGGGCATCATGACCCTCCCAGTCAATCTGCGTTTACGGTTATTCCTGGGAGGAGCAGACCCAGTAGGAGCACCAGTTGTTGGGTCCTCCTCACTGTAGGACCGAATTCACTCCTCCTGGGTCCCAACAGTACAAGGGACACGCACACACACACACACAGTGGCTGATCCCGAAAAAGTCAAGGCCAGGGATTAAACACACGAGCTGACAATAGGGGTGAAATTGGAAGGCAGGTGACTACAGGTCAAGGGACTCTGAAGACCATATGGGACTAAAAAGGTCTTTGCCTCTATTCACATCAATCTGAGATCATTTTCTTTGGAGAATGATCTCCAAACATTAGCTTGCACAGAATCACTTGGGGGGTGGGGGAGGGGGCTAGGGAGGCTGTTTTTAAACGCCCATTTCCCAGACCTTGCCCCCAGAGATTCGGATTCATTGTCTATGGGGTGGACTCAGCAATTTGCATTTTTAACAAGCAGCCCAAGTGATGCTGGTTCCCTTGGAATAGCACTGCCGTGGAGGGGTGAGTGGCAGGAACCCACACCTGGGTTACGTATCCGGCCCAGGCACCGCTGAGAGAGACCTCCGCCGACTGGAGGGCACCCAGAGAAGCCAGACCAGAGTTGGGGGGCATGGGGGTGACGCAGGACCCGTCAGCCGCGGGCTGGGGCACCGAGGGAGGGTGGGCAGGCGCTGTGGGCCGACGGAGCCCAAGGGATCCATCTGTTCACACGCGGCCTTGCATCCCCAAACGATTCACCACAGATCTTCCATCAAATATCTCAGTTGGGGGTAGAAGGAAAGGAGAAATGCACATTTTTAAAGTTGATCAGTCAGGGGGCGCCTGGGAGGCTCCGTGGTTGAGCTTCTGCCTTCGGCTCAGGGCATGATCCCGGGGTCCTGGGATCGAATCCCACATCAGGCTCCCCAAGGGAGCCTGCTTCTCCCTCTGCCTCTCACTCTGGGTCTCTCATGAATAAATAAATAAATATATTTTTTAAAAAATAATAAATAAACTAGATCAGTCAGGACATCAAATGAATCAAGAATGAGACTAATGCCTAAAAAACGTCCGTCCGTGAAATCAAAGAGCCGTCGGTGTTGAGCAGTTACAGTGAAAGCGCGGGCTCGGGCGGCTGTACGAGTCTCTGGGTGAACGTGAACCCACCGCCCCCGGACACCGGGCCACTCTCGGTGCACAACCCGGAGAGGATGTCTCCTGAGGACCATCATACAGAGGCCCCTGCTGCGCGTCCGACAATATCTTCAACAGCCTCAGGGAAAAACAACAGTGACATCAGAGGGTGAGGTCTTCAGGGCAGACAGGTGGCCTCATACCAGACGAGGAGAAACGGGGCCCCACCCCAGGGACTCCCCACTTACCATCAAAGACCAAGGAAGTGCAAGGTCAAAGAACCGCCCAGACCTAGGGCTGCTCATTCCCACACTGTGTGACTCACACCAAAGATGTGGGCGCAGTCAGCTGTCCTCCTGTCCTTGAGTAAAAGCGGCTCAGCCGCTGGCAAGGGGCGAAGATGCCAGGCGGTGCGCTCTGCCCTTGGGCAGCTTCGTGGTCCATCGAAGAGAGCACGTACTTGCCTGCCGTGGACTGTCCGGGACGGCTGGGGTGTTCGGCCGTGAGCTGCGGGCGACAGGCTGCCGGGGGGATGCCTGCCAGGATGCCCAGCGAGCACGTCCTCCGGCCAGGGCTGCACATGGCCTGCCTGGGATCTCCCAGCGGTCACGGTGGCGTGAAGGCCCCGAATAGAGTCAGGTGGCGTTCCGCGGGGGCACGCAGACGACGAAGCACCCCCCAGCCAGGCTTACAGGAACCGCACGACGAAAATGGGTTTTTCTTGTTGCTTTTAGATGTTTCCTTTCGCAATTATAAAAGGAGCAACTATTTACAGAAAATCACTCAGAAGAAAATAAAAAAAAGAAAAAAGAAAAGAAAAGGAAAGAAAGAAAAGAAAAGGAAAAGGAAAAGAGAAAAGAAAAGAAAAGACACTGCCCGTGATTTCCACTGAGCAGAGTCACCACTAGCGACATTTTGACCTGATTCCTTCCGGACCACCTCCCCGTGATGGTTATCCCAGATGCCGGCAAACATCCATTTGCCCCGTCACGCTGCGCACACTGGCCTGGACGCTGTATTTTAACTCCATACGTTCCTGAAATGTCTCTATGGCATTCAACAGTCTTCCACGACCAGCCCTGGACGGTGACCGGGGTTTGCGCTGTGGTGCATGGACCCCAATTCATTGACCCGTCCCCTGTGGTTGGGCCCCAGGGCTGGTTCTCACTTTCACTAGGAAAATACAAACAAACCACTTGGCCGAACAGCCCTGTGCAGCATCGGTCCTTGTGCGTGGGCCTGGTTAGGTCCTTGCGATAGATTCCCAAAAATGGAATTGCTGGGGCACAGGATGTAAATATTTTTAGCCTCTTAATACACGTTCCCAGATGACCCTCCAAAAAGGTCGTACCGGTTTACACCGCCACCAGCAGAGTCCGAGAAGACCCGGCGCCGCACCTCGTGTGCTACTGCCTCACATCGGACGAAATCCTGTTTGTGAAAAGCCTGCAGACGGTCTGATCCCAGCTACATGACATTCTGGAAAGGGCAGAACTATGGAGACGGCCAGGGACGGGCGTCGGGGGAGGGCAGGGCTGACTAGATGGAGCCCGGAGGACTTTTTAGGGCCGAGAAACTACCCTGTGCGATACTGTAATGGTGGAGACGTGGCCCCAGACATCTGTTCAGACCCATAGAGTGTACGGCATCTGGGGGACCCCAGCGTAAAGCACGGACGTCTGGTCACTGTGATTGTCAGGACAGGTTCATCAGTTGCAACAACGGTACCATCTGGTGCGGGATGTTGACGATGGGGGGCTCCTGCGGTGTGGGGCCAGAGGGCATCGAAGAGAGCTCTGTGGTGTCCTCTCAGCTTCGCTGCAAGCCCAGAACTGATCGGTCAGGGGCGCCTGGGCGGCTCAGTCCATTAAGCATCTCGACCCTCAGGTCATGACCTCAGGGTCCTGAGGTCAAGGCTGCCCTCTGCACCCCACACACACTCATGTGCTCGCTCGCTCGCTCTCTCAAATAATCTTTTTTAAAAAGAATGAAGTCAAGTAAATAAAGCTGGTGAAGCCCCCACCCCAGGACCTGTCACGAAGCTCACATCCCGTGTGGTCTGAGTCGGGGCTCACGGAGGAGGGCAGGATTTCGCGAGTCCAGGACTGGAAGAGCGGGTCCCGGGAGGAGGGAGGAGGAGGTGTGCACGGACGGGCGGACGGACGGATGGCCATGCGGGCGGGAGCAGAGGGGAGAGGGGAGGCCATGGCTCCGAGGCCAGGGAGGGGTGCGGGGCGGGGGGGCAAGGCCCATCCCGTGGCCAAGGGGTGAAGGAGCTCGGCGTGTTTATCCTGGAAAATAGATTTAGAGAGAGACATGACAACCCTCCTCAAATACTTAAAGGGCTGTCTCATAAAAGAGAAATAAAACGTACTCGGTGCGCTCCAGGTGACAGCTGAGCTCGGGGACCAGAGATTGCTAAGGAGGCAGTCTCAGCGGGAGAGGAAAGAGAGCTCTATAATCATGGAACCTTCCAGAGAAAGCGTGGACTTTGGGCTGAGAGGGGAGACCACAGCAGAGTAGAGGTCACCTCCTCTCTGAAAACAAGGGACGCGGGGGTGGAGGGGGGCGGCTAGGGCAAATATTCATCCCCCAATTTCTGTTAACTTGATGTTTATGGTGTGTCCAGGAAATAGACTTAAAAGGGCAAAGAGAAGACATTTTGAATAAGAAATTAAATGACGCGCTGGCCATGGTCCAAGAGACTCAGAAAACCAAGACGGCCGAGAGCCTCAGAGCAGAGAGCCTCGCCATGAAGTTAAACAAAACGTTAGCCGAACTGGAAACCGCCAAGACGAAAATGGTGAGTTGATGCCTCCCGGGGACGGGAGACTCCTTCCCTCGATGAAGGATCCCAACGCGGGGAGAACGCCTGATGTAGACCAGGGCCTGACAGCCTGGGCGCCGCTGAAGCTCCGGGCCGGATACCCTTTTTCTTGTGTGAGGCCCCCCCCCACCCCGGGCCTTACCTGCTAGACGCCAGTAGCGTCCTCCCTGCAGACGTGTCGACCCAAAATGTCTTCAGGCTTCGCCAAACGTCCTTTGAGGAGCGAAATCGCCCTCTATCAAGAAGCACTGGTATAGGATGAAAAGTGAGCAGAGGCCACGATGCCCTGTCTGCAGGCGTCCTGACGTGTCGTGATACAAGGTCCTCACAGGGTTCTCACAGGGTCAGGCTGAAGGACCAAGCAGCCCCAGACCTTAGTGATCAATGGCTGTGCCACAGACTTTCAGATAATGTTTTCAGCTTTTAACTCGGCATTCAAGGCCCCCCGCCATCAGAGCTCAGTATAGCACTCATTTGTCATTCCTACATTCCAGCAACAGGTCTGTGGGAAGGAAGTAGTGAGGATTCACGTGGCCAAAGCGCACAAAGTGAGTTTGAGAGGGGCTTGGGCTGGAGAGGCCAGCTCAGGCTTGGTGCACGGTGGCCGGCGCCGTAGCCCGGAGTCATAGGGACCTGCAGACTCAGGCTGGCACGGGAGCGGGGCCGAAGAGTGGCTGCAGGGACAGACACGGGAGAAAGGGCAGGACTCGATAACCGTGGACGAGACGCGAGTGCCAAGGACAGGGAGGTGCTGGGCTTCCAGGCAGGGCACCCAGGGCGACGACGGCCTGGTGCTGGGGGCTGGGGGTGCAGATTGGCAGAAACAGGGAGGTCACAGTGGCTCTTGGGGGGGGCGGCCTTGTGGGGAAGGCAAGGAGTTCGGCTGAGGCGAGGGCAGGGTACCCAAGTTCACAAGCGCCCCAAACTTCGGGGGGGCCCGTAGATTTGGAGGAGAAAGCAAGACAAGACGTGCCCGTTTTGAAGGGCCGTGATGGTGCGCGCGCGTGAGCTTCTAGATCGGGGGCTGCGGCCCCGTGTGGGCCGGGAGTAGGGAGCAGGACTCCGACATCGTTAGCAGAGCCCTGGAAGGGCCGGTCAGACAAACAGGTGGGGAGCCCCAAGAGGAGCCTCAGGGGGCACAGGCCGGCCGCGGGGAAGCATCCAACTCCCCTTGTGGTGATGATCGGTCATTTTTGCCTTTAAGAAATACAGATTTGGGGCAGCCGGCTGGCCCGGTCAGGTAGGCGTCCGATTCTTGATCTCAGGATCGTGAGTTCAAGCCCCACATGGAGTCTCCATGCTGGGTATGGGGCCTACTTTAAAAAATAAAAAAAATTTTAAAAAAATTTTTTAAAAAGGAATACAAATTCATTCTTTTTCATATGGAATTGTTCATTCATTACTTCAACAAGTATTTATGGAGCACTGAGGTCTAGATGCTGTGTCAGGGATCTAGGCACGGGTGACGTGGATGCGTCGGGAAAGAGGCCAAGGTAAGTTTGTGCCCTCCTGGAGCTTACATTTGAGTGGGAAAGGGAGATAAAGAAACGAGATCATTCCGCTGGTCTTAAGCACATCGTGGAAAAGTAAAGAGGAGGATGGATTAGAAAGTCTCAGGCTGCTCCTTCAGACAGGCAGTCGGGAAGGGCTTCCCTGAGGAGGCGACCTTAGTTAGTGTCGAGGCCTGAAACATAGGAAGGAGTCAGCCATGCAAGGAGCTGGGGGAAGAGAGTACCGTGCAGAGGGAACGGCACGTGCAAAGGCCCTGAGGTGGGGCCGCGTTCTGCGCCTGTGGGTGCAAAGGGGTCATAGGGCTACTGTTGTGCTTGGCGTCACACCCAGCTCCCAGGGTCACGCGCATTCCTTCCGTTTCCCCAGCTCGTCATGGAGGAGCGCATACAGCTGCAACAGCAGGCCGTGAAGGCCCTCCGTGAGGAACAGGACTCGCAGAAACACGGATTTGAGACAGAAATCAGGGAATACAAGGAGCAAATCAAACAGCACTCCCAGACGATCGTGAGCCTCGAGGAAAGACTCCAAAAAGTGACTGAGCACCATAAAAAAATAGAAGGAGAGATTGCAACCTTGAAGGACAGTGACCCAGGTCTGTGCAAAGGGAAACCGAGGAAATCCGGGCGTTCGGGGCAGGCCTCGACCATCCGTGGGTCCCCCTAGGCCGAGGGGTCAGAGAAGGCTGCACCTGGCTTGAAAGCTCCTTTTTCCCGGGAGGCACCGTCTTCTTCCCGGCACACGACACAGTTAGAGACGCTCGTGGCCCGGGTCAGACAGAGGTAACGACAGGCAGACAGGTCGTCCTTTGCGCGGAGCCAGCAGAGACACAGGGCTGCGGGGGCATCAGAGCCGCGGCCACCGAGCATCTTCCCCACGTGAAACCCTCCCGCGCGTGGGGCCTTTTAAAGGCCTCTCTGCGCCCTCGGTAATTTGCGACTTTGTCTGATGGACTCCCATAAGCTCCTCTCCAAAGAAACCCAGAAGAACTCAGGGTTGTCCGCACTTACTGGCCCTTGATGGCCAAGGCGACGCAATGCCTTGCAAAGATGCTGAGCTCTCGGGGGAGAGTTCTGGAAGCTGCGGCCTCGGGCCAGGGCTCCAGCGGGTCGCTGCGGACATCTGGAACAGGCTAAGCCCTGGTGCTGGGGGCCGTCCTGCGCACTGCAGGCGTTGAGCGGCACCCCGGCCTCCACCCACGGCGTGCCAGCAGCACCCCCGCCCCAGCGTCGCCACCAGAAACCCGAGGTTGCCGGATGTCCCCTGGGGTGGGGCAACCTCGCCCCTGATTGAGAACCAGGTCCTGCTCTCAAGCCAGCAGACGAGCTGTCGGGGCTCCCTTCGTGCTTTCATTCACCCAACAGCCTTCATGGAGCATGTATTAGGCTCCAAGCCTGTTCTCGGCACTAGGGATTCAGTAGCCCCAGGAGGGTCCCTGTAGGTCACCAAGTGGTGGCCCTGACGGGTGGCCCAGGAGGAACAGGGCACCGTGGCACGGGCGTGGGGCGTGAGGCGTGGGGCGTGGAGTGTGGAGCAGGACTCAGTGTCCCAACCCAGGTCCAGGTCAGAGGGAGATGGGACCTGAAGGATGACTCCTGCCTTGTCACCTCACATTTAGCTCAGAACCTGCCAGAAGGCAGACATTCCATTGTATCTGGCGAATGAGTAAATGGGTGGAAAGGATGAGGATGGAAACCAGAAGGCGGTGGGCTGAGGAGTAAGTGGGAGGTGAGGACAGGACAGGAGGCGTCTGGGAGGAGGTATGGCCCCGTGGTTAGGGCTCCACCTCTCACCAGCGTAGTTGAGCGGCCACTGGCAGGGTCTGTCCCTTCTGTGCCCGTTTGCTCACCTGTAAACGGACTTCACGATCCCTGCCTCATTCCAGAGAAGCCGGAAAGATTTCATGAGCTCACACGTGGGGGTCCCAGCCTGAGCCACAGAACACGTGGTGGGGCTCACGAGATGGAGAGAGGGCGACAGGGGGAGGGAGGGTGGCCACGTTGGCACAGACTCAGGTGCCCAGGGGAAGGAGAGGACCGTAATGACGCTCACGTGTCCCTCTGATTCAGCCCAGGAGGTGACGCAGCGAGAACCCCCAGCAGTGCCTCCGATGGAGACCAGCGTCAAAGACGAAGTGTGTGACACCTTGATGTGAGTACCCGAAGGGTGTGTGCACACCGGGCCAGAGACACCCCCACCCACCCCTTCTGGCCACGTCGTCAGAACTTACGAAAAAGGAGTCGAGTCCGGGGTCTTCTCACTGTCCTTCGAATTGCTTGATCCTCCAGCAGGTCAAGATGGTGTCATGGAAAGATCTGGGTGGATCCGCGTTCAGATCCCAACTCACCCCTTCTGGTTGCGTGGCCCTGGGCAAGTCCTGTCCCCTCGCCGCAACTTAGCTGAATCGCTTGTGAAATAGGCAGGTGCTTGTCGTGCCTCAGCCTCAGACCAAACCCGACTGGGAGCCTCTGTCCTGGCTCCGTGTATTTTCTTGCATTGAAGTGAATTTTTTTGTTTTGAGAATTTTTAACGAGCGCGCTTCCCTGCCGTGCGGGGTCTGGTGTCCAGCGGACCGGCCCTGACGGAGGGTCGCTTTGCCCCTCCACCCGACCCCTTGCAGGCCCTGGGGACACCACAGAGTGACTTGGCCTGGCTTTGTGAATTTCAGAGGGGACCTGCTGACCGCCCAGAAGGAAATCCTGTCTCAGCAGGAGGTCATCGTGAAGCTAAGGAAAAACCTCACGGAAGCCCACAACCGGATGTCCGATCTGAGAGGTTTGTACGATGGCCCGTGTCTCCTGACTTCCTGACCCGCTTCAAGAAAGGAAAAAACAGGCTTCAGAGTTGGAAAGCTTAGCATTAAAAATGCCGCTGACCTGCTTTTCTGAGCTGTCACAGCATTTGTACCTCGGCCAGCAAGACAGATGCCTTATCAGGGGGCCTCCGGGAGCATTCTCAGGAGCATTCTCAGAGGGCTTCAGCCCTCTGCCTCGAAATGCAGCTTTCCTTTTGGGAAAAAAAAAAAAATCCCCTTTGACCTCAGAGGAGTTGTCTTTGGAGGCAGAGCCTGGGAGGGAGGGCACAAACCCCAGCACCCCCCAGCTCTGGGACCTAGAGCTAGGTGATGTCTCTGTGCCTCAACGCACCTGTTTCCTGGAGCTGGCTGGCCATCAGGGGCCCCCAGGGACAAAAGAGCTCGGACAGGTCTAGCTGAATATTCCTACTTTTCTTTTTCCCTCCCCGCTTCACCCTGTCCCTTTGCTCCTAATAGCCACCGTCTCCTTCTTGGCCCCAGCCTCCATCGAGCCAAAGGGCACAGGCAGGCAGGAGTCGGGAGACAGAACTGGGTTTGGGGAAGCAGAGGGAGGGTGAGGAGCACTCCTCTAGTCTTGGCCCCAACCTAAACCCTGTGCACCCCCAAACCTTCAGTGGTGTTTGCTCCCCCTATGGCTGTGCTATCAATGCCCCCAAGGCACTTAATGGCTGAATTTTTCAGAGTGATCGTCTCCACACTAAGGTATGAGAAAGTGTAGCAGAGAGGCTACGGGTCCAGTCCTAGACTCGCGAGACGCTGGACCCAGTTCTGGAACCGCTATTTATTTTAGTCACATGAGTTTTGGCAAGTGCCTCTCCCTCTCTGAGCCTGTTCCTGCACCTGTGAAGTGGGGGTGGCACCAGCAACTCACTCGTAGGGTTGCTCTGAAAATTCTGTGAAAATTGAAGCAATGCAGGTGTCTCAGTTTGGGTTTTCCCAGAGGCTGACCCTGAGACCCGAACTCTGCGGCAGGCCGTGTGTTCGAGAGGTGATCCCGGGAACCAGCCCGGTGCAGGTGGATGAGAGGCAGGAAGGGGACCAAGGCAGATAAAGCTGGGCTGTCACTCAAAGCTGGAGCTGAATTCTGCAGGGGCGTGGGGGCAGCTCCAGGGAGCAGGGTACAGCCCAGCCCCGGGTCCCCACCCGACGGGGAGAGAGTCGAGCTGTGTCTTCCAGTCTCACCTGTCGCAGATGGGGGCTCTTGCCCCCAGGAGGTGCAACAGCAGAGCAAACCCCTTAGAACAAACACCCTTAGGCAAACAGGTGCAGAGGCCGGCAGCTGAAGGTCAGCCAGGGAGCCCCGAAATGCCACAGGTGCAGAGGCACGGCCCTGACAGCTTCTGGAATGCTGGGCTGAGGCAGAGCTTTGCCGTCGTTTGCCAAGACGCAGGCAGACCCCCTCGCCGTTACTCAGCCCCCCCCCCCCGAGAATTCCTGGAGGGTGGACCCGCCTCATGGTTCTTGTAGGCCTGGCAGGTCTGCAGGGGCCCTGCAGAGACCCGAGGCCAGAGACCCCTCACCAGCTTTCCTGTCCCTCCCAGGGGAGCTTAGTGAAAAGCAGAAGATGGAACTGGAGCGGAACACGGCACTGGTCCAGCAACAAAGTGGCGAGCTGCGAGCTCTCAAGGAAAAGATGGCACATCTGACCGGCCTGGTGGAGAGGAAGGACAGGGAGCTGGAGCTCCTCAAGGAGGCGCTCAGGTGTGCGGGACGGTCCCCGTGGTATAGGGAGCCCAGACGCACCCACGTGCCCAGAGGGCCTCCACAGGGAGGTCACCCAGCAAATGCTGAAGGGATGTAGGATGGATGGATGGATGGATGGATGGATGGATGGATGGATGGATAGGTGGATGGGCAGGTGGGCGGGTGGATGGATAGATGGACGGACAGATGGATGGGTGAATGGATGGATGGACAGATAGATGGACAGTGGATGGATCGATGGATGGATGGATGGATGGATGGATGGATGGATGGATGGATAGGTGGGTGGATGGATGGATGGATGGATAGGTGGATGGGCAGGTGGGTGGATGGATAGATGGATGGATGGATGGATGGATGGATGGATGGATGGATGGATGGACAGATGGATGGGTGAATGGATGGATGGACAGATAGACAGTGGATGGATGGATGGATGGATGGATGGATGGATGGATGGATGAATAGGTGGGTGGATGGATGGATGGATGGATAGATGGATGGGCAGGTGGGTGGATGGATGAATGGATGGATGGATGGATGGATGGATGGATGGATGGATGGATGGGAAGGTGGGCGGGTGGATGGGTGGATGGATGGACAGATGGATGGGTGAATGGATGGATGGACAGATAGATAGACAGTGGATGGATCGATGGATGGATGGATGGATGGATAGGTGGGTGGATGGATGGATGGATGGATGGATAGATGGATGGATGGACAGTGGATGGATGGATGAACAGATGGATGGACGGATGGATGGATGAATGAATCAATGGATGGATGGATAGGTAGATGGACAAATGGACAGATGGATGGATGGGTGGATGGACAGACGGATGGATCGATGGATAAGTGAGTGAATGAATGGATGGATGGATAGACGGATGGACAGATGGATGGATGGATCGATGATGGATCGATGGATGAGTGAATGGATGGATGGATGGATGGATGGACGGATGGATGACATGTGTTTCATTACTTCACAACCTCATCACTTAAAGCAGGGTTTTGCTTAGTTCTGTGCTTCTCAAACATTCCTGCCCAGTATTCCAGATAACAGGTCTCAGCTTAAATGCCACTTCCTCCAGGAAGCCCTCTGTCTCTTACTGTCACCAAACATAGCCAAGGGCTCCTACTCTGCCCAGGGTCTCCAGGCCCTGCACTCCGCCCAACCTAACTTCTCACACAGCCAGGCTGCTATTGCCTGTTTAATTGTCTGCCTTCCCCAGAAGGATCCCCACATAGACCTTGCCTGCTGTTGACTCCCCAGCATTCACAGTGCCTGGCACATAAGGAACTTTATAAATATTGATTGAACAAATGTATACACTGGGGTAGCCGAAGTCAGCTTAAAATAAATGTAAAATTTCATTGTCATTCCACGGATTAGTCTGGAAAATGCATGCAAGTTTGCAGTTTCATCCATAACTTATCCTTATTTTGACCTAAGAGTAATCTTTTCTCCAAGAAAGGTTGAGTAAAATCCACATCGTGCGAGACCCTGTAGCCTCATATGCCTCATGGCTCGTGGCCAAGGCAGATTCCCACAGTGGTTGGAGACGCAGGCTGCCTGGGTGCAAGGCCAGCCGCCTTCCCTTACAAGCCTCGTGACCACGGGCCAACAGCTGTGAGCCTCTTCGCTCGTCTGTAACATGGAGCAAGGACGGTCCCCAACTCATGGGGCCTTTATGAGAAACAGAGGGGTTAGCACGTACAAAGGGTTAAAACGGCAGACACGCAGCAAAGGCCCCAGTAAATGCCACAACAGGTTCTCCCACAGACCCCGTGGGGGGAACAAGGGGGACAGATGCCTACTGCCCGGGCCACCATTTCTCAAATCCCCTGAAACTGAAGTCTCTAGAAACCTGCAGGCAGGAGACTCGAAGCCAGAAGGTTGCAACCCGGTTCCTTTTTCTGTTCCGCCAGTGGCTACAAAGGTCACTCAGGGTTCCTAGAACCTCGCGCTGCCAGCCATCGTGCTGTCCAGTGACTCATCTTCTCTGCCCTAGGGCCTCCCAAGAGAAACACAGAGTCCAGCTCTACAGGGAGAAGGAACAAAAGCCCAGGAACAAGACCCAGATGTGCGACATCTCGGTACAGATCGAACCGGTCCACACTGACACTTTCTTGAGCAGCCAAGAGGTGAGTGCCACCCAGTCCTGGGCACTCGGGGGCGGGGGGGACATGCTTAAGAAAGAGCCCAAGGGTGTCTGTCTCTGCTTCTGAAAATATTTTCATTCCAAGTCCCAACAATATGACTTGCTCACACGGAACGTGCAGACTAAGAAGTGCTAGTCCCGGCCATCCTCCCGCGGTCCCTGGAGGTCACGGCTGCTGGCCGCGGTCGGCACGTGCGCCACCAGCCCTCAGCCTCACAGAGACTGCCCGACCCTCAGGCGCGACCCTGCAGTGTTCGAAGGTCAGCCGGGCTGCCCGGGTTCCGTCCCTGAGTGGGACTCCTGCACTCGGAAACGCTGACCCCGGGGAGGTTATCGTGTGCCGGCCCCCTTGCCTGGAAAGTAGGGGTGATGACAGCCACCGCCTTGGGGGGGCTGTAGAGAAATAAATTTGATTTATGCACACACAGACACACCCAACCTATAGATACGTGTTGACTTAATAGGTCTCTTTGCAAAATAATGGTACGGAGCCACATGTGTGCTGCACTGTGGTTTTCTCCCGCTGAGCACTACGTAAAGGCCTCTTTCCTAATAAGTGTATAATGACCTATTTTGCTCTTTTAATTGGGTGCGTAGAATTCACTGCACCCCTTTTATCCGCCCTGTCCCCCACTGATGGACATTTAGGTTGTGTCCACTTTCCCACGTTGCTATAGTTAGTGTCCTTGGAGGTGTGTCCGTAGGACAGATCCCAGATGTGACCATGCTGGGTGCAGGGGGCATCCTAAATCGGGCTTGACAGGGCCGGACCGTGTTCCCACTCATGCTCCAGGGCTGTCCCTCCGCAGCTTCCTTTGCAGCCCTGGAAGCCCGAGCCGTGCAGCCCACGGGGCGCACGTCTTTGGGTGAGGACCACCTTCGCCACGCCGCCCCCGAGGTGCCACCCACACTCACGAAGACTGACTGTGGGCTGCGGCGGCCCCTTGAGGCCTCGGGTTTCCTGGAGTCCGGGGACATCCTCTTCTTTGCTTCATGAAACGAGAGAACAGGGCATTTCAGTAACGGGCTTTGGATTTTCACTTGGCAACGGGGCCAAATGTGTCAGCTTGCCTTCCTGCTTTCTCCAAGATGCCATTCCCCTGCCAAACAGCAGTGAGCCGGGCCGCACACAGCTTGGATGAAAGGCCCGGCGGCCCAGCCAGCTGGCCTTGGCACAGTGCTGTCCCCAGTGCCGTCAGAGAAGCCAGAGGGGCCCGGGCGGTCCCACGCCCTGAGCCCGGGGTTAGGGGGGGCAGGGAGCACTTCTCCCTCCTGTCGCAGACCTGATGGGATCCCGAGCTCTTTAGTGCACGACCCCGCCCTCATTCATGCATTGGTTCAACAACTATTGAGTGCCCGCTGTATGCCAGGCCCAGTGCTGGGCGCAGAGGCGGGCACACGGGGCTCCCGTTCACATCAGACCCCCCCTGCGACCCCGCACAAGTTTGCTAGAACGGATCATTGCCTGGACGCTGAGATTAGTAGTTCCTCTGATGAGGCAGGATTCGCTGAAGAGGATCGGGGAGGGATTAGCTGCAAGATAAAAGGAAAGAAGTATTTGTTCTTTTTCCGAATGGCTTTCTAAACGCAGGCTACTTCCTGCTTGCTGAGCCAGAGTGGGTCAGAGGGCTTAAGAGTTGTATGAGAAAGAATCTCCATCTTTAAATAAACAAATTCCCAGAAGAGCCATGAGTAAGGGTTACATCGGGCTCAGGCATGAATAAAGGCTGTCACCGAGCCTCGAGCCTCGCTGCTGTGGCTGCCCCACCCCCAGGTCAGTAGCCCCTCCCCTCCCCTCCACACCCCTGCACATGTGCCCTTACACACACATACACACATATACAGGACATGCCAGGGCAAACATACATCCCCAAAGACAGCAAGGCCAGTGTTGGAGCCACCTGGGAAGAGTGGACCAGCCATGCAGCATATAAGCAGGCTAAAGGCGGTGTCACGGTCAAATGAGGTCCTACTCAGTGCAGCCAGGGGTGGAGTGCCCCCTTCTTTTTCCTGCTGAGCCCTGGTCCCAGCCAGGAAGCTGAGACAAGCTCCTTCCTGCTCCTGTTTCTGACCTCAGTTCATTCAGGCTCCATAATTATTGACCATCTACTAAGCTCGGGCACAGTGCTGGGCCCTGGGAACACCACAGTCTCCAATGGAGACAGGACTAGGCTCTCACAGAGCCCGTGGGGTGCATGGAGTCCGTTACTGGGCTTCAGGGGCACCCTGAACCTCCAGAACCTGTATGCAAATTTTTTATTTTTTTTTTAAGATTTTATTTATTTGTTTGAGAGAGAAAGAGAGAGAGAACAAGCAGGGCGAGGGGCAGAGGGAGAGGGAGAAGCAGGCTCCCCACTGAGCCAGGAACCTGACTCGGGGCTCGATCCCAGGACCCCAAGATTATGACCTGAGCAGAAGGAAGACACTTAACCAATTGACAACCCAGGCCCCCCCCCGTATGCAAATTTTTTAAAGATTTATTTGTTTGAGAGAGAGGGCACACGTGCACAAGCGGGGGGGGGGGGCGTGCAGAAGGAGAGGAAGAGAGAGGACCCTCATGTAGACTCCCTACCGCGTGCAGATCCCAGCACAGGGCAGGATCCCTGGGACCATAACCTGAGCTGAAACCGAGAGTCGGACACTCAACCAACTGAGCCACCCAGGTTCTCCTGTGTGCAAATTTGTGTGTGTCTGGGAAGTTCTTTGAAAGGTATAACTTGCACTCTTTAAAATCTGAAAGGTGGACCAGACCCTTAAAAGAGGGAGCAGGCCTCCCCTTGGCCATGCCCTTCATAAGCCCTACTCAAGCGCTGTGCCCAGTGGCTGCCATACTGGATAGCACAGATATAGAGCATTTGCCTCATCCCAGAGAGGCCTGTGGGTCAGTAGAGCCTCCAGAAGTCTCAGAGGAAGCTTTTCCTTTCTCCAGACCAACGCGAGCCAGTCTATCAAACTCCCCCTAGCAAATATCGAACAGCCATCCTTATTACCAGTCAGGAAGAAAGTACCATGCCATGTGTTCTCATCTAAAAATGCCCCTCCTGGAGCAGAATCGGAATTTGATGTGATTATTCCGAGACGAGACCCAAATGACAACAAATGGAAACCCAAGCTTAGACGAATATTAGAAGAAAATATAAAACACGGGGAGGGAACATAGAGGGGGTTTTCATTTATAGATATGCTAAGTAGGTAAGAGAGCTGGAAATCTTCCTAGATGTGACTTTCTATTTGAAATGAAGAATTTAAATTTCCTTCTGTGCTAAAGCCCCCTACAGTAGCTTCCGAGGTACTAAGTGACAGGGCCTCTGCCAGTCATGAATTGTACATGTTTCTTGGAACATAAGAGTCTGACCCCTAATAAAGCCGCCTTCCGCACCGTTCTGGCCCTAGGAGCAATCCTTCAGTGATCTGGGGGCCAAGTGCAAAGGGTCCCGACACGAGGAAATCATTCAGCGTCAGAGAAAGGCCTTGTCTGAACTGCGTGCGCGAATTAAGGAGCTGGAGAAGGCCTGCTCATCAAGTAAGTCCCCTCCCTGCTGGTCTCCCACTCCCCGCTCAGATCCCTGAGCCCCAGACTCTAGAGGTCACTCCGGGCACTGACAGTCGGCCAGGACCACCCGCTTCTAGCCCATAACTTCATAACCAAAGGACGTTGTAATACAAGGAAAGACGGCAGGCATGGTCTCAGAGTCGAGGGCAAGTCTTCATCTTAAATAAATGGGATTTCATGAAAAACTCACTACATTGTCCTTTTTCTTATTTCGCTGTGGCCCGAACTTTGTCCCGGACTAATACTGCAAGAATCAGCCCCAGGGGAACCTCCTAGAATACTCTGTTTAGAGGGCATAGCGTTCTCAAGACACCGCACCTGCTGCTGGCAGGAATTCAGAAGCCGGGGTTCAAGTTCCATCCTGGTTCCTGTGGCTGAAAATTCACCGTCCATGCCTCGACATTGGCTCCTGCGAGGCCGCAGCCTCCTCCTAGCTGTGTGTGACCTTGGTCAAGCCATTTACCTGTCTAGACCCATTTCTCACCTGCCAAGGGAGGGCGGAGATTAACACTGGCCTGCAGTAAAGGACCAGTAAACAGCAGCTGTGATTTCTTTTTTAAGGGTTTATTTATTTGAGGAGCCGGGGGTGGGGCTCGGACGGGAAAGAGAGGCAGAGGGAGAGGGAGAAGCGGACTCGCCGCTGAGCGGGGAGCCCAACTCGGGGCTCGATCCCAGGACCTGAGATCATGACCTGAGCTGAAGTCAGGTGCTTAACCCACCGAGCCACCCGGGGACCCCAGCAGCCGTGATTATTACGTGCAATAACTCCTTCCTGACCCTTTCTTTTGACTCTCAATTGTTTATTTTATAGATCATAAGGACCACCTGAGTGAATCACTTCTAGACTTACAGACTGTCAGAATGGACAAAAATGTCCAGAAATTATTGGACCCAAAACCTGATGATTTGCCGACTTTCTCAAGAATAGAGATCGGAGCGGTAACCAAAGAAAATTTATCTCTGCGGTGACACGTGGAGAGGGTGGGCGTGAGGGCGGACACTAGCCGCGTGCCCTGGCACGGCCACGCGTGTCTGTGGTTTGGAGCCAGGCCTCCCTGGTAGGCCGGCGTCTGTGCCACCTGCTTGGTGCTTTGCCGTACCGGTAGCCCCGTGTCTGAACAGCTTCCTTTCCACCTGCGCCCAGAGTGTTAAATCACAGCACGGACGCTGGACCAGAGCGATCTCTGGTGGGCCCTCCTTTTCACAGGATGTGTTATATTCCACAGAAAATATTCAACAGGCTAATTTTTAAAGTTATGCCATGAGTTTGCCTGAAGTTTGCTTTTCACGGCCAACTGGAAAGCACAAACACCTAAAGGGTAGCAGGTGGGTTGATGAAGAGGACACAAGTTCTAGAGTCAGAGGGACCACCAGCCTGCAAGCTGTGTGACCTCGGGCGGGCTCTTAGAGCCTTTCTGGGAGGCTTTATCCCAGCTACAAAACGGTGAAAACCTAGAGGCCGCAGTGGGAAGGGCTGACCCCCGCGTCTCGCTCAGAGCACACACTTCATAAATGATAGCTGTTCTGATTGTTTAATAGTATTTAAATGGTGTCACTCAAGAAAACCTTCTTCTCTTAAGGGAAATAGTTTTATTTGCTAGGATTTTCAAAAGGGATTTGGCTGTTATGTTGGAGGTGCCCTGGGCCCTAAATGGATGCTCGATGGGCGCCTGATTGATGCCTGACGGTGCACCGCCCAGGTCAGCGTCAATCGCGGGGCCTGTGGGCCCGGCCTGCTGCCACAGCCGCATCTAAACCACGCATAGGCTTTTAGAAGACATTCCAAAGTCATCCCATCTGTACCGACATTCTCCTGCCCAGTTTTTCTAGACATTTGCTAGGGATGCGAGTCTTCGGGAATACGCTGGCTTTCCCATTCTCCAAGGTCGGAAGCGGAAGGGACAGTCCCCAGGTGGGGAGCTCAGCTGGCTCTCACAGCCTGACCTCCAAGAGTCACCTTCCCCCCAGCGCTGACCCTCTGCCCCCACCACCACCACAGAGCAGGAAAGCCCCCAACCCTCTCAGAAGACCTCGATCCTCCAAGGTTGGCAATAATGCAAATTAAAAAGAAGAGGGAGAGCAGCAGGGAGGCTCGCTGACATCTATTAAGTGCTTGCTGTGTGCCAGGCACGGAGCTAAGCTATCATTTATCATTCAGCCAGTTCTCATTCGACCCTCACAGTGGCCTGGTGACAGAGTTACTATTATATGATCCCTGTTCTGCAGATAAGAAAAGTTAAGACTTCATGCAGTCAAGAACCTCACCCAATGTCACGGCGTAATGACCGATGGAACCAGGACTGGGTCCCTGGCCGCCCGTCCCTAGCTCCCTGCTAATCTGCAGAGAAGGGCGTGGGCACCGTGTGATTGGACCTTGTAGGCCAGACTCTGCCTTAGGTGACCCTCCATCAGGAAAAGAAGGGGAACCTGGAGCGGGGTGCAGAGGACACCACCTAGGGCTAGAGACCCAGAGGGGTCCTTCGGGCTCTGTCCTTCTCAAATCCCCTCCTTCACACTCACGGCTCTAGATGTAGAGACAAATCGCACATGCTTATCTCTCAGAGTGACTTTCTGAGCCTTTACAGTTTTGTAGTTGGGTTTTTCTAGTCTCAGAGGTTTACAGCGTGGTGCCAGCAAATGCTGCGGCTGGCAAGCACTTAAAACCCAGTTTACTTTTTAGGGAGATTTATTACAGTTATTTGTGGTCCTTCGGACTCCCTGATCCGTCAGGTGGCTTTTCTGTACAATCAGCAGGGACTTTGAGCCGCCAGCTGGCAGAGAGGGTGTCAGTGAGGGCACAACTGTGAACACCACTGGGCCTTGTTTCTGGAGTGGGTCTGAAGTGACGCTCGCCCAGCAGCTTCCAGCACTAGGAGAGGGTCTGGCCAAATGTGCTGAGGGAGGGTGTAGGTTCTGTTGCCTATAAATGAGATTCCTTTAATAAAAGGAGGAAGGCTATTTCCTCTGCCCACTCTGTGGCACTTTACCAGGTGCCATGCTGGGCACAAGAAATGGAACCATGAGCAAAAGCAATACGACCTCTGTTTTTATGAAGCTTGTCATCTAGACTGGGGTTTCTCGACCCGAGCACTACTGATATTTTGAGCCAGGGGATTCTTTGTTTGGGACGCCATCCTACATACTGTGGGATGTTTAGCAGCATCCCTGTCCTCTAGTTGCCCAATAGTACTCCCCACCTCCACTTGCAACGACCAATACTGTGTCCAGGCATTGCAAAAAAAAAAAGGTCCTGGGGCACGCAGGGGAGGGTGGACGAGATCACCCTCGACTGAGAACCGCTGGTCCAGAGGGAAGATAGAGAACAAGGCAAACAATGTGCCATTTCAAAGGGAGTCACATTCAGAAGGGTAGGAGCGTAGTTCCCAGAAAGCAGTTGACAGGGGCATCAGACTGGCTGGACAGGAACTGAAATGAAAACCGACTCTCCCAAGTCATTCTTCGGTACCCACAGCGCTTTATCTCCAGGATGTAGAAATGCACAACGGCGTGCCAAGAGCGTTTTTGCCTCTTTTTTATTTCAGCCTCTGAATGGCCTTGCCAACTCAGCCATCCCGGCCACCGAAAAGTCCAGGAAAATGGATGTGGTTGAGGCTTTAGATCTCAGTGAAAAGCTGGTATGTACATACAGCATCGTCCCCTCCCGTCCAAACCTGGGTCCCCCACCGTCATCGTTAACCACCGGAGAGTTTAACTAAACATCAGCCTCACACACGTGCTCGGTTGTTATAATAGCTCCTCCGCAAGACCCATCTACTCGCCCAGCATGGGTGAGACATTACACAGGCCAGTTCCTTGAAACACGAGGTAGTTAGAATGAATGTTTATGTCTGTTGTCACTTTTCCTCCTGGTTCTCAAAAAGGCGTAGCATAAAGGGATGTGGAGTAAATGAAAGTATCACGAAAAGCCCAGTTGCACTCGCTCCCAAGTGTGTGTGTGTTCTCTGCAATTGCAAAAAATGAACAAAATGGAGTGAGTGAGGTGTTTGCTTCCTCAAAGCAGCCACCGGCAGTCTCGGGCCAGGCCTCTTATCTGCCAAACGCTCTCCTTGTAGTACATGGACATGAGCAAGACGCTCGGGAGTCTGATGAACATCAAGGATATGTCGGGTCACATATCCATGAAATACCTGTCCCCAAAAGAGAGAGACAGAGTCAACGAGCTCCGACAAAGGGACCTCGATCTGGTGTTCGATAAGATCACCCAACTCAAGAACCGGCTGGAGAGAAAAGAGGAGCTTTTGAGAGGATACGAGAAAGACATAGAACAGCTCAGGTACCGTCGGGGACCCCGTGGAAAGGGCCAGGCGTCCGTGCTCAGGGCAGCAGCAGACGCAGGTCCCCGACAGGCAGAGGCCTTGGGGGAGGGGGTGGGGGGGTGATTACTGGGGCCTGATGGGGGCGGTGGGGGGGGGTCTGTCTATGGGAAAGCAGCGGCTGAGGTGCTCAGTGTTCACTCTGTCCTGTGTCCATGAGCAAACTGCACCTCGCGTGGATTCTGACTTGGGGTTCACAGTATGTACCTTTCTGAGCCCCACCCGGTTTCAGGGGCTGCAGTTCCCCTACACCCACCCTGGGAAACGGAGGAGGAACCTGGGGGCATCCCCTCCAGCTACACTTAGGCACCGGAGGAGCCCTTTACTCTGCCTCATTCGCCCCAAATCTGCTCGCAATGAAGCCACTAAGCCGCAGACAGAAGTATTCTAAGCTTCTCCCTGGTTGGGACCACTGATGGCGAATGAGAAAGAGGAGGGGGAAAGAGACTGTGCCTCTCCCCTCCGCCCAGGCAGAGCAAAGTATCCGTGCAGATGTACCAGTCGCAGGTGGCAAAGCTGGAGGACAACATCTACAAAGAGGCGGAAGAGAAGGCTCTGCTGAAGGAGGCTTTGGAGCGCATGGAGCACCAGCTGCAGCAGGAGAAGAGGATCAACAGGGCCATTCGGCAGCAGAAGGTGAGGGGTCCTTGCTTGCAGCAGAACCTCGGGGGCTGCAGCCCCTGGGCTCCCTTTAGAAACGGCAAAGTGAGGGCCCAGGGGGTCCAGGCAGCATAGAACACACTCACTGATGCAAAGGAAGATGCCAGACACACCGAGGCGGATTTCTTAACCTCTCCGAAGCTCATAATCTAGCTCATCTGTATCATTTTAAATCGTGGCTCGTGTTTGTATTTTTACTGTCCCTCCAGGTGGTAGGGATACACAGACGGATAAGCAACCTGTGCATAAAGATTTGGGATCACTATTCTGAGTGCTCAGAACATAGGTGACATCCAGTAAACATTGATGGACGGATGGATTGCTGGATGGACCGATTCTCAGGCAGATGGATAGATGGATGGGTGAGGATAGATGGGTGGATGTCCTTGGCCATATCCTTTAGGCCAGAACAGTCAGAACAGAGCTGACTTCCAGCTGATTTAATGATTCGAAGTCTCTGTCTAAAGGGCGCTCAGGCTGTGTCACCCAGAGGCAGGCACTCAGCCAGCCCAGGGCATGCCGGGAGCGGAAGCGCTTTCCAAGTGATGACACCTGTACTGGGTTTCGAAGGAGAGTTGGAGTGGGTCCACCAGAGGCGTGGGCGGGTGCGCGCTGCAGGCTGTGGGCACCCCCGGGAAAGGCAGGAGGAGAAGTGATGTGGCTCCGGCAGGAGCCTGGTGTAGCGCTGCCTTGAGAAACCAAGGTTCCAGACTCGGACTCAGGCTGGTGATGCAGCCAAAGCCCCCTCCTCCCCTCACCCCGTTATTTCCTATGACACACAGCGCAGAAGCCAGTGAGGGTCACGTCCCCCCCACACTAACTAACGTGTGGCCTTGTGCAAATCCATTCCCCGCCGTGAGCCTTGTCTCCTCGCCCGCAAACAGCAGCCGAGGGCCCCGGCCCTGCAGGTTGTTGGGACGATTGCACGCAGGCAGGAACCCTCCCTAGCCAAGCTCGCACAGTGTGGACTCACAGGCCACATGGTTTCAGAAGGTTGGGGACACTTGTGCTGCCTCTGAGGCATGTGGCCCAGGGCCTGGCCCCGGCGGGTACACGCTGCTGTCTCAGAGCCCGCAGAGGCGCAGCGGACAGCGGGCACACGGGGGCGGCACCCAGACAAGCGCTGGGGGGCCCGCCAGCGGACCTGCACCTGCCCCCCCACCCCGACCCCGGGGGCAGAGGGGCTCTGTTGTCTCCTCTGCGGTTCACACCCACAGCCGCTGGCTCCCACGTTCACTTCCAAACCAGACTCCCCCTCGTTCTTAACCCTCGCCTAAGGTTGAGCGGGTTCAAGACTGAGATTAGACACACGAGGGGAGTTACCATCAGCACCATCTCAGGACCACCTACAGGCCCCCGGCTTTGCAGCCCCGACCGGCGTTACTGGTGCCTTGGTAGCTAGGCCTGGTGGGTGTGATGACCCCCACTTCACAAATGAGGAAATTGAGCCTTGGGAAGTTAAGAGACTCGCCCAAGTTCACACAGTAGCTGGCGAGGGGAGCCTAGACCTGGCCCCAGACCTCTGACCCTAGTTTCTGTGCTCTCTCCTGGGCTCTCCCTACTCTTCTTATAATTGTTCGTTTTCCTGACTCAGGGCTGTGTATTTGTGCACGCGTACACATGTGCACGTGCATTTAAGTGTGAATGTGCTATATGTGTGTTTGTGCATGTATATCTGTGCGTTTGCATGTGTGTGTTTTCATGTGCGTGTCTGTGTGTTGCCTGCATCAGCTCTAAGGAGGCCAAGCCAGAGAAGGCTCTAGAAGGGTGCCCTCCTCCCTAACCTGCTCAGATAAGTTCCTTGCAGGAGCCTGCCCTCCATCCTGCAAACCTTCCAGACTCCCTGGCTTGTAGAAATGAAGGCAGCCTCTCCTGCTCTGAGGGAGCCCCAGATGCACGGTTTCTAGCATCCACAGCCCTGAATTAAACATCACAAGCCCAGGCCAAGGACAATTTCCTTTCACACCATGCAAAGTCGGGGAGAGCCGGGCCAGTGACAGAGCTCTGACTTTTCCTTTGATGTGCCCTTTGGAGAGCTCACCCCTCCCTAAGGTGCCCCCACCCCCAGTACTTGGCAGGCTAGCCCCTAAAGCCGAAACACCAGACCACAGAATGGGACAGCAAAGGGCCCAAAAAAGGCCATTGTCATGTGCTGGCTAAAAATGTAAGAGAACCTGAGGATTTACATAATCAGGCTTTACATGCATTATTCATGAGCTGCCTCATTCATACACAATGCAGGGGCCATGCCAGCCTGTTGGGCACTAGACATCCTTCTGTGGAGAAGGATCTAAAATGGCCAAGTTGAACCTCCCCGTCTGTGTCCCCAGAAGAGCTGGAACTGGGAACGTTCAAATTCAGGGAATTCACAGTTTAGGGAAAGATTATGAAAAGTACAGCCACAATCACAGCAGTGCTGATGGCCTTATTTACTGAGCGCTTCCCGAGTGGCAGGCACCTGCTCCACACGGCATGTGCTTCGTCCGTCCCATCAACCCTGCAAGGAATGCTGGCGCCTGTCCATCCATTCAGAGAGGCTGACAGAGGGCAGCGTCACCTGGCTGCCCAGCAGCAGAAACGGGACCACCCACCCCCACCCCAGCCCGGGCCTGCTGCCCTCCCCAACTCAAGTTCACGTCTTCACTCACACCTGTTGCTCTTGGCACCTCCCTTTCTGGGAGGCAGCCCCCCACCTCACCCCCACTCACCATCACTCCAGGGCCTGGGTTTGCTATTAATAAGGTTTGTTATTAATATGTTGTCAGAAATCCCTGTTTGCCAGGAGATAAAAACTCATAAATTTTTAAAGTTTAAAAAAAAAAACATAAATTCTAAAAATTTTTTTAATAAAAATAAATAAATAAATAAATAAATAAATAAATAAATAAATAAAACTTAAAAACCATAAATTCTAAAGGCAACTTGTATTCACCTGTCTTGGCCTCAGTTCCTTCCAAGGACTATATTCATTATTTAAATAGAAGCTCGAGGAAAAAAAAAAAAAGAAAAAGAAATGGAAGCTTGAGGAAAATAGAATTCCTTTTGGTTTTAACTTTTATGCCTAATATTTTCACAAGGACCCTTAACGTTTCCAGTCTCGTGTATAAAATTTCACCCGTTCATAGAGAAGGAGTGGTTGAACCACTAGTTAATGAAATTATTCCCCTTGAGCTTCAGAACCAGAACTCTCCTCAAAAAAAGGGGGGAGGGAAAAAAAGGGGGGGAGGAGGGGTTTAAAAGTAAGATGTAGTTTTTAGTTTGATGTCTGAACATCTCTTCACCAAGCAGAACTTTCTGGAATCCTACTTCCACGCTCATACCTTTGGCTGTGAAAATGAGACTTGATATAAAATGCAGAGAAAACCTCAGGGCTGGGCATTCACAGAGAACCTTGCGGTCATCAGCTCTGGAGTCTGGGATGCCCTGGGTCTGGCGCGCTCCCACGCTCTCCACGTGACACGGCGACAATGACAGGGGCCCAGGCTACGCTCAGTCTCATCCACGCTAGATAAGGCAGCTGTGTCCCTCAGAGTTGAGGGGCTGCCTCTGGAGCCCAGCAAATAGGGTTTAAGCCCCACCTCTGGCCCTGAGTGACCCTAAGAGGCCCAGGCCCTGTGTCTCAGGGTCCTCCCCGAAAACAACCAAAAATGATAACAGCGGGCCCCGGGAGGGCTAAATGACCTAATGCCCGCAGTGCCCAGTGCAGAGCATGCATGGTCACCGCAGGGGAGAGAGAGGACAACTGCATCTCTTCCAGAGAGCTTCCTGCCAGCTGACACAGGCCGCCAACCCGAGCTGCCTTCCCGCGCCTGCGGCCCGCAGCTCTTTGTGCAGCTCTCCTTTGTGGCTGGCGAGTGCAGCTAGGGCCGCGGCCAAGAGCAGCTCAGATACTGTCTGTGAATGGGTTAAGGCTGGGATTTTCTTTCTTTTTTTGCAGGGGGGGGGGGGAATTTTCAATAGGAAATTTTTAAATGCACAGAAGTTGCCGTTTGGGAAGCACGCAGCCCCCGGCCCCCCTTCCTGGACCTTTATTTAGCGTTTCAAGTGGGAGAAAGGCTCAAGAGCCTGGGCTGGCTGCTGGGGAAGCCCCTTAGTTCTCCTGCCAACCAAACCTCGGCCAGGGACGTGGCCACCAGGTTGCCAGGTGGGGTGGAGTCAGCCCAGCTGGATCTTCCCTGGGCTTAATTAGCTCAGGTCCCTCATCTTTAAGATGAGAGTAAAGGCAGCACCTAACCCAGTGCGTTCGCTTCGGGGAGGGCACGGGCACAAGACCCTGAGCACGCAGGACCCCTAGATCCGAGCTCCTACACCGACATCGATGTCATCACTATCTCATTTAAATCACGATTTTCCAAAATTTTCTTGGGCCCCAGCATTCTCGAGATCGAGGTTTCTTCAGTGCCACTGGCGTGATTCTGACCAAGGAGTAGAAATCAGTAGATGGTGTGTGGGATGAGACCGGGTGGGTAGGCGTGGGGCGGCGCCCTCTGCCCCACACAAGGAGGAGAAGGTAAAAGTGGTTGGGCCGGGGCAGCAGGTGAATAGGAGAGAAGGCCATCCCCACCCTTCATCTTCTGCCCACGGATCCAGTGAGCCCCAGGGTCTCCTAGAAACCTCGGAGGGGTGTCCCAGGACGGAACGGGACAGGACACACTAAACGCTCTCTTGCACACCTGCTGTTTTCACTCAGGAACGTTTAGAGGATCACGAACAGAGAAATTCAAAAGAATCAACACCTTGCAACTGTTCCTTCAAAGAAAAAGAGAGGCAGGTATGGAGAGGTTTCCTGGTGTCACAGCCAGACACGAAGTAGATACAGTTGTTTTTTTTGTGTTTTTTTGTTTTTTTGTTTTTTATGAGTGAAGCCGGTGTGCTGCCAGCACACCGTGTGCTGCCACGGTGTGCCTGCCAGCTTGTGCTGGTCTGGGAGCATCCACGCACCTCCATGCACCTCGCTGCACCTCCACGCGCCTCCACGCACCTCCGCGCACCTCCCCTCCCCGCCCCCGCCCCTCCCTTGCCTGTCATCTGAGCAAATGACCTAAGTGACAGGCCAGGGTCCCGGGCACTGTCTGGAGGTAAGGCGCTCGGAAGCGCCCTGCAGTTTGGGCTGAGCAACCACCCTAGGCATGAAGTGATCTACGGACTTGGAGACGGTTCATGAGAAAAGAAGAAGAGAGGGGTGGGGACCCCCACAAGCCCCTGCCCTAAGAGTGCAATAAGTGGGTGGGCACAAAGTGGAGCCAGGAGTGAGGAGGAAGGTGCCAGCTCTCCCTACCTGCCAATGGGGAGCCGCGCTTGACAGGGCTTTCTGGCAGCCGGTGGCATCTGGAAAACCCAGAGGTCACAGTGTCCACGAGCTACCGATGGATGCAACACTCGGAAGTGTTCTTAAAGACTGTGCAGGATTTCCCCCTAGAGAGGACACTGCGTGGTATAATGAACAACATCCCTAAGAAGAGCAGCGCAGTGTTGGCCGGGCCGTGTCTGAGGACGGGTCTGGAGACAGACTATTGTCATTACAGCCCAGGGAGTTGAGGAAAGTTCAGTAAAAGCAGGGGCGCAGGGGCCAGGATCTGCCCTTTGGTGCTCAGCTGCTGTCCACTGATTGGATTTAATCCAAGGAAGAGGTTTTGGGGCAGGGCTCAAACTGGGGTTCCCTGGAGCCCTTGGATGCCATGGAAGGGTGTGACTCTCAACATCCCCACCCCACCCCACCCCCAGGCACGTACACACACACCTTGTTCCTCCCAGCAAAGTTCTCCTTTATCTGTTTTACAGGCCAAATTCCTCACGGGATTTTGCTTCAAGCATTCTGCTGGGGGGCGGGGGGGGGGGGGTAAAAAAAAAAAAGAAGGAAGGCAGATTGCTGGTTTAAAAACTGCTGCTTTACAATTATCTGGGAATTTGGTTGGTGACTGTCTTCTAAGCTTAACTCCTCTCAACTGGGCCCAAGGCCTTCTCCATGAAAAACGCCCGGAGGACAGCTCAGTTGATACAGGCCCCAAGCCCTCTTCGACCAGTTGCTCTAAGGGCAAGGTGGCACCCTTTAGTGGGAAGGGAAGAGACTCACAAGTACTCGTCCCCTATCCAAAAGATGGCCCTGCTCGCTTCCTCCGGGAGTTTTGCGAATACCCAGTAGAGTTGCCAGATTAAGGGCAAGGAAAACAAAACAGGATGCCCGGTTAAACTTGAATTTCAGATAAACCACAAATAGCTATTTAGTGTAAGTATGTCCCAAATATTGCACGAGACATACCTATACCAAAAAATTATTTCTTTCCACTCTGAAAATCAAATTTAATGGGACATCCCATCTTTCACCTGGCAACCCCACCAACAGACATTTACTGAGCACCAACTGGAAGCCAAGGGGGCAGGCTCTGAAGCAGATGACACAAAACGGCAGTCCACGGAGGCGTTTCATTTTGCTCATGGGTTTTCCTTTCTTTGGGGGCGGGGGAGGGGTTAAGTAATTCCCAAATAGGGCATTTTCACAAAATACTCAGGATTTCCGGCATCTCTGGGCATCCTGAGGGGCGGTTCTAGCCCCTTGGTACCACAGCTACCATCTTCCAGGCCCCCTAGAAAGGCACTGGGCTTGTGGGTTTGCCGCCTTCCCCACCCAGCTCGCTCCGCCTACTTCTTCCACTTCCTCAGCCCCTATAGGCGCCTGACTGGTGCCTCCAGCAGATGCTGAGGACCGTCCGAGGCACACCCCCTTCCCAACACCCCTGCTCCATCCCAGCCCGCTCTCACTGGTGTGTCCCCAGCATCTAGGAGATCCCAGAGGTGCAGGGTCTCGAGCAGACCAAGGTCAGCAGCAGCCATCAAACCCCAGGGGAAGGGCCAGCTCCGGATTTGCCATGAGGCTGGCTCCCGAGCAGGTGCTCCTGCAGTCCCGGACAGGGAGGTTAGCCACTGTGGCTCCCATCATGTCCGGGGCTGCTGGGATGCCTCGGTAGAAACCCACGTCTTCAGCTTCTTCCATCGGTGTGGGAGGGTCCACTTCCACCCAAGGCTGATTTGTCCTCCAGAAGGCTGCAATATTCCTCCCAGGGCCCTCGCTTGACAGGGCTCTCCTCCTCTCAGATTCCTCTGGAATCCAGAACAGAGATCCCCCAAGGAGCCCAGCAGGCCACTGTAGCAGTGCCTGAGAGCTATGCCCCCTCCTGCAGACGCACCTGCTCAGCCCCCATCCCTAGGACGGCCCAGCATTTCATCCAAATGGGTAACATCTGCAAGTTGAGGGGAAAAAAAAAAACAACACTTCTCTTTGATGTAAAAGGGAAATAAGGGCAAAAGCTAAATTTTGTCCATATTCTTTCTGTATTCAAGAGACGAATGTTTGTAGAGACGGTGAAGAAAAAGATGCAGAATTCAAGTTTCCAGGTGAGCTAGAAGGAGAAAGAAAACAGTAGGACGTCAGCAGGAAACCCAGGTTGACAATAATACCCCATCCGTGACGTACTGAGCATTTAGTATGTGCCAGGCACAGAGCTACGCACTCGACAGGCATTATGTCTCGTTCGATCTTCGTAACACTGGGGGTACGTATTGTTCTCATATCTCCATTATCGGATGAGGTGTCTGAAGTGCAGAGACTTTAAAGTTATTGGTCCAGAGCCACACAGCTCAATAAGGGAGCTGTAACTCACTGAGACCTGGACGCCCAGGTGAGCACTGCGGCCCCTCCTTTAGGGAATCAGCCTCCGGATCATAAATCAACCTGATACGTACCGGGTGACTTTCCTCATGTATTTCAAGGAAGCATCCTCTAGAACACTCTTTTTTTCCTTTAAGAGTTGAGAATCAAGACTCTGAAATTTTAAACATGTTGAAACGCTGCCATTCACAGTTCAGCCCTGCAACTGGAATGGACCCACGCACATTCCCACGTTGCAGGAAGTAGAGGTGAGCTCCCAGGAAGCTTGAAAGCTGAACACGCTGCGGTGGAATAAGACACAGGAGCTACATTCGAGGTTTATTAAAAAGGCCACAGTAATTCTGAGACAACAGAATTGTCATTAGTAAAAACCAAAGAGATTCTAGCCAAGGGACACGTTGGGAGAATAGAAGCCTCTTCTCAACCAACACCCTTCTGAGTCTGGAAGGTGGTTACTACCCAGCGCGGGATGTGAAGAGGGTAGAGTGTCCTGAGGGCTCCCCTGAGCTCTGAGACCTGCCGAGCCGAGTGGGAGCAGGTGGGGGGTTTGTCACTCACGCACCCATATGTAGGGCGGAGCCAGCAGAGGGCAGGAACCGCCCTGCAGGGGGCTTTCAGCTGAGGACCACCTGGGGCTGGAAGATGACAGAGGAGACGCCAGCTGGGCCCTAGACGTTTTGGGCACACTGCTTCTCGGAGCTGCACGGCTCCCCCGAGCTCGGCCGCCCGTGGGCAGAACAGGATGTGGCAGACGGTGAGCTTGCCATGCCCCCAGCCCGAGCCTAGGGCTTGGGTGTCTAGGATCTCCTTGGCACAGAAAGGTCTCCTCCACAGTCCTTACAAAGTGCAGCATGGGCATCCCCTCGCTCTACAGCGTGCCTTGAGTCCTTGGAGGGGGGGAGTCACCAAGGCCACCTTGAGAAAAACGGGACACGGAAAATCTGCTTTTGCACCCTTGCCCACTCATAAAAGAGCCTCCACCTCCCTTTCGGAGGGCCTCTGGGTTTCTGTTTCCTGTCCTTCCTTGTGCGGTTCGGTGACTGTGTATTGATTGCCATTGCAGCTAAGAGGCATCTGTAGTTGTTGGGGGTTGTAGGCTAAAGAGGAAAATCTTCTGGTTAACAAGTATTTATTGACTACCTGGCCTAGGCCACGTGCCACTCTGGGGGTGGGGTGGGGGTGGGGGACACAAGAGTGAACAGAAAGATAGTGTCCCAGGAGTCCCAGGACTATTTACTGAGACCCTGCGACAAGGCAGGTACTGTCCAGGTGCTGGGGTTCAATCAGGAATCCTCAGCAGGGGGCACGATCACCCCTGAGAGGGCAAATTATTTTTTAGGCGTAGGAAGCATGCACATATATGTATACACAGGGCTATCATATAAAGATTTCAGGGGCGGGGGGGGGGGGAGGGGAGCAACTAGGAGACTCCTGAGAGTCATGAGAAGGGTGAACAGCACAGGGCTCAATCCCAGGAGACACGCACAAACTCCCCTGCCTTGCCAGCTTCCGTTCTTGGGCTTTTTGCTTTTTTGCTTTTTCCCTTCCTGTAAATACAGTACTGATTAAATAGTTACCTTGCACACCCTGTTTTGGGAACAAAGGTCAGATGCCCGAGTTCAGGAGCGTATTTCACAAGGCCTCACTCACAAAGGCCAGGAGAGGCCTCCCCAAGAGGAGCAGCTGAAACAGAGCGCCGAGGCCCGGTGGGAGCGAAGGGGTCTTTCTAGATGTTTGCAGTGGCCCGAAGCAGCCACCACTCGTGTGTCCTGAGTTCATTTCCACCTGGGCGGCTCCCTTTCAAGGCCCAGCTTCTATTCCCGCCCTTTCATTCCAAGGGTGAGGCCTGTGGTTCCCTGACGGGCAAGCCTCAGGCAAGGTGCTCACCTGCGGTCCTTGCTCAGTCCCTGCTCGGTCACTGCTTAGTCACTGCTTGGAGGGGGGGGCTGCACGACTCCCCGGCCCTCCCCGCCAAGTGCCTCAGCGTCCTCCTCTTCCCCGCTCACCCTCCTGCCCTCTGCTACCCCACAACCCTGTCACTCCAAAGCGGAGCAAAGCTTGCTTGCTCTGGGGCGCTTCCCACCCCAAGCTCCTGGCGGACCCGGGGGCTGAGGATGCTGGCACTGGGCACCCTTTATTTGTAACAAATTCCCTGACTCCAACTCTAAACAGCCGACTTCACATGGGGTCAGGGCACTGGTATTTGGGAACCATCCACAACCAGCAATTTTATGGAAAATCAAACAGAAAAGGATATAAAGGAAAGGTGGATTGGGAGAGGTTTTTTGACATTTGCTGTCTGGTTTTTTGTTGTTTGTTGTTGTTGTTGTTGTTTTGGGTTTTTGTTTTTGTTTTTGTTTTTTTTCATTTTCCCTGGGCATTCGGACCAAGATTTACTCTGTAGGCTCATGTAGAGAGGGAGCTAGTCCTTCTCACCCTGAAATGATTTTGGATGCAGTCTCAAAGCGCACTCAAGGCCCCCTGTCAGCCCCGGGCATGGGCCTCAGGAGGTGATTTTTATACTGCCTGGGTGAAAAGAGCTCAAGAGATGGTCCTAGCAGTCTCTTCCTTTAAAATCCACCCAGGGGATCCCTGGGTGGCGCAGCGGTTTGGCGCCTGCCTTTGGCCCAGGGCGCGATCCTGGAGACCCGGGATCGAATCCCACATCGGGCTCCCGGTGCATGGAGCCTGCTTCTCCCTCTGCCTGTGTCTCTGCCTCTCTCTCTCTGTGACTATCATAAATAAATAAAAATTAAAAAAAAAAAAAAAAGATTCTTTAAAAAAAATAAATAAATAAAATAAATAAAAATAAAAATAAAATCCACCCAGAATCTTCTCTCGGCCCCTGAAGAAGTCAGGATATATATTCTAATCCCTCCTGGACAGATGAGGAAACTGAGAGCCCTGTAGTAAGTGGCCGAGCCCTCTCCACCCACCCCACCCCACCCCACCCCCGCCCCAGGGATATGCGACCTTCCAGTTGGAGTCAAATCCTTGCCAGAATAGAGCCGGAATTTGGAGCCTGTTGGAAAGAAGCTGCAAGTTATGATCCCACGTACAGCAAGTACAGAAGTGTGTGAGAGGGAGATTCTTGGCTGCAACTAATGGAAACCTGCTCAGAAACAGGCATGGGGGGCTCTTATAGGGGGTACAGGCGTGCACGTCTGTCATGAAAACAGGGCTGAAAGAGGGTCCGGCCTCAAAAGAGAACTGGTAGGCCCCAGGGCCCAGGCGTCATCTCCCTGACACACACGCGTGCTCACACACTATTCCTTCCCTCTGTCTCCCTGCACCTGCTCCTCTCTTCTTTCTCCAGTTATACGACTGGAAGAGATGACCTCACTCTGGTTTAAGGGATCAGCCCAAGGGCTCAGTCGGATAAGCATCTGCCTTCAGCTCAGGTCATGATCTCAGGGTCCTGGAATTGAGCCCCAAGTCAAGCTCCCTGCTGAGCAGGGAGCCTGCTTCTCCCTCCCCCGCCCCCCACCACCACCACTTGGGCTATCTCTGTGTGTGTGTCAAATAAATAAATAAAATCTTTTAAAAAATGATAAATAAATAAAATTAAGGACCGGCCCGGGAAGTGAGTAGCATCTCAGAGCCCGTAACCCCAAATCCTGGGCGTGATCATCTAAAAAAGCACAGCCCGTGCCAAGTACCCAATCAACTGTGACCAGGGATAGCGTTACACACGGGGAGGCCAGATTAGGAGGGGCAGCGCTCAGAAAAGGCCAACATCAGAGACTTAAGACACATGCCGTCCTGTAAGAGCTTTCCAGGAGAAAGGAACTCCATCACAATAAATGTGCCCATCATAAGAAACTCCTAGTTCCAAAAGCACAAAAATGTAAAAAGGGAAAATGTTATTTGTGTATCTGGAAGGGTGTTCACCAAAACAGTCATAATGCTTACCTTTGGGTAGTATGATAATTGTGGATCATTTTAGCTGCTTTCTACGCATCTCTCTCTCTCCCTCCCTCCTCCTCCCTCTCTATAATTATATACATATATATAATTTTTTGCAGAAAAAAATTTATTTTGAGTAAAAAAAAAATCATTTGAGTGGAATATTTTGGGATCTTGCCACAATTACAGAGTTTGTGCATTTGTTTCTCTTGCTCATTGAAGGTTGGAGCCAGAAAAGCCACCCCAAAGATGGACCAAGAAAGGGAGACGCTGAAGAGAGACACATCCAGCAAATCCAGCCAGAGCCTTCTGTTTTCTAAGCCTGGCGACAAGAACTAGAAATGTCATCCCGTCGGGCCTTGCGTGATCCTCCGTGAGTCATGTGTGTGACTCTTCTGTGTCAAATACTAAGACACTTGTATAGGACTTTAAAGGTTGTTACCCTAGTAGGTTGCTTCCTAGACTGGTGTTTGCACCGTGCTGTATTTTGGAGCATGCAGGAGTCGGGGTTCTTTTGAAAAATACTTAGGAACGCACACATCCTCAGGCATAGGAAGAATGTGAGTTTGAAGCCCAGACTCCCAAGTCTGGTAGATACAATGATGTGACTCCATACCTGAGTTGTGAGGCACCCACACATCCACCCCCACAGCTGGCAAGACGCAAGACATGGACTGGGGCCACAGGACAGAATGGCAACCTTGGCTGGCCGTGGTCGAGCACATTTATATCTAAGTTTATTATAATAAATTTAACATGCCGAGTCGTCTTATCGCTTCCGTGACACTGATATTTATGTGGCACTCTGCAGTTTTCAAAATGCTCACCTAATCCTCACCCAAACCCTGGGAGGTAAACTGTATAACTGTATAATGATCCCCATTTTGATCCCCAAAAAGACAAGGCCCAGAGAGGTTAAACTGCCTTGTCTAAAATCGTGCAGCTAGTAAATCCAAAAGTTGGGCCTGGAACCCAGTTTCTGACTCCCATCCCATCCTGCCCATTCTGCTGCCCCAGGGGGTCAAATGCCAGTCCCAGAGGACAGACCCAAGTACCCACATGCTGCCCAGGTGGACATACCCCTTTATCACGGGGTATGTAGAGACCCTCCTTCTTCTTGCTCCCATGTCCTCTCTCCATCCACCTGTCCCCCCGCTGCCTTTCTGGTGTGGCGAGGACAGCCGAACACAATGGGAGGAAGAGCCAGCCGTCGTGAATATCATCTTTTTTATTTCTAAAAAGCCACAATAAAAATATTTTGCTATTTTAAAACCAAACAGATTCTTTATACTGATTAAGACTAGAAGGAAAAAAAAAAAAAAAAGACTGTAAGGAAACAGGAAAAGTTCTTTGCATGATATTCCGCTGAGGGTACCTCTTACAGAGGGCCAGGATCTAAAGTCGGAAAAGTGAGCCATTACCTGACCTTAAAAATACTTTTGAAAACCCTGGAAATTTTCCATAAAGAACATGGTGTTACCTCCACTGTAGCATAGCCCCAAAGTCCAAAACAGCAAGTTTTTCTCCAGCTCCAGAAAAGATCACTTAGGCAGCCATTCGAGGAACTGGCTCACGCTTGGAAAAAGATGTTTCTTGTTGGTCGAACATGTGTATTTGCATTTGCAGAAGCCAAATACAATACCTGTATGACTCCACTGTATTTTCTGTCTTCTAAGGGCATGTCAACTTTTATCCTACCAACATTACAACCTGTGATGGCCATGTCTCTTCTCCACTCCTCCTACTATGTATAGATCATTTATTTGGAGGGGGTCTCCTCAGCCTCGCCCCCTTCCCCCTCCACCAGTCAGGTTTGCCCCAACTCCTATGTTGTCTTGGGCACACCCGATTGGCTGAGCAGTACACCCAACCCAAACCAGGCCAATCAGCTTCCTCTCCTAACTCAAGCCCGACTAATAGTGTCTTTGGCCTTGGCGTCTGAAAGCTGGCCCCTGGGATGCCATCCAGGTCGTTCGTGGCGCTGGAGCTGAGAGTCTTGATGCAGCTCCAGGGCTGAGGTGGCCATTTCCCCCACGTGCGCTCGGAGAAACAAAAGCCAGTCTTCAGAAAAGGGGGGCGGGGGTGTAGATACACAGGAAAGACGGGAGACCAGGACTCCCAGACCGATGGTGCAGTGGCCACTACAAGCCCCTTAGTCATCACCTCCTCTGCTGTATGGGCTGAAGCCTAAACGCCTTGATTGCCCGGCCTCCCCTGCAGCTAGACTTGGCCACGTTGTTCAGTTTGGGCCAATGATGTGTAAGTGAAGGCCCTTGGTAGGGCTGACCTGTAACAGAAGACAAGTGTTGGAGCACCTGGATGGCTCAGTCCGTCAAGCGCTGGACTCTTGGTTTCACCTCAGGTCATGATCTCAGGGTCCTGAGTTCAGGCTCCATGCTCAGCAGAGTCCACTTGAGATTCTCTCCCACTCTCTTTCCTTCCCCCAGCTCCCCGCCGCCCCCCCCAGCTCACACACTCTCTCAAATGAACAAATAAAATCAAGAAGAAGAAGGAGGAAGAGGAAGAGGAGGAGGAGGAGGAGGAGGGGGAGGAAAGTCTTCACTAGAAGAAAGCATTTTGCCAAGGATGATGGGGCTCAGGACAAAGGCCTGGCAGGTGCCTGGCAGCGTCCCTGAGCTCTGAACTGCCTCCCTCTGTACCTCTTACCATGTAAAATCCCTGTTGAAGCTACTGTAGCCAGGTATACCTACCTGTTTGTGCTATGGAACAAAGCACCTAAAACTTAGTGATGGAAATAGTTATTATTTCTCATGACTTCATGGGTCAAGCCATGATTCCATGACCCTCGTACCAGTCTGGGCTGGCTTGGCTGGGGCTGGATGGCTTAGGGTGGCCTCAGTTACATGCCCAGTCATTGGTAGGCAAGTTGGGTCAAGGCGGTGGTTCTCAACCAGGGGCAGCCATGCCTCCCAGGTGACCTTTGGCAACGTCTGGCCACTGTGTTGGTTGTCACAACTTGGGGGGTGAGGCAAGGGTCTCCAATCCCCTGGTTGGTAGAGGCCAAAGATGCTAGAGTGCACAGAACAGGCTCCCCACAACAAAACTTATGGGATCCAAAATGTCAGTAATACCAAAAATGAGAAATTCTGGTCTAGAGAGGCTCAGGTGGGACAGTTTGTCTCGGCAAGGCACGGCCTCCCATCACCAAGCAAGCTGGACCAGGCTCTTTCAGGGGTGGTGGGCATGGGTTCCTAGGAGCAGCAGAAGAGAATAAGCCCCAAAAAGCACAAATACTTCCTGAATCTCTCTGCCTTGTGTTTGTTAATATCCCGTCAAACAAAGCGAGTCACGTGGCCAGAGTCATTTTGGGAAGAACTCCAAATGTTTACAATCTACCCACGGTCAGCTTTCTGTTATTTGAAGCAGAAGGCATTCCAAGTGACACGGATTGATTACTTTGACTCCTGGAGACTTTCTGGTTCCTGGTTCCTTTCTTTGGGAGAGCCGGTTTCAGTGCCCACCCTTGGGTTCCACTAGGACCCTTTGTATCACTCAAGATTCCTCAGTTGCAAACAACAGAAACCTCCCGTGGCTCGCTTCAGCAGAAAGGGAGTTTATTGAAAGGAAACAGAAAACATAAAGAATCAAAGGATAAGCCAAGCTGAAGAGCCAGGACAGTCAGGAACTGGCTTTTCTCCCCCAGAGATGCCCCCCTTTTTTGCTTCCACTAGTTTGACTTCCTATTATTTGCAACCAAAAGGGCCTTTATTAAGACACTGCCTCCACTAGTAGCTCTGAGAAGCTGCCAGCAACCCTTCCCTGGGTTGGGGTCAAGGTACAAGAAGGTACCCGCAGTCCCCAAAGCCTCCCGATCTTCTGATGCCCCGAGAAGCGAAGACAAACAAGTGCCTTCCACCCTTGCCAACGGTAGCCTGTTTGGATTCTCGGATTCGTGACTTTGCAGATAAGATGCCCTTCTCTCGCAGCTTGGCGGAGCCGCCCGTGCCTGCTGCTGTGAAAACCAGAGTCATGAGTGTCTGCAGAAAAAAATAGCTTCCAGATCTGCGTTCCAAAGTGTGCTCCTGGTAAGCTGGAGTGGTTTCCAATTTTTCCGGGTCTTAGGAACGAGAGCACTACACTAGTGATGAGATAACGCTGAGAGGAACCCCCCAACCCTGCTACTGCTAGTGCACTCCTCTCCGCGCAGAGGCCCCCCCTGAAGCAGGTGGGGTGCCGGGGGAAGGCAGACTTGGCCTCGTTTCCATCAGGACGTGCCGCCTGCATCCGTGTGCTCGGCCTCCCGTTATCCGGGCCCAATCCGTGACCCTCTGTGCCCGCTTTTGTCTCTAAACGTTTTGTGTCCTCAGGAACCCGTGGGCCTGGGCCTGCGGCCCGTGGTGGGAAGCACTCGCGGGCCCTCTGTCCCGAGTCTCCTCTCCTCTGTAGCATGTTGCTTTCTTTCCTAAAACCCTAAGACGCTGGAGGCAGCAATCTTATCTTCCAGCTGACTCTGGTCTGATCGTCATAGAAATCAGAGGTGCCCTTTGACCGATAAATCACTTATTTTTCAGTAAGTTGGCACGTAATGTTACACCAGTATCAGGTGTACAACAGGGTGATGGGACAAGTCCATACATTATGCTGTGTTTGCTGGAAGCGCAGCTGCCATCTGTCCCCGTACATCACTATCACAAAACCACCGACTGTACTCCCATGACGTATTCAGTCCCTAACTGGAAGCCTGGGAATGCCACGTCCCCTCCCCCACCTTATAGGTCTGATTCTGCTTTTTGTCTGTCTGTTCATTTGTATGGTTTTGGATTTCGCTTGTGAGTGAAACTGTATGGTTTTTCTCTGTCTTGGTCTGACTTATTTCACTTAGCTTAACACCCTCTAGGTCTATCATCTTGTGTCAAATGCCACGATCTCATCCTTTTGGTGGCTGCCTAATATTCCGTTGTGTATTTATTTATGCCACACCTTCCTTATCCACTCATCTCCGGTGGACACTTAGGTTGTTTCTCTGTCTTGGCTATCGTAAATAACCCTGCAGGGAACACACGGGTACTAATATTTTTTTAAATTAGTGTTTTTGTTTTCTTTGGGTAAATATTCAGCAGTGGAATTTTTGGGTAATGCGATGTTTCTATTTTTAAGTGTTTGTGGAACCTCCACCCTGTTTTCCACAGTGGCTGCAGCGGTTCGCATTCCCACCCACAGCGTACCAAGGTTCCTTTTCCTCCTCACCAATACTTGTCATTTCTTGTCTTTTCGATTTTAGCCATTCTAACAGGTGTCAAGTGATGTCTCATCTGGGTTTTGATTTACATCTCCCCGAGGATGCGTGATGTTGAGCATCTTTTCATGTGTCTGCTGGCCAGATGTCTTCTTTGGAAAAATGTCTATTCAGGTCCTCTGCATTTTTTAATCGGATAGTTTATTTATTTATTTATTTATTTATTTATTTATTTATTTATTTATCTATTTATTTATTGGTGTTGAGTTGCATAAGTTCTTTATGTATTTTGAATACTAACCCTTTAAAGGTGTGTCATTTGTGAATATCTTCTCCCATTCAGGTAGGTAACCTTTTTGTTTGGTTGATTGTTTCCTTCACTGTGCGGAAGCTCTTTCTTTTTACGTAGTCCCATAATTTACTTTTGCCTTTGTGTCCTTGCCTCGGGAGATGTATCTAGAAAGATGTTGCTATGGCAGATGTCAGAGAAATTACTGCCTGTGCTCTCTTCTAGGATTTTTATGGTTTCGGGTCTCACATTTAGCTCTTTAATCCACTTTGAGTTTATTTTTTGCGTAGAGTGTTAAAAGGTGGTCTAGTTTCTTTCTTTTGCATGTAGCTGTCCAGTTTCTCTAACACCATTTGTTGAAAAGACTGTCTTTTTCCCACTGGACAGTCTTGCCTCCTTTGTCATAGATTAATTGACCCTAAAATCATGGGTTTATTTCTGGGCCCTCTATTCTGGTCTTTTGATCTGTTTTCCTACCATACTGTTTTGATTACTACAGCTTTGTGATGTAGTGTGAAATCTGGGATTGTGTTACCTCCAGCCTTGTTTTTCTCTCTCAATATTGCCTTGGCTTTTCAGGATCTTTTGAAAATTTTCCATGACATTTTAGTATTATTCTAGTTTTGCGAAAAATGCCATTGGCGTTATGATAGGCATTGCATTGAATCTGTAGATCGTTTGGGGTAACATGGACATTTTGACAAAATTTGTTCTTCCAGTCTGAGCATGGAATATCTCTCCATTTGTTTGTGTCATCTTCATTTTCCTTCTTCAATGTTTTATAATTTTCAGAATATAGGTCTTTCACTTCTTTGGTTAAGTATATTCCGGGACATTTTATTATTTTTGGTGTGATTATAAGCGGTGTTGTTTTCTTGATTTCTCTGACCGAAAAATCATTTTTATAGTTAGAAAACCGGTCTTCATTCATTCAGGCAACAAATACAGGGCACCTACTATGTGCCAGGGACTAAGGTTACTGTGCTAGACCTCATGGCCTTGACTCTTGCTCCCCTTTCATGCTCTGATCTGCTGCTCTCCTGGAAAGGAACTGGAATCATTAATTCACTGGATAGGTTGCGTGGGACAGTTCACCTTTGATGCTCATCACATCCTCTTTTGGGGTTTTCTATGGGACTACTGCTGGGCATTCTATAGAGAGAGCTGCATGCAGCAGAGTTTCTTTGTTCCTCTCAACAGCTAAAGTTTAATAGCTAATAATAGCAAACTTTTTATGGTGTCCTTGCCAACCATCACACGCTCAGTGTGCCAAGCACAGTCCAGACGTTACCCTGCTTAGTCCTCACTACGTGTATCACTCCTGCTTCACCTGTGAAAACGATGAGTATGTAAGGAACTTGCACAAGAGCAAGAGTGTCGGAACTCAGACTTCTTACTCTTAACTGCTCTAACACTTCACTTTCCTCAGGGAAGTCCAGAAGCCAGCTGGTTATTTATGACTCAATGAGCATAGGATTGGCAAACCTTTTCTGTAAAGGGCCAGACAGTAAAAACCGTTTCCTTGCAAAGGGCCATTCACTTCAGGGACCATGGGATCTCTGTCACCACCAGTCAACTCTGCCATTGCAGCATGACATCTGAACAAATGAACATGGCTGTGTCCTAATAAAACTTTATAGAAATAGCAGCTGGGTGGCTCAGTCGGTTAAACGTCGACTCTTGATTTGGGCTCAGGTCATGATCTCAGGGCCAGGAGATCAAGCCCCGTGTAGAGCTCTATGATCAACAAGGAGTCGGCTTCTCCCTCTCTCTCTACCCCTCCCATTCACACCCTCTCTCTCTCTCCCTCTCTCAAATAAATAGATAAATAAATAAATAAATAAATAAATAAATAAATAAATAAATAAAATCTTGTTTTTAAAAAGTCAGTGGGCCATATTTGCCAATCCCTGTGTGAAACTCTCACCCAGACTAGATTATTAGTATCTGCAAGACCTCTGCCTGCTGCAGGACTCCCAGGAAGTCAGACTGTCATCACCTCCATCACTGAGAGCATGTTGAGCTCTTACTATGCACCACACCTTGCACCAAGTACTTTCCATAAATTTTCTCATTTAATCCTCTCAAGTGCTCTGGGAGGAGATAGTTATTGCCATTTTATAGACAATGCAAGTGAAGATAGAAAGGTAAAGTCACTTGCCCAAGGTCACGCCCCTGGAATTTTTACACCCGGCTCCTAACCACGAAACCGCACCACCTCTCACCATTGGAACCCTGCGTCTGAACGGAAAGGAGTTTTGCCAGTGAGTCCGGAAGGTCTGCTGCCTCCGGCTGGACCAAACTTAAAAGAAGCACATCTTCAGGACACACCCTTTCCTCAGGGCATCTGGGTTTACTAGCCCCCTCCTGAAAGAGTCACCTGCCTCCTTTAATACCTTAGGTCAGGTGTCCCTGACCTAGGTACTCTGTTCTCTCCTTCCATTGACGTTGCCTACGTCTGCACCGTGCTAATTTTACAATTTCCCTTTCAAGTTTCCCCTGTCACATGCAGTGTTTATCTGTCCCTTCCACTGTGCCTCTTCCACCTTGTCTGCTGAGCAGAGAACTGCTAAATGACCTCTGAGCCACATTGATGCCCAAGGACCAGCAGGTTACTGGGCCCAAACCCTATCTGATGCCGCTGACGCTGTCCTCAGAGGAGTAGGGGACAGACACTTGAGAGGCTTGTTTTTTAAGAGCTCCTGTTAACTTTCATGTTGAGTCATGTGGGTGCAAAGAAGTGTCATTTTAGCAGCTTCTTTTTCTTGGCAGTGACCTTGAGACTGAAAAATGGGCCACCGGATGCTCTAGAGGGGACACTGAGAAAACACCCAGTCCCTCCCGAGCCCTCGGGCAGAGCAGATCATGCAGCCATTCAACAATGATTTCTCCAGCAGTACCTTGGACCAGGCACCATGCTGGGCACTGACCCAGACAGAGACAGGCCCCTTCCTCCAGGAAGTCGTCTCAGGGGTGGGGAGGAGGGGGAAAGGGTGTCAGATATTTTTTTACAAGCTTTACTGTGGGTTGTAATAACTGCTGAGTCCCAGCACTTGTAGTAAGTGCTACAGTCCAGCTATACCAGTTGTTACCTCTCTATCCCCTCAGCGTGGGGCGCAGCAATTCCCACTCTTCAAACTGGCGAGTCCTGCTCCTCCCACCCCTCCACCCTTTGCCCACGACCAGGAGAATTCCAGGACCAGAGCCTGGTGCCCCAAACGCTTGATAAATACGTCTTGATTGCCTGGATGTAGATTCACCGCGCTCTCAGGGAGTAGGACGGAAGTTGAAATCAGCTGCCCATCTTACTACCATCTCTGGGAGGGGGCCAGGAAGGCTCTACACATGCAGCATTGCAGGGGCTGAAGCCACAAGGTACACACACACACACACACACACAAGCACACACACATTTTAAGAGTTTAAAATAGGGCTAACACTGAGGCCTGTCAGGTTTTAAACTTGGACACTGAACTGCCTGAGATTTCACAGAAGCAGAAAACCTGCTCAGCTTTTTTTTCCCAGCCTGCCCAGTTGGGCATATGCAACTAATCTGAAAGACGATCTTGGTCTTCAAGTAGATTGATCGATCCTGGTCTTCAAGTAGATTGATGGCATCCAAAACACACACACACACACACACACACACACAAAGAGAGAGCCCTACAGATAGACAGTTTGGGTCCTAATGACCTGCAAATGGGTCTACCTGCAGCTGGTGCCCGACACCCATGTCCTGCTCAGAAGCCCTAGGAGCACCTGCTTCAAACAGTTCCTCCTCCCCCTGTCCCCCGTGTGCAGCTTCCAGACTTTGTAGGAGGCGAGAAAGCCCTTGAGACCAACCAGGCTGTGACCCCATTCCCTGCCCTCGCTCCTCCAAATCACTCAAATGAGTATTTGGGCCATCTCTGAACCTTGACCTCTGTTATCTTTTTCAATCCATCAGGGGTTTCCTGGTGCCTTCGGAGCGTTTGTGATGATTAATTAGTGAGCTGGTATTTATAAAGTGCTAAGTGAGTGCTGCAGTTTACAGCCAACTTTATCTCTGCCGGCCTCCCTAATCCCTCCCCAGCATCTCAGGCTTCAGGGACCACCCAGTTCTGCGAGGCTCTGGAATGCCCCTCAATATCCACTCCGCGCTGCCCCCAAAACCCAAGAGCTCCTCCCCAGCCCTCCCCATTTCTACTCCATCTTCTTCCAAGTGCTGTTGTTTCTCTTAATATCACTTTGCCCCTCCCCGAAAGACAGTTACACAAGTCGATGTGGGAGGAAGAAGAGAAACATAAGTCAATGGTGACTCAGTCTGCCTAGCTCCCTTGCCGCTGGAATATTGTCAGAATTGGCTCTGGCTCACTCTGCCTCTGTAAAAATCCTCTGCGGAGGGTGTGATTTTTCCTGAAGATCATTCTTTCCACATGACCAAATGCTGTCATGTGTAACCAGTCCAGATCGTTTCTTTCTGCCCAAATCCATGCTTGGGGCACAGCACTCCCAGTCGTTCAGAAATGATTCCCCCTATCGAACAGGCAACTGTTCCTGGAAGGTCCCTGGGCTGTCCCTGCTTCTCCTGCTCCACTACTTCATTTCTGAAGAAATGTCTTTCCTCAAGCCCAGTGGTCTCAGGAGGAAAGAGGTCGAATGGAGCCCCCCTCGCCACACTGCATGCATCTCAGGTGTGAGCAGATCACCGGCTGTGTCTACAGGTGGGGCCCAGAGAGGAGACAGAGAACTGAGCATCATGAGCTCTCACCCTGCCTAAAACTTTGAGAACCTGTGGCAAAATCACCCCCAAGAGGTGTTAAAAGGGCTCACCCATGTGGGCAGCACTTCCTGAGCTCTGCATGAGTATGACAGCAGCAAGGTCTGGGCGATCCGTTCCCCTTTTACAAGACACAATAGCTAATGAACAAGAATTCCTCAGCTGCGTCGTGGGGCCTGCCCAGCCTCCCGAGGGTTGTGCCCGCTTGTACGAGCCAAAGGGGTAAGTAACCGGGGAGTCTGATACACATGGCCCACCTGAGTAACACAAACCAAAACCTATCTGGTTTTCACACACATGTGAAGTTGTTTTTTAAGAAGGCAAACTCCCACATAATCTCATTACTATTAAAAGTTTGCTCCCACATCAAGGAGATGCAAAAACATATCACAATGAAGGCAGCCCTGTTTCACGGAGACACATTATGAATCATAGATCGGGGCAGGTGGAGGTTCACCAGAGCTTTCAAAGTAATCAGCGGCTTTGTGAGGAAGGCTAAGAATCTGGTACCCCGGAGCCTCGGCACACAGAATCTTTTTTTTTTTAGTTTTATTTATTTATTTGAGAGAGAGAGAGCACACAAGCAGGGGGAGGAGCAGGGAGGGGGGACAAGAGGACTCTGCACCGAGCATGAAGCCCGATGTAGGGCTCCACCCCAGCATCCTGAGATCATGGCCTGAGCCAAAATCAAGAGTGGGGCGCTTAACCCACTGAGCCACCCAGGCGCCCCTGCAGACAGGATTTTTTAAGGTTTCAATCTACACCCCATCCCTAGTCTTTTGCATTCAATAAAAAACAGACTATTTTACTTCCACTGGGTCCTTCAAACCCGCACATGGGTGATATTGAAAACTGCCTTTTGCAAGAAGCTGAAGCAAACTGCCCAAGACCGGCAGAAACGTAACTCTGAGCCTTAAAAGAAAACAACAGAAACACATCACTTAAGCTGGGCGTCTTTATTAGACTCAAAAACACTCTAAAAAAAAAAAAAAAGTCAATGAAAACATCCTATTTTCTGAACCCTAAAGCATTTCTCTCAATTTTGTTCTCTTCACATACCTTTTGAATTAATTCAGCAATATTCTCCAACTACGGCAAAGGGACAGATGCCAAGGAGGGGTCCCGTCTTATGCAAATCAGCCCTTAGCTGCCTGCTGCCTTTACCTTCTCAAGTGCTCTCCGCCTGCAGACCATGGGTCGTTAAGCCCCTACATCCATCTTTTCTCTGCAACTGGTGAGAGCGGTTTCTGCACAGGGATCCTCAGCCTTGTCCTACCGTTTTAGAGACCCAGCACAAAGCACAGTCCTCCCTCTAGATTAGAGACTCTCAAACTTCAGTGAGCAGAACTCCCCGGGGTGCTTGTTAAAACGCGGCCTTCTGAGGCCCATGCGGAGGGCTGTCTGGATTGGGGCCTGGGAACCTGTATCATAGTCCCACCCACCTGCCTCAGTGGTCCTGCTGCTGCAGGGCCCAGCTTTGCAGTTCTAAGGTGGGCACGCCAGACCCCAGAGAGAGATCCCTCTCCCCTGGGGCCGGGGCCGGGCCCCGAAATGGCAGCATCAAAAGCTCCCTGCCAGCTCCCCTAACGCAGAGGCCCCGGGGACGGCCGGGGACGGCCGGGGCCCAGCCGCGATTCTGCGAAGTCATCCCCGTGACGACGGGCGGGCCCGGGGGCGAGCAGCAGCCCCCTCCGGGCTGGGCCCCCTCCCCCGCCCCGCCCCGCCCCCGCCTCCGGGAACCGATCTCCCGCGCGCACGCTGGGCCCGCCCTTTCGCAAAGCCGCCGCAGCTGCACCGCAGTTAGGGCCTCGGGCGGGGGCCCCGCGCACGGATCCACCTCCGTACCCTGCAACCCTCACTGAGAACGCGGGTGTTTAACCGCGAGTCGTCTCCATGGCAACCGACAGGGTGTCACAGACTCGGGATTACGACTCCGCGGCGCGGGGGGTATTCCAGAGGAGGGGTTGGGGGGCGGCGTCCCTCGGCGGGCCCGACCCGCACCCGAACTGAAGGGATGGGTCCCCCCGCCTTCCCGCCGCGCTCCCGGGGCGCCAGCACGACCTCTGCGGCCCCGCGGCCACGGCGAGCCCCGAGGAGGGGGCTGATGTCCGCGACGGGGGTGGCGGCGGGGTGCGCGCCCTCCGGCCGGGGCTGCGGAGCCGGGGCGCGCGCGGGGGGCGGGGCGGGGCGCGGGGGGGGGCGCACGGGGCGGGGCGCACGGGGGGCGCGCGGGGCGGGGCGCACGGGGGGCGCACGGGGGGCGCTCAGGGGGCGGGGCGCGCGGGGCGGGGCGGGGCGGGGCGGGGCGCGCGCGGGGCCGAGGTCCCACCCCCGGGGGCGGCGCCGGGCGCGGGGAGTGTCAGGAAGAGGAAGAGCGCGGCCAGAGGCGGTGCGGGCGCGCGGCGAGCAGGGGCCGGGCCGGGCGAGCGCCGCGCGGGCCACCATGGCCACGGACGAGCTGGCCAGCAAGCTGAGCCGGCGGCTGCAGCTGGAGGACGAGGGCGGCGCCGAGGCCCCGGAGCAGCCCGGGCTGAACGGGGCGGCGGCGGCGGCGGCGGCCGGGGCGCCCGACGAGGCGGCCGAGGCGCTGGGCAGCGCGGACGGCGAGCTGAGCGCCAAGCTGCTGCGGCGCGCCGACCTCAACCAGGGCATCGGCGAGCCCCAGTCGCCCAGCCGCCGCGTCTTCAACCCCTACACCGAGTTCAAGGAGTTCTCCAGGAAGCAGATCAAGGACATGGAGAAGATGTTCAAGCAGTGAGTGCCCGCCCCCCCCCCGCCCCCGAACCCCGGCGCCCCGGGAGGGGGCTCCCGACCCCGCGTCCCCTTCCATTTCGTCACGAGGCTCCAGGACCTCGTCCGTCCCCCCCACCCCCGGGGGCGAGTCTGGCGACCCCCCCCCCCGCACCGCGAGACGCGGCCGGTGCCCCCTGCGCGCGCACCCGGCGTGGGGGACCGCGCGGCCCCCCGGGTCATCCCGAGCCCCCTCGAGCCCCCACCACCACCATACACGTGAGGCCGAAGATTCTGGAGCTCTGGCCTAGGACCCCTGCCCCGGTGGTGAAGCTTCCCTCGCCTCCCCCAGACGCCCACACAGCCTGAGATTTGGGGGCCCTGTGGCCTCTGCCCCTCCCTAGCTGCTGGAATTCCCCACCCCCACCCCAACACCCTGGTCAAAAACATCCACACACACCCAGCGCCTCAGCAAAGGTTACCATTCCCTGCACCCCGTGTCGTGCCCATTCTTCTCACTGGGGTCCTTTCATTTCCTCTGCTTATGTCAGGTTCCCCTTAACATAGGTTCTGGGCAAAGAACCCCCCCCCCCACCTGCTTCCCCCTGTTTGGCACCTGCTAGCAAACTGTGGTCAAAGGCCCTCCAGACCCTTCCACCCCTACCCCTATCCGCGCTCCTAGTTAGGACCCCAATCCTTGACCCTCAGGTGGGGAGGGATGCCTCCATCTCTGCCCCCACCAGCTCTGCAGGTATGTTACACCCATCCTCCCTTCAGGGCTGAGTCCCCTCCTCCTTCCACACACAGTTCCTCCCTCCTCTTGCCCTAACCTCCCCCTAGCAGCTTTACAGTCACTGCCCCTCCCCACAGTCCTTCCCCCCACTGTGTCCTGTTTCCTCCCACACGGGGTGCCCAACTCCCCCTCTCTAATTTGCCTGGTTGCTCTCACCCCTACCTTTTCCTCCATGTAATTCCACACAATGTGCCTTAGCAGGTTGGACAGGCACCCCCAGGCCTGTGGCTCAGCCCTCCCCACCCACCTCCCCAAAAAACCTTAACATCTCTGTGAAGGGACTAAATGGTCCCCTTCTGGTCCATCCCTGAGTCTACGCAGCTGAGACTGAAATGGGCAGCCAAACTTCACAACCAAGGCTATGCGGGGGCCGATGGGGGGTGGGGTGTAAAAGCTCTCGGCCTCCTTCCCTTTGGGACCCTCCCCACTTCTTGTTGCCTATCCCCGTGCCCCTGGCCCCTGGAGGGGGAACAGCCCCGGGGTATGGTCCGGAGTGGAGAGGTGCTGACCCGCCTTGGCTGAGGCAGGAGGACAGGGCAGGATAGTGCTGTGTGCCCAAGCAGGAAGCCCAGGGAGGGGGTGTTTTGCAACCCCACAGCTTGAGAAAGCCTCTTTCCCAGCATCGCTGCTGCTTCTGCCTTTGGCCACCACACAGGGGAAGAGGGTCTTGTTTCCCAGACCTGGATGGTGGGAACCCCGTACTTTCCCAAGGGTCAGTCTGGGGAGAAACTGAGCCCTTAACCCTCCTCTGGGCCTCTCTGTGAAAGTGCCTGGGTCCTGAGGACCCTGCCTTTTTGACTCCAGGGTCTTTGTTGGGAGTTCTAAAGTTTCTTTCCCCACCAAAGACTGTCAGCGTCAGGAGAGCAGGATTCCAGCCCAAATTGATGGAAAGCTCCTTGAGCCCAGGGCTAGGTATAGACAGCTTCACTGTCTGGAACTTCCTTGTAGAGCCTGCCCGCCCCATGCCCTCCCCCCAGAGTGGGGGAAGCAGTGCAGGGGAGATGGTTCAAATGCATCTGTGATCCCTGCGTTGATAAGAGCTCCTTGATTCCACCCAGCATCCCCATGACGTAGAGCTGTCATCATCACCAGGGCACAGTTGGGCGGTCTGGGCACAGACAAGTTAAGTAACTCGCCAAGACTAGAAAATGATGGAGCCAGGATCCGAAATCAGGTCTGTGACTCCAAAAGCCGTGTTCCTCCCTCCTGGGTTTTGCATCACAGACATCTGCTTCCATGTGGGAAAACGTACCTCACCAACACCCCCTTCCGTGTTCATGGCTGATTTTCCACCTTGCGGACCCGCCACTGGCCCATGTCTTTCTCCCAGAATCCCCCTTGTCTTGCGTTCCCACAGCATTCCAACACCCCACCAAAAGAAAGAAGAAAAAAAAAAAAAAAACGTAGAGAGCTGTTTGGGAGAAGCCCTGCACCCCGAACAAGAAGGGACTTGGGAGGCTGCAGTTTGGTCAGAAGGGGCGCAGGACCAGAGGAATGGCCTGGAAGCTGCATTTGCGAGCAAACTCACTTTCTAAAGAAGCTGCTTTGGTGTTAGTTTGACAAGATGAAGTCCGGGGGGAGCTGAACCCCTTCCACCACCCCCTGCAGGCCCTCTCTTGGCCCTGCTGCTGCTTGCTGTGTTGGAAGGGGTGGGGGGCAGGAAGGGGCCAGGGAGCTGGACTTTTAGGGAAGGAAGTGCCGCCCGCCGGGGGCCCTGGCCAGGACAGAAAGCTGCAGGTTTTGTATTCAAGGAAACAAGGCTTCACTGTGCCAGCCGAGCCCAGCCCCGCCGAGTCCGGCCTGTGAACAGCCAACACACAGGCTGTCGGGTCGACAAAACCCTTGTTCCGCTTCTGCTGTCCTAGGGGGGGCCCCACCTCCCGGGTCCAAGCGCAGCCCTGCTGAGAGGACCCCCCCACCCCGGGTCTCCAGCTCCCCGGCCCTCCTGGGAGCAGAGTACAGGAGCTAGAGAGGTCACAGGGAACTGGGAGCTGGCCTTCCTGGGAAGGCAGGAGCTGGAGAGCCCCGTCTTCTGTCCCGGCTCTGCCTCCGAACAGCCTCGTGTGTCCGCCCTCCCTCCCTAAGTCTTTGCGTCTGTAAGAGGAGCAGGCTGTGTGCAGCAGCGACCTTATGTCTGCGGGCCCTGAACCCTTCTGGATGACAGACTGCCTTCTTCCAGGGTCTTCTGGTTCCTCCGGTTCTTCTGTTCAGTGTCTATCAGCAGATCCTTCCTGAGGAGGGAAGTAGGAGGAGGATCCAAGGGGATTGAGGGAAGCAAGACGGGCTGTCCACCATCACTGACCTCATGATCCAGCCTCGCAGGTTCCCGCCGGGAGGGACCTCCAGCCTTTCTCCCCATTTTACAGAAAAGGCAGCTGAGGGGCACCTGGGTGGCTCTGTGGGTTAAGCATCTACCTTCGGCTCGGGTTCTGATCTCCAGGTCCTGGGATCGAGCCCCAAGTAGGATTCCCTGATGGGCGGAGGCCTGCTTCTACCTCTGCCCCTGCTCCTATGCTCGCTCTCCCTCTCTCTCTCCCTCTCTCTCTCCCTCTCTCTCTCCCTCTCTCTCTCCCTCTCTCTCCCTCCCTCCCTCAAATAAATGGATAAAATCTGAAAAGAAAAGGCAGCCAAGACCCAGAAAGGTGTGGTGACTTGCTTAGGGTCATGGGGAAGTTCCCAGTAGCTAACCCAGAGCATCCTTGTCTCTGCACTGAGGCTAGTGGCTCCTGCCCCCCGGGCGGGGCTGGGAGAAGGTGACGCCTATAGGGCTCTGGCAACGTGCAGCACACGGAGGTCCTGCCTCCATGGAGCCTGGATTCTCAGGCCTCCCTCCCTTGGGAGGCCTCAGGCTAGCACCACTCACCCCTCTCCCCACCTCTCTCCACCCATCCATTCAGGGCTGCCTCTGGAACCTTCCGGCCAAAGCAGGAATGGTGTGACCCCACAGAGCCTCCAGGGGGCCCACCTCTGGGCTGGTGGCAGCCTGTGTGGGGCTCTGTGGGGTTTTGGAAGCCGAGACCTGCCCTAGAGGTAGGCGGCCACGTAATTCTGAACCTGCCATGGAATCTGAGGAAGATGCCCTAGTTCCCTGCTTGGCCAGCCTTGTCCCCAGACGCTCCATCTCATGACCCCTTGCGTCAGAGAGGCAGCCTTCCCTCTCCTTCTGGATGCCTGTGCCCTCCCCTCTTCTCCCTTCGCTCCTCCTCCCACAGGTCTCCTCAGACCCCGTCCCTCACAGCAGCCCCCCAGCATCCTCCCTGGAGGACGGTATGGCACGATAGCTAAGAGCAGGGCCTTCGGAGTCTGCAGCCCTGGGCTGGAATCCCAGCTGCAGGCCGGGGACAAGGCACTTGAGCTTTCTGGGCCTCGGTTCCTCCCCCTGAAGTAAGGAGAATAATAGCACCCGCCTCGCAGGGCCGTTGTGAAGTGTTTAACCCGGTGCTTGGCACAGTTAAGTACCGTGAAGTTCCTGTCACCCGCCTCCCCGGGCCTGGCGGTGGTTGTCTGGGCTCGCGTGGAGGGTGTTCCGCAAAAGCTACCGGCTGCCTCCACTTACCCCCTAGAGAGCTGCCGGGCGGGCGACAGCCTCACACTTCGGGCTGGAGTGTTGGGGACCCAGCATGAGAACCCCCCGCTTTTCTCCTGCAGAATAGGCTCTCTTGATTGCCAGCTACATGTGGCTCTGATAAATAACCAAAATGGGGAAACGAATTCATTATCACTTAATTACGTGGAAGGCAGGTGGCAGGAGAAAGGAGAGAGCAAACAGCAGCTCTGGAGTGATTCAAAACTGGGACTCCAGTGCCCGTCTGCTGCGGTGCAGCTGGGCGACTCCGGGCGGGGTGCTCAGCTTTGCGGCCTCACCCCGGGCTGGAGACCCTGCCTGGGAAAGTTCTGAGGATTCAGTTTAAGGAGTCCTGGCCCTTTGTAAAGAACCCACCATCGTGTCCGGCCTGTGAGCTTTTGGAAAACATAAAATCTATTCATTTCATCATTCATCCAGCACACATTAGGTGTCTGCTGTGCACAAGATCTAGAGAAGCAAGGGAAGAATAAAGTTCTCACCCTCAGACTTTAAGTCTCATGAAAAGCAGTGGTGTAGAGGGGTCTCGGGGGGTAGAGACGATGGGCCTGTGGGCCTAGAGATGGAAGTTCCCATTTCTTTATGCCTGCATGAGGCCCCAGCGCTCTCACGAGGGATGCCCGAGGGTGCACTCTCCGCAGCCAGGCCCCTGCCTCTACGCCCTCTCCTCGTTACGTGGAGCCACCAGGTCCGGTTGCCCACAGCAGCACAGTGAGGTGGGTTAATGTTGTCCCCATTTGTCAGATGAAGAGACTGAGGCTTAAGGAGGTTGAGTCATGTACCTAAGGTTAAGAAGTGGCAGGGGCAGGAACAGAAGCAGGTCTGCCTGCAGGGAGCTCCCTCCAGAGGCCAAGGGGGCTGTGTTTATGGACGGGGCAGGGCAGGGGGCGCTCTTGGAGCCTCAGGAGGGGAAGCCCTCTGGGGAGGAGGTATAGAGGTTGGGTCCTTCCACCTGCAGCTGCCAGGAACCTGGCCTGGGGAGGGAGGATTGCCTGTACTCGCTACTCACCCTCTGCTCTTCCTACTTCTCTTCTGATTCTGAGTCACCTTCCCCCCCACCCCACCCCCGCCCGAGCAACTTTTGGTTCCCCTTTGGCCTGCACCTTCCTGACCGACTTCTCCTCCCATAGTCCAGAGGCTCTGGGAGACCAGGCCCTGCCGCCTCAGGGGAGGCCCATTTGCAAGGCCAGCCCAGGCGGGTGGAGGAGGAGGAGGAGGAGGTTGGAGGAGGAGGAGGAGGAGGTTGTGGAGGAGGAGGAGGAGGAGGAGGAGGCCATGTGGACAGTCCCCCCTCCCTCCAGCAGCTAGTTCCCTCTGACTGCTGAGCAGCCTTCTCCTTGGCTGACTTCCGCTTTTCAAGGACTGCAGAGAAGCAAGTGTCCTGTGCCAGAAGGGTGCAGCTCAAGGGGAGCCAGGCCTGGGGTTCCCGAGCCGCATGGAGAGCCTCACGTGACGGGGACGGGCGCTGGCCCCTACCCCATCCTGGGCACTTTGTCTCTTATTTAATCCTTTTATGGCATCCTGTGAGCTCCTCACCCCTCCTGTCGCAGATGAGAACGCTGGGTCTCAGAGCAGTTCCGGCCCCTGTCCAGCGTCACACAGCTAGGAAGGGGGGACGGGGTGGGGGGGACAGCATTTGAACTTGGGTCTGCCTGCCTCCAAGTCCCATGGTCCCAGGGGACCCAAATAGGGCAGCATCTGCTTCTTAGAAGTGCAGCTCCCTCCACCCCCAGGGTCTCCTGGATGGGAATCTGATTTATTTTAACACTCCAGCCTAAGAAGCACTAGGCCCCCATAGCTGTCTCCGGCCACTTGCCTGCGGTGTCCCTTCGGGGAAGGCAGGTTACTTAAGTCTGGGCGGTGAGAGGAAGATTCGGTTGAATAATGAACCCAAGGTTGGATCAGACACTCAGTGAATGTTCTCTGCAATCACTGTTGTAACAATAAGTATTACTAAGGGCAGGCAGGAAGGGGGCAGTGCAGGGAGAGCTGGCCGGGCACCCACCGCTGACACTACGAGCCCAGGGAGATGCCCTCCTGGGCTGGTCGAACCCGAGATTGGGAGGTCCTAAGCCCTGACAGCGCCCAGCAGATTGCCGTCGGCCTGGGGGGCTCCCCCTTGATCCTTAGACTTACTGAAAAGCTGTGGGAGAGCCGCGAGCCACACGTGTGCGCACACACACACGCACACCCGTGCACCCTCTCCTGGGCTGACATGGCCACGGATCCAGTGTCCGATTCTGCAAATAGGACTGGAGGAAGTGGTGAGAGGCTGGGCTTTCCCTGCATGAGTCAGGCAGCCTGGGGGTGGGGGCGTGCAGGACCCGATGAGCAGTTGTCAGAGCATGGGGGTGGCCACCCGCCCAGGGGGACGGGCAGGGCCAAGCTGGCTGTCACAGCAAGCAAGGCCAGAATTTCTCTGCAGTCCAGAACTTTCCTGCCCCAAGGGACCTGCCATGCCTTCCTGTTTCATAGGACAAAGAATGCAGAGGCCTGGGAGCCACCGGGGGAGACAGGCTGCAGGAGGACCAGCTCTGTGAATGCCAAGACCAAAGCCAGGAGGGCCTGGGGGATCCTTGGTCCACAAACACCACCCTCCCCCGCTGTTTATCCTCCTGGGGACTCCCATGGCCAGAGGGGACCCCTGCAAAGACCTGGGACATGAAGCAGAAGGGACAGAGTTGGGGTCCGCTGTGCTCTCACCTCGTCCCTATGCAGCGGCTGTGCTAACTCCACACGCTGCCATCAGACTCCACAGCACAGCTGACGGGTGGCGAGGCTCGTGCACGAGGAACAACCCTGTACTAGACAGTTCCAGAGCCAACACACATGGGCTGCCTTAAGCGAAGCAGTGAGCTCCCTGTGCTCAGAGGTATTCAACACACAATCGGGGAACTGCATTAGGGATGTGACCTTCACGAATATCCATGGCCCCCTCCCCCCGACCTGAGAATCTCTAGTACAGGGTGCGTGGGCCTCAGGACGTAGCTCAGTAGCTGACAGCATGTGTGCTCCATGAGACCTGGGTTCGGATCCCAGCTGTGGCCTTGTCAGCTGTGGCCTTGGCCAAGTCACTTCCTCCCTGCGCCGCCTCCATCGCCTCATCTGTGACACGGGGATATTTGTGCCCACTCCGCAGGGTTCTTGTGGGGCTCTGATGCGGGACACTTGGCGTAGTGCCTGGTGCATAATAAGTGCTCAGCGGAGAGTAGCCACGAAGGCTAATATTGTTATGAAACAGGGCGTTGATCCTGCAGGCTGTAGGAGCTGCCCTGGCCACCACTGCCCCAGCCGCCACCCCGACACCCCGACGCCTGGTTATCAGAACCAAGGGGAGGAGGTGCGGCCAGCAGCCCAGCCCAAAGGGGCAAAGTCCGCCTGGGTGGCGGCCGCTCCACTCTCGGGGCACATGGGACGGATTTGGCCACCAGCATCCGGGGCCGCAGCTGCCGAGCCCTGCCCATAGTCGAGAACTATTCGGGGGGGGGGGGGGGGGGGGGAGGAGGCATGAGGAATGTGGGCGCGGTGCCAGGTGCAGCAGCCTCCCTCCAGCCCCGGAGAAAAGTGCTGAGCTTCCAGCCTGTGAGCTTTGTTGCCCTTCGTGCCCAGTGGAATTGGCCCTCCCAGGCAGGCCCCAGGCCGGGCTCCCGACCCAGTGTCCCCCAGCCCCGCGAGCTTGGGAATGCAGGACCCTCCACGGGACCAGGAGGAAGAAGGAAGCAGACAGGCAGGAAGAAGGAGCGTCTCCAGCTTCTTGGGCTGTGTGACCCGAGGCTGGTTGCCACCGCCTCTGGGCCCCGTTTTCACCCACATAACAAAGCAGGTGGACGAGCTGCGTGGACAGATCTTGTGCGCGGATCTTAGTTCCAGCTCAGGGAGAGAGCCGATGGATGAGAGGGTCTCCCAGCCGAGGCATCTCCTGTGTTGCCAGTCATCCACCTGCTGGTGGCACGGTGACAGCCCCGCCCCACGCGCGCACACCTTGTCACTTCCTTCCCGTGAGAGGAGGAACAGAGTAATCCAGGGCTGAGGCTCCTCTCCCTCCGCCCAGCAAGAGAGCGGAAGGCTCTGTCCTGCTGTCTTTCCACCTCCCCACGTGGCAGAGTCTCTGAATCAGGCCTAGTGGGGGAAGCAGAGGGAGCCTCGGAGGAGGGGGAGATGCTGGGGGCCGCCCTGGATCATCTTGCCCACGCCCTGCCTCCAGACCAGGCTACAGCAGGCATTTCCTCGCAGCCGTGCACCATCAGGCCTGGCACCCAAGGGCGAAGCCCTTGTATTTTTTACCATTATCATTCTTTTCAGCACTGTTTTTACGTTATATGCACAAAGGACTTAGTGTCTGGCCCACAGAAAGTTCTCAGTGGTCACTATTATCATGAAATTAGTAGGCTTTAAGCACCTGTTGTGTACTGGGCATTTTATGTTCATCATCTCATTTAATCTCTAATCCTAAAGGTAGATAGTGATGATAACGCTTCTATTTATTATCACTGGTGATGGGGTGTGGGGGGTGTTATTGCCGTGGGCCAGGCTCTGTGCTAGGGACCTACGTGGCTTGTCTCTTAATCTTTGCTTCCGCCCCAAGGTGGGTCCTTTGAGGAGCATGATGTAAATGGGGAAGCTGGGGCTCGTGGGGTCAGGTGACTTGACCAGGGTCAGCCAGCCAAGTGGCAGATCTGGAGTTTGGACCCCAGCCAGTCGCAGCAGAGTTGATGTGAGCGCAGAACCCTCAAGGTCATCTTCAGTCACATCCACGCCGGGCACCTGGCTGATCCAGTGGCCCCCGAGCCCAGGGCATGTAGTAGATGGCTGCTCCCCAGGAGCCTTGTGGGAACAGGGCCTCCCTCACCCCGCTAGTGTCTCCTCCTTTGAGGGACCCACTCCCACCCCAGCACCTGGCCCCTTCCTGACCTCTGTTGCCCCCCCTTGGCAGTTGATCTGCTGGCACTGGGACCAGCCCCTGCATTGCCCCCCTGGGGGCCAGAGCCCGCCCGGGAGAGAGCCCAGACCCAATAATTGATTGACCTGTGATTGATGCAGGCAGCAGTTCAAGCCGCGGATAAAGCTACAGCCCAGCCGGGCCTGGCAGCCGCCAGAGACCAACAAATAGAGAGCCAAGGTCTCTGTCCAAGTTCAGACATCCTATCTCTACTTCCTCTGAAAGCAAGCCACCCCCAGCTGCGGGGGAAACCCACAGACGCGGGCAGTAAAGGAAGCTGGGGCTCGGGAGAGGCAGGTGGGGCAGAGAGCAGTGTGGGAAGCACGGGGGTGGGGTGTGAGTCCGTGGCCAGCCGGCCCCCAGGCCAGCGCCCTCACCCCTACAGCGAGGTCACATGGGGAAATAATCCCGACCTCCCAGGATTGCTGAGCACAGAGGTCGTGAAGGAAAAATGCCTGGCACATAGTAGGTGCTTCATAAAGGAGACGAGGCTCATTATAGCGATCGTCAAGCTGCCAGTTCTGGGGTCCCCCGACCCCAGTGCTGGGCACTGTGCTCCGTGCATGCCGTGGAGAAGTTCAGCCCGCCCCCACGGTGCCCTGGCCTGAGAGTCCCCATCACACTCTGCTGGGGGCTCGGGTGGCAGGGGCTGCGGGGACCCAGGCAGTCTGCTCCGGCCCCGCTTGGCCCAGGAACGCCTGGCGCCCTCACTGGGATGGCTCTGGGACCGGTCCCTAGGGGCCACGCCAGCCAGCCCCTTCCCAGACTCGACGCGGAAGGAGGGGCCTCTGCCGTGCAGCCCACAGGGCCCCCCCAGCCCGAGGCGGAGCCTGGAGCGGGTGTATACCTGCCTGACCCTCTGAGGCCTGCAGCCGTCTACACAAGCGCTCACATCGGCTCCCACCGCAGCCCCGGCACCTCCCGACGAGGGGACCTGTGGCCCATCTGCCCCGCTCTGCACCCCTCCAACCCCATGGGGGAAAAGGCTTCAGGACCCTGTGTTCCCTGCAGGGTTCCTAGAACCCCTCGTGCATCACTTCCAACCACGGACTCGTCTGTGAACTATTTATACCCCTCGCACCAACACGGGGCGCGGTGCTCCCGGGCAGACACCCTTCTGCTGGCAGCCCCGGGACACCTGGAAGCGGCTGGGCGCAGATGGGCAGGTTTAGGAGCTGGGCTCCCACCCCCTTCCTTTCCTGCTCCGTGACCTTGGGCAGGTCACTGAACCCCTCTGAGCCTCCACTATACAGTAAGGTTCTTACGGGGACTGGGTGCAGTGAAGTGGGTAAAGATCCTGTTACAAAGGCAGATTTCAAAAGGTGGCTTCTGTGAGGTGCTCAAGGCCGTGCGGGGCTTATATATAACTAGAGGGGGGCAGGGAAGTGGGGGGCCGCGAGGAGGGGGCAGAAACGAGATGTGTGTTTACGCAGGGGCCCCAAGACCGGGCCGTCGGTTTCTGCAGCTCGGGCCCCTCTGTCGCTCTCACACAGGCAGCTTGAGGCCTGGGGTGACCCAAGCTTCTTAGGCCCCTGAAAAGCCCCTTTTAGCCCTGAGGCCACTCCTCTCCCACCACCCACGGGGAGGCGGTCAGGGCAGGTGCTCGTGAGCCTGATAAGAGCCCACATCCGTCATGCTGACAGGCCCGGGGAGGGGGGGGGGGACCGAGCCCCGAGGCCGTCTCCGGCCCAGGCTCTGACCACAAGGAGGCCAACTGGGAGGCGCATTTAGACACGTGCTGTCCCCGTATCTGCTGGGGACAGAGAGACCTGCAACGTGCAGACACACTTTTATCACCGAATCGCTGTCCCAGCCCCGTCCAGTGCAAGCCAGTCCCTGAAGTGACCCCAGGCCTTCTGGAAGTGGACCTCCCTCCTCTGACCTCCTTGCTGTGGCCCTGCCCTGCAACACGTACTACCCTCTGCTTTCTGGGCGGAGACAGGAGTGGGGGAGAGATGCCAGGCGGCCCTGGAGAAGACCACGTCAGAGCCTGTCACCCCCACCCCCACACCCGACCCCGTACCCCGGTGGTATCGTGAATTAGTTCTCCCTGCTGGTTCCCAGCCCATTTAGTACAGGGAGGCTGTGGCTTCAGCTTCCTTACGCCTCTTCCTTGCCCAAAGGTTAGCATGTAAGAGGCTGCAGGCCAGGTGGGGAGTTCCTCGTCATCAGAGGTAACCAAGCAGTAACTACACCCCAGGACTTCACCTAGACAGAGGTCCCTTCCAGGGTGACGGGCTCCTTGCCGTCCGGCCTAGGGCGCTCTGGCCGGTCAGGTGTGAGGTGTCGGGATGTCCTTAGCCTCTGCCTTTGCTGCCACAGGTACGACGCCGGCCGGGATGGCTTCATCGACCTGATGGAGCTGAAGCTGATGATGGAGAAGCTCGGAGCCCCGCAGACCCACCTGGGCCTGAAAAACATGATCAAGGAGGTGGATGAGGATTTCGACAGCAAGCTCAGCTTCCGGGAGGTGAGCCCGCTCCCCGTGGGGGGACGGGGGGCATCTGTTCCTGCACATGGTCAGCACCTGAGTGACTTGTGGATCCCTGACCCTGGAGGGCTCCACGGGGTGTGGAGTGTAGAGGGGAGACGCCCAGAGAGTGAAATGCTGAGACTCAGGAGAAGAGGGGACAGGTGGAGGGAGCGACAGGCACTGCGTTTGAGAGGGGCCAGGCTCTGCGCTGGGTGGCTTCACCCTCCGGGGCTCGGTCTCTGGACTCCCAGGGACAGGAGCCGTGAGCAAGCCTGTTCTGTGCAGGAGGAAATGGGGGCTCACAGCCGGATAACGGGACTGGATCCCAGGCAGCCTAGGGCGAATGACAGGGGTGTCCTCCCTGGAAGAAGGAGCAAGACGCACAGAGGGGACAGGGCAGGAGAAAGGTGCTGGGGAGGACGAGTCCAGGAGGGTGCAAGGTGATGCTCTGGAGTCGGGACAGACCCTTCGTCCGCCACTCTCTGCTGCTGAGATCCGGGGCAGGGCTTTCCCTTGTCTCTGCGTCCTCCACCATCCTGTACCTGTAGGACTCGGTGGGGAGGGTGCTCCTCGCTCCTGCCTGCGGGAGCCCCTGGGAGAGCAGGAGGTGGGTCGCCTTGTCTCCCGCTGTACGGATGGGCCACCCGAGCCCTGACCTCTGGCTCCTCCCTGACACCGTGCTTCTCTCCCTGCCGCAGTTCCTCCTGATCTTCCGCAAGGCGGCGGCCGGGGAGCTGCAGGAGGACAGCGGGCTGCACGTGCTCGCCCGCCTCTCCGAGATCGATGTCTCCACCGAGGGCGTCAAGGGGGCCAAGAGCTTCTTTGAGGCCAAGGTGAGGAGCCGGAGGGTGGGGGGCGCCTTGACCCCACCTCAAGGACGCGGGTTGGCTCAAGGGTCCGTGGTCCCTGCTGAGACTGGAGACGGGGGCGCTGACCCCTTCCATCCGGGCTGTGATCCCCACGGCGCGTGCAGGGTGTGTAGCATGAAGAGCAGACACGGACCACTCAGTGCCGCCCTGGGGCACCCAGAACCACGACCCCCAGAGGGCCGGTCCTTGAAGGGCGGCCCACAGGATGGCGGAGCAGGCCCAGAAGCACGGTCGGTGCTACTCCCAGGCCTCACAGGGACCCCGGCACCGCCAGCCCCAGCCTGCAGGGCATGTGGCCCCCAGAGGCGCCCACCCGCACGGGCATCCTGCTCCTGGTGCAGCACAGCTCGGGGCAGCTCCTGGGTTCTGACCTCCCGGGACACCTGCTTTTCCCTGCTTCTCCCTCTGCCCGTGTTGGCCAGGAACAGTCCTTCTGAAGGCCGCCCCCGCCCCCCAGCCTCAGCTTCTGGGGTTGATGGGATGTGCCCGGGCTTATCAGTGGGACCTAGTTTGCAGCTGGGCGTCCCAGGACAGGAAACAGGATAAGAATGGCAACATGAGGGGCCACCCGGGTGGCTCAGTCTGTTAAGCATCTGCCTTGGGCTCAGGTCATGACCTCAGGGTCCTGGGATCGAGCCCTGCGTCCAGCTCCCAGCTCAGCGGGAAGCCTGCTGCTTCCTCTCCTCCCTCTGCTGCTCCCCCAACTCGTGCTCTCCAATCCCCTCCAATAAATAAATTTTTCTTAAAAAAAGAGCAACATCAAAGCTCCCACAGGGGACTCACTCTAGGCAGCAGCTACCGAATGCACGTTCCAGCTTGCAGTCCACGCAGCGAATCCACGAGTCTGTTACTGAGCCGCAGCCCTGAGCAGAAAACTAAGGCTCAGAGAGGCCAGTGAAGCACCTGGGCCGGGGCCAGAGCTAGTGAGAGGCGAGAGCGGTGCAGGGGCCGGCAGGCGGAGGGCCGCAGGGTGGGCCGGAGAGCCCGGAGGAGGCGCAGACCCCTCCCTGACCGCCCCCCGCGCCCCTGCCCACTGCAGGTGCAGGCCATCAACGTGTCCAGCCGCTTCGAGGAGGAGATCAAGGCGGAGCAGGAGGAGAGGAAGAAGCAGGCGGAGGAGATGAAGCAGCGGAAGGCAGCCTTCAAGGAGCTGCAGTCCACGTTCAAGTAGCAAGGGGCTGCGGCCTGACCCCCGGCCCCCGCCCGGCCCCCCACCCCGGCGCCCAGCCAGCAGGGGCGGGCAGACTGGAGGCCAAGCCTGATCCTGGGCTCTGTCGAAGGGACCGTACTGAAAACCTACAAAGTCTGTGAACGGAGCCAGCTGAGGGGTGCCCCAGGTGGCCCGGCCCCTGCTCCCCACGCTGTTCCCGAGGCCGGGTGCAAGCGCGGGCTCCTTGCCGGCCCTCCCCCGCCATCCCTGCGTGTCTCTCGCCCCCTGGCCGCCCCTCTGCCCGCCCGGCTCCTGGCCCTGGCCCCCCCAACCCCGGGGTGCCCGCCCTCCATACACTCCCTTCCTCCCCGCCCACAGGCCGCCTGTCCTGGGGCCCCACAGCCACTTCCAAGACAGGGGGAGGGCAGACAGCGAGAACTGGGGGGGCTCCAGCTCTGCAGCAGAGCGGGACCTAAGGGGCTCATCAGAGGCACTGGGGGCTCCCCACCCCACCTGTTCTCTCCAGCCCTGCCTCCTCCCGCTTGCGGGGGTGTGGGGTGCAGTGGGGGCAGCATGCTTCTCTTTTGGCAAAGGGACCCAGGACGCTCACGTGGGGACCCCAGCCAGGCAGGGTGGGGGGCAGCTGTGCCAATCTACCTCACGGGCCCCCGCTCTGCCGGCCATGCCAGGCATCGTGGGAGGGAAGGCCGCTCCGGGGGTCCAGGGAGAGCAGGGTGGGGACGAGGGATTGGCCCCTTCGCAGGGAAGGAACCAGCGCCCGGCTCCGATCCCCGGGACGCGTCCAAGAAGTGCTTTAAGTGGTTTGCGCGGACCAGGCGGTGGGGACCAGGGGCCTCGCTCGGCCCCTTCGCGCCATCCTTCCCCGAGTGACGTGCACCGCCTCGTCAGCAGCGATGGGACGTGTCCCGTCCCCCCACCCGCTGAGGAAGCATGGGGACCCCAGCCCTCCCTGTGCCCCTCCCCAGACGGGCTGCGGCCCAGCCTGCGCCACCAGCCCGGTCCCACACAGCTCCCAGTGTGCTCACCCACGTGTGCGCGTGTCCGTGCGTGTGTCCGTGTCCGTTGCCGTGTCGTGAAACTGTGCCCGTCACCCCGTCTAAACAAGTGAATGGCCGTCGAGGCCGCGGTTATGCAACTTCCGATGTGTGTCATGACAATGTCACTGCTTTTTAAACTTGATAACTCTTTATTTTAGTAAAATGCCCCCAGAGTCCACAAAACTGTTGGATTTGCAGAGGTTTTATTTTTTTGGCCTTAGAACCTGCGGAAATTAGGAGGTACTGACCCCAGTGCGGCAGCCTTGGCCCGGGATTGCGTTTGCCTTAGCGGATATGTTTATACAGATGAATATAAAAAGTTCTTTTTCTTTGGCTTATTGCTCTTTTTTTTTCCCCCTTCCCTTCTCACCTTCCCCCAAAGAAAGCTACTTCTTCATTTGGTGGTACAATTATTTTTTTTAACTAAAATAAGATAAAATTCTATATTCTTATGTGTGTGCGGTTCTTGTTGGTCGGTGGAGGGGGTGGGGAGGGCCTGGGAGAAGGAGGAAGGGGACTGTGTCACCTGGTCCTGGGGCAACACTTGCTCAGGTGGCTCCCGGGCCCTGTCAGAGGCCCCCCGCCCCCCAGGAGACCCTTCCTAATGGGAGAGGTTGAGTGTGATGCCACCTCCTATCAGCAGGGTTTACTCTAAGTGCTTTACAGATACTTAGGAAATCCTCACGACAAGCCCATGAGATGCTGATTCATCTCCCAGGGAGTCTCCCAAGGCACACAGGCTGGGTGGAGGGGGAGACCAGGTCAGGTTGGGGGACAGGATGCAGGTCCTGCCCCCTCGCCCACGCAGCCACCCCACCAGGCAAGCTCAGAGGAAGGTGTGCACGGGGAGTGACCCCGCCTCTGTGCGGGTTCCAGATGGATGCACCCTAGAGCCCCCCCAGGTCCTCCCCGGAGTGGAGACACACACAAGCAAGACAGGCTGGGAGGGCAGCGTGATGAGACCCGGGTGCTCCCCGTGTGGCATGGGAGCCTCATCTGTAGGCTCCTATTGGGTCTCGGTCTCCCCGTCTGTCCAATGCGGGGGCAGGGGTGAGCTAGGGTCTCTCGGGTCAGCGGAGCCCCGCAGTCCCCAGGTAGGGGTGCCACCTGAGTTCAGGTGAGGGAGTGTGGGCTTGGGCTGGGCATCGCTGCCCCCAGGTGGCCGTCGCTGGCACTGCAGTGGCCCCTGGCTCCTTCCCAGGCCCTGCGAGGGGACAGCGGGGGTCCCTGGAGCGTGTGTGCTGGGGAATGCCACCCCCACCTGCCACCCACTGCCTAAGATGCCACCACCATTAACACAGCCTGTTAGGCTAAGCGTTGCCCTTCCCCAAAGGAAGAATATGAGAACCCCCGACGTCCTAGCTCAGCAGGTCTCAGAACAAAGGGACGGAGGACACCGACTGGGAGGGATTAAATTCAAGTTACTAGGGACGCCCACGTGGCTCAGCGGTAGAGCATCTGCCTTTGGCTCCCGGCGTGATCCTGGGGTCCTGGAATGGAGTCCCGCTTCGTGCTCCCCCAGGGACCCTGCTTCTCCCTCGGCCTGTGTCTCCGCCTCACTCTCTCTCTGTCTCATGAATAAATAATTTTTTTTTAGATTTTATTTATTTATTCATGAGAGACACAGAGAGAGAGAGAGGCAGAGGGAGAAGCAGGCTCCATGCAGGGAGCCCGACGTGGGATTCGATCCCAGGTCTCCAGGATCACGCCCTGGGCCGAAGGTGGCACAAAACCGCTGAGCCACCCCGGGCTGCCCTAAAATCTTTTTTAAATAAAAGAATTAAAAATAAAATAAATTCAAGCTCTAGAGCCCCACCTTCCAGCTGCCCCACGCCGGGACCCTTCACCACATCAGCAGGTCTCAGCTGGGAGGGGCCCCTCAGCCCCAGCCTGCCCAGGACCCCCACTCCCCAGCAGGGGGACCAGACTGAGGAATGAAGGGGCCCCGAGGGACTCAGGACCCAAGACTGGGAAAGGGACATGGTTCCTTGATCCCCTCCCACGTCCCATCCTCTCAGCCCCCATCACTGACACCCATCAGCAAGCCTCCAGGCCCCTTCTGAACCCCCAGCACCAGTACTTCCATCTGGTCCTAAGGAGAAGCACGGCCAACACCTGCCCCCGCTGGCCGCTTGGTGGCCCTCACCCCAGAAGCACCTGCCACCTGGGAGTCCTATCCCAGCCACTGGAAAATATAGCCCCAATCAGTGGCACCTGCCCCGTTTCTCAGGCTATCACCACCGTCTCACTCCCAACCTTGACGCTGCTCCTCCCGAGGCCCCCCCATCTACCCCCTCTGCCAAGTCACCCTGGATTATTTTTCCAGGAAGTCTGGCCCTGAGTGTCCGAGGGACCTCGCAGCCCAGGCCCTGGGAGGCCCCACTCCAGACCCTGGAAAGCACAGAGTTGAAGGCGATGAGAATGGGGATCCCAGCGTTCTCAACACCCTCAAGTCCTCAAATTTGTTGTGGACGTGGAATCCGTAGGAAAGGAATCCTTTCTCAACCTGCACGCCACTGAGCCCCCGGCCCGGAGGAACGAACCTCTTCTCGTCTAGGGCTCCCAGCCCAGGGCCCAGAACACGCGGGGGAACACCTGCTGCCCCCCCAGCAGGGAGCTCCAGCGGTGCTGAGCAGGGTCTAACCTCTGCAGCTGCAGCCCAAGCACAGGGTCTGTGCACGGCAGGTGCTCAGCGAATGCGGGAGGGAGGGATGGCGGGCCGGCCGGCTGCTAGCTCCACGACGTGTCAGCACCTCACAGACTGCGCAAGCAAAATAGTCAAGTCTTTAATCAAGTTAATCCAAGGGGCCCCTGGGTGGCTCAGTGGTTGAGCATCTGCCTTTGGCTCAAGTCGTGACCAAGGGGTCCCGGGATCGAGTCCTGCGTCGGGCTCCCTGCAGGGAGCCTGCTTCTCCCTTTGCCTGTGTCTCTCATGAATAAATAAATAAAATGCTTAAAAAAGAAAAAAGAAGTTAATCCGGGAAATCCACTCCACAAGGCTCCCCTCTGCAGATATCGACAACCTCCACTCTCACCCCATGGCGGCGTCTTTAGCTTTGGTTACCAGCACCAGAAAATCAGGTGAGCCACCCACATGTCACGGCCGTAACTTAGGGAGTTTGGACCACCGGAGTCACGGCGTCCGCTGCATCAGCACCCAGCCAGCGGGGGCTGGCACTAGCCACACACACACCCAGAGGGAGCACCCACTTCGGCCCAGTTGCTCCCAGTGAGAATGCAGTTTTGTCCCTGGCTACCCCTGGGCACAGCTAGAGACGCCTCCAAGGCCCAGAGAAGGCTCCTATGAGCCACAGAACATTCCCCAAAGTCTCACTCCGTCACTCAGCGTCACAGAACCTGACAGAGGATGGGCCACAGCCAGGGCTGATGGATCCATCCACACTGCAGCCACAGTGCTGGAGCCCACGAGACCTTTAGGGCCTGCAAGAATCTTTTGTTTCTTATAAAATCAGCAGGGAAAGAATGAATACAATCCAGGCTTATATTACGTGATACCAGCTTCGATTATATTAGCCTTTATACCTATGCGGTCCTAAAACAGGCTTTTACATATTTTTTAATTTAAATTAAAAATTAATTTAAAAATTTAAAAGCCCACAAAGGCCAAAGGGCCCAGTGACGTCCGGACTCCAGCTTTGTCGTGAGAACCGGACAACAGGAAAGAGTAGCAGCTCCCTTACGTAGAGCTTGGCGTATGCCAGGCACTCCCTGCAATAAGAGGCAGACGGCATTTTTTTAAAAAGATTTTATTTATTTATTCATGAGAGACACAGAGAGAGGCAGAGTGAGAGAGAGAGAATGAGAGAGAGAGGCAGAGGGAGAAGCAGGCTCCATGCAGGGAGCCCGACGTGGGACTCGATCCCGGGGCTCCAGGATCAGGCCCTGGGCTGAAGGCAGCGCTAAACCCCTGAGCCACCCGGGCTGCCCCACCCCCCCGCTTTTTTTTTTTTTTTTTTTTTTTTGCCCTCATTTTATCGATGAAGGCACAGAAGCACAGAGAAGTTGAGTCATTAACACAAGGTCACACAGCCAGGAAGCGATGGCCCTGGGTTTTCCCTCCTTCAAGAGTGTGGCCCAAGAGTGGGCAAAGCACACAACTTCCCGTCTTCAGCATGTGAGGCCGATTAGGGTGACCTCGGCTCTCTCCACGTGCCATTGCTGGTACTGCCTCGCATCCAAGGCCCCCGGTACAGGCCTCGAAAAGAGGAAGCGCCCCTAAAGCGGATGCTGTCTACGCCTCCAGAGCAGCTGGCTACTTCCCTCCAAAAAAGGGTCAGTTTCTCTGTGAACATTCCAAAAAAGAGAAAAGAAAAAAAAAAAAAAAACAACGACCTTTCCCCTTGGAACCTCACCGCTCGTGTGCCTGAGTGTTTGTGGCCATTTCTGTGTCTGGGCACGTGTTTGAACGTGGGGCGCGTGGCTCTGCAGGTGGCCCTGTGCTTTATCCATATGACATCGGTGCGTGCGTGTCTGTGGATGCGGAGGGGCGTGTGTGTGTGCGTGTCTGTCTGTCCCTGCGTGCTGGCGTAGCTACGCGCCCGTGACTGAGATGGGCGCCGGGAGGTTGCTGTATCTCTGAGTGCAAACCAGCAAATTCCCACACGTAGATGCCCAGTGAATCATTTCCCCCAGGTTGCTCAAGGGAAACTGAGGCCCAAGAGCTTGCTCAAGATGCAGGACCATCCAGCAAGCCGCCAACGGAGCCTCGCCTCCTGCTGTCCGGGCCCTGCGGCTCCCAAGGTCCACCACGAAGTCTGCATTTCCGTGTCCGACAAAGTCTGCAGGCCGGGCTGACCCTTCGCAGAGCCTGGCAGCCATCTGCTCTGGGTCGGAGGTGGATCGGCCGTGGCCACTGGGCCCGCCGTCGGGACTGGCCTCTAGAATGCACCAGAAAGTTCCCCATGGCCTGAGATGCCCAAGGCCCAGGCCCCGGGCCTGAGATCATCACACCAGGACAGACCACCCCCCCTTATCCATACCCTCCCTGTCTTTATGTCTCTTTATCAAAATTTTCTTGATTTCTATATTATCAAAGTAACGCATGCTTGTTTCTAAAAAAGAATGTAACCTGTATAAGCCACGTAAGCTAGAATCCTCCCCACCCTCAGATACCCCCCGCTAACAGCAAAGTGTGGGGTTTTCTGAATTTCTTTATTAGGAGATAATCCCTAGGGTGAGCAGAGGGCTCGGTTCGAGGGCACGCGGGTGAGTAGGAAGGGGAGGGAGACGGGGCCAGAGTCGGGCCTTGGGGCAAATGGGCTACTGCAAGGGACGGGCTGACCCCAAACTGCCGGGGCTCCGGGTGGAAATTCTGGACACGTGGGGCTTTGGAGCCACAGGGAAACCCACCACGAACCCAGATCTGTCACTTGACCCTGACATTCAAGTCATGGAGAGCCTGGGCGCTGGAAGGAGCCTGGGATGTATCTGGTCCCATGCACCCACTCTAGAGGCGGGGAAACCAGGACTTTGCAGGGAGATAACTGGGCTGGCTCCGGGGAGGAATGTGGCCAGTTGGGCACCTTCCCGAGGCTCCGTGGACCTCAGCCTCCATCCACGGCAAGAAGGCAGGGGGTACCCCAAGACCAGACCATATTAGCTGAATGAGAGAGAGAGAGAAGAAGAGAGAGAAGGAAACAGGGTGTCCCCGCAGGATGAACCCCAGACTGGGGTCAGATGTCCTGACTTCAGATCCTGGCCCTGGTGCTCCCGCTGTGTGGCCCTGGGCGATCGCCGACCCTCTGAGTCCCGGCTCCCACCTCTTTCCTGAGTGGATGAAAATGTCTCCTTCATGTTGTCGGGACTACTGAGTGACCACAAGAAGTACCAGGCACACTGCCCGATAAATGATAACTAAACAGGACGAGTTAGGGAGAGGGGATGAGAACACGCTCCGGGCAGAGAGGCGGGGGGGTCCCCCAAACCTGCCAGCCTCAGAATGTGCTGTCTCAGGAGATGTGGGGAATCCATGCCTCTGAGCCAGCCTCATCTCCCGCCCGAATTAAACAGTAACCAGCCAAGGTCAGGGAAAAGGCCTTGTCAGAACAGGTTTCTCCCCAAGGGGCGGCTCAGCCTTGAGCGGGTGGGCCCAGCCCCACGCCTGCCTATAAGTGTGTCCCCACCCGGCTCAACAGCCACTCCATCCTGAGCCAGTCCCACTTGCAGCATGTTGGGTGTCACGGTCCTTGCCGCGCTCCTGGCCTATGGTAAGCGGTGGGTTGGGGACCAGCGGCAGCAGCAGGCCGTGAGCTCAGGCTGGGTGTGGGGGGCAAGGAGAGGAACAGGGGCCCTCTGCTGTCCGGGGCCCCAGGAGAGGGGTTTTGGGGTGACCGGCTGCTTGTCAGACAGGCCCACCGCCTGCTCTCAGCAATTCTGCTTCGGTATCTGCAAAATGACATAGTAACGGCCCATCCTGGCCTCCCTCTGGGGACCATGAAGGCCTAGCCTGCCCAGGTCTGGCATCTCTCCCTCAGGGACTGATGCTTTGCGCACCCATTTGGGGGCCCATCTCCCAGACAGGAATCAAGGGGCTTGGCTTGAACATCACTTAACACTCGGCGGGACCTTGACAAGCCACGTCACTTCTCTAAATGTCACTGGCTTTTTTGACAAAGGGGAGCACTTGATTAGGAGTCCTTCCAGCCAACAACAACAATGACGGTCATAAATAGCAACAGCAGCTCCTGTTTGTTGCATGGTTACTATGCGCCAGGCGCTGTGCGAAGCCCTTTATGTGCAGGGGCTGATTTGATCCTTGACAGGCGGGGCCTATCAACACCTCCCTGAGAAACTGAGGCTCAGGGAGGCTGAGGAGCTTGCCCAAGATCCCATGACTGGTTAGCGGTAGAGCCAGAATTTGAGTCCGGGTCTGTCTCCACGCAGAGACTGCTCCCCACAGCCCCCAGCTACGACGGCCTGGACCCCTGGACTCAGTGCTCTCACACCCCCACTACGGGAGCTCTAGGAAGGGACCACAGGGGAAGGAGGAAGGAGCAGGTGCAGCGGCGCGCACACGCCTCCCACCTTTTTATTTACTTCAGTGTATTAGACACTCACTCTGTTCCAGGCCCTTCACTGAACTCTGCAAGCCGCACAGTAAAACCCGAGCCTATGCCCTCCCAGCCCCAAAGTCTGTGCTCTTCCCACCTGCCCCCTCCCCGCTGGGGACGCCAGCCCCTCTCACCTGTGCGCTTCGGGTCCTGAATCCCCCAGCCTCCAGCTGCGGAGTCCCCACCTTCCAGCCCAACCTATCTGCCCGAGTGGTGGGAGGAGACAACGCCAGGCCCCACAGCTGGCCCTGGCAGGTAAGCGCGCTGCTGCAGGGGTGGGCGGCGGGCGGGCGAGGGTGGCGGGCTCACGGTCCCGGGCTGACACGTGGCCCTCCTGCGCCTTGCCCCAGATCTCTCTCCAGTACCTCAAGAATGGCGTCTGGAGGCACACCTGTGGCGGCACCTTGATTGCCAACAACTACGTCCTCACGGCTGCCCACTGCATCAGGTGAATGGGGGGGCCCGGGGACCCCCCCATTGCCCTGGGGTGGGAGCCTGATCAGCTGCTTTTATTGAGCAGCTACTACACACTCCAGGCACTGGGAGAAATAAGCTACTCGTAGCTGTTCACGTATTCATTCAACAAGTCTTTCTTATGCACCCGCGACGGGGCCCGGGGAACACAGGAGCAGGACAAAGCCTGTGCTCTCGGGACCTTACGTTCCAGCAGAAGAGCAACAGGCCGGGAAGCAAGTAAACGTACAACGTATCAAGTGGCAACGAAGAAAAATAAGGCAGGATAAAAAATACAAGGGGTCCTATTTATTTATTTTTTAAAGATTTTATTTATTTATTCATGAGAGACACAGAGAGAGGCAGAGACACAGGCAGAGGGAGAAGCAGGCTCCCTGCAGGGAGCCTGATGCGGGACTCGATCCCAGGACCCTGGGGTCACGCCCTGGGCCGAAGGCAGATGCTCCACCGCTGAGCCCCCCAGGCGTCCCAGGGGTCCTATATTAAAAGAGGTGGCCAGCGAAAGATCTCTCCAAAAAGGGGATACTCGAGCAAAGACGTGAAGCAAGGAAGGGAAGGGTGTCCTGGGCAGAGGGAACAGCCAATGCAAAGACCAGGAGGAGGGAGCCTACTTGGTAGGTTTGAGAAATAACTGGGAAGCGGGTGTGGCGGGAGCCGAGTACGTGAGGGGAGCAGGAGGTGGGTGAGAGGAATGCGAGATCACGGGGCAAGAGGGGTGCTGGCGTGGGCTAGCTCACCTGGCGGGCCCTGGGAGGTAAGTGCAACGGGCTCCACCGTACAGATGAGGGAACTGAGGCCCAAGGCCACCCACCTAGGAATCAAGGCAGACCTGACTCCCACAGCAGGGTCCTTACCCTGCGCCCTGGGGGGCGGTCAGTGCAGAGAGGCACCCCCTTCCCCTCTGAACGATTCCCACGGTGGCCTCGGGCCTGGGTCACCGAAGCCCTGAGTCCCCTCCCTGCCCCACCGGCCGGCGAGGGGAGGCAGCCAGCCTGACCCGCCCCCCGCCCCCCCCCCCACCCCTGCTCAGCGACACCCTGACCTACCGTGTGGCCCTGGGGAAGAACAACCTGGTCGTGGAAGATGAGGAAGGCTCCGTGTTTGCAAACGTGGAGTCCATCGTCGTCCACGAGAAGTGGAACTCCTTCCTGGTGCGGTGAGTCCCCACCGCCTCGCGGCCCCCGGGGGGAGCACGCGGGAAGGAGGGGTCCCTAACGTGGAGCCGCAGAGCCTGCCCCCAGCCTGTCCCTGGGCCCCGTCCTCACCCTCAACAGCCGCCAGACGACCCCCTTATGCCACATGGAACAAGGCTAAGTGGAGACGGACTCCTCTCCCATCTCCCTCGCTGGCCAAGGTTCCCAGAGTCTCCGAGCCAGGACTCCCCTTTATGGAGCGCCTACTGCATGCCCACATTGCAATAAGCACTTTATAGGCCGAGACTTATCTAATCCTCACGTCAGCCCTAGACAAGGAACCGGGGACTCAGAGAGGTTAAGACATAGGCCCCAGGTCACACAGCCCGGTGTGTGGCAGGAAGAGCAATCAAACCAGGTCTGTCTGGGGTCACTTAACATGAAATACTAAACATCGCAGCTGCAAGTGCCCCTCTTGGATCTTTCCAACGGGCTCTGGCTTCGTTTCTGGCTGACACACAGCCTGCAGTGCCTTGGAAAGCGCCTGCCTCCTGGCTGTCGAGCCCTTGCAGGCACAGGAGGCAGAGGCTTCCACGCAGGGGAGGGCCGGGCCTTAGAAGGCAGATCCTTCGTCCCCTGCCATCGCCGGGCCCCATGGAAAGAACGGGAGGCCTGAGAGCTTCGCGGAGGACCCCTGGCCACCCCAGGCCCGGCTCCCAGCTAACTGAGCGGCCTAGCGTGGACCCCAGCCAGGGCCCTCCTACACACTCACCACCTCCACTTTGGATTCCAGCAACGACATTGCCCTCATCAAGCTGGCGGAGCCTGTGCAGCTGAGTGACACCATCAAGGTGGCCTGCCTGCCGGAGGCGGGCTCCTTGCTGCCTCAGGACTACCCCTGCTACGTCACCGGCTGGGGCCGCCTCTGGAGTAAGTACAGCCCCCACCCCCCACGCCCGGCGTATCATGAGAGCCTTCCTGGAGGAAGCAGCTCCCGCAAGAAGCATACCACCCACGTTTGCCCATCACTTGGCCTTTCTGTCTAAACAGCTTAACACCATTTTTTTAACTTTGTGATAGTAACGGTTAATATTTATTGAGCATACACCACGTGCCAGACGCTCTAACACGTGCATACAAGGGTAGACTTTGTCGAGTGCTTAGAACGGTGCTTGGGGCATCCTTGGTGCCATCTAAGTGACTACGAAATAAAATAAGCCATTGAGGATAGGGGACTAGAGCGTACGGTACCCCCGTATGCCTATTAAAAGGCTGCATGCAAATAAGCGAAGGTAGGGAAGACCTAGAGGAAAATGCACATCGGTACTTGGAAAATCTTGGGGTGAGAAAGATCCTTACCGATGTGACACCTAAGCAGAGACCCACAAGGAAATGCCTGACCATGGAAACCCCACAATCCAAAGTCAAGAGAGAATACTGTGGTTATCCCGTGAGGGCTTTCTACAGACCAGCCTTGCCCCCCCCCCACCCCCGGTGCCCCCTGTCCCACCCTCAGAGGGGTCCTGAGCCACACTTGGGGACCACAGGTCAAGGTCGTGCCTCTCGATTAAGGGCCCGCGCGAGGTCCCCATCCAGCCCCCTGCTCCCTGAAGGCTCGGGGCCACCTGGCTGAGTCCGGGCCCCCCTCTGTCCTCCCCACCAGCCAACGGCCCCATTGCCGACGAGCTGCAGCAGGGCCTGCAGCCCATAGTGGATCACGCCACCTGCACCCAGAGAGACTGGTGGGGAACCATGGTGAAGGACACGATGGTGTGTGCCGGGGGCGACGGCATCATCTCATCTTGCAACGTGAGTGCGCAGGCCCCGCGCCCCGTCCCTACTGCAGGTGGCCGAGGGGAAGGGGGCAGTGAAGAGGGTAAAGGAGGGTGGGAGCGGGTGACCCACACGAGCAAACCCTTAACCTTTTCCCTGGTCGGGCCCAGGAGGCTTAGGGGCAAGCGGGCACCCCCAGCCCTCAGCGCCGTGGCGAGGGCGGGAGGATCCGGGCTGGAGTCCCAATCCCACCACGTGGTGGCTGCGCAGTCTCGGGCAACCCGCTCACCCTCTCTGCGCCTCCACCTTCCCACCTGTAAGACGGAGACTCAGCGAGCACAGGGTTGACGTGAGGACCGATCTAACAGGCATAGAAGACACTTAGGTGACATCTCTGCACATGCTCCTTCACACCACCAGCTCCATCCAGCTAGGGAGGCAGAGGACCTGGGGAGTCTGACACAGGAACATCTAGAACAGTCAGAAACTGTCCTGTTCCCAAACACACAGCCCCTCTCCCCACACCCACCTTCCCCACTGTCTCAGGCCTCTCGGGTCTCCCGGCACCCTGGCCTCTCTGGGCAGCTCACAGAGCCTTATGCACGGAGACCTGAACAGCAAGGGAAACTGAGGCACAGACAGGGTTATCGTTAGCCCAAGATCACGCAGCAACCTAAGAGCTAGCCTGGCACCCCCACGCCGCATCTCCTCTGCCTCCCTCGCCGCGGGGGGCTCCAGCCCCGTCCTGCCGCCCCCGCTTCCCCGGCCTGCCTCTGGGGGAGGCCCTGCGGCTGACGACCGCCTGCCCTGGCACAGGGGGACTCGGGCGGCCCGCTCAACTGCCAGGCCGAGAACGGCACGTGGGAGGTGCGGGGCATCGTCAGCTTCGGCTCCGGCCTGGGCTGCAACACCCTCAAGAAGCCCACGGTCTTCACCCGCGTGTCCGCCTACATCGACTGGATCAACGAGGTGGGTGCCTGGCTCCGGGCCCCTCTTCCCGCCCCCGCCCGCCCCTATCCCCGCCCCGGGGTCGTGGGGTCACACGTCCACGTGCCCACCCAGGGGACGCTGAGTGCCGAGCTGGGTGCGGCGAGGGGCACAGTGACGGGCGTCATCCACGCCTCTGCTGGTTCCAGTAGACCCGTGTGGCCGTGTCCTAGGCACCCCCCTCAGGGCCCCAGAGTGACACGTGGCCCCAGGACAGTGGGGCCGAGCCGGGCCCAGCAGGGGCGAGGGGTCATCATGGGTGGCCTTATCCACACCAGAGGCTGGGGGACCAGAGGCTGGGGGTCACTCTGCGCTACGAGCCTTCGTGCCGGTGGCACAGTGTGTCCTGAGCCCCATTTCCCCGTGGTCGGAAGTGCCCCAGGGGCTCAGGCCCCGAGAACAGGGGCAACACTGGCTTGTCAAGACCCAGGGCGGCCTGCCGTGCCTCCCAGTCCCCTCGTCGGGCAGCATTCGCTCCCGGCAGAGCCTAGCGCTGCCCCAGAAGGGGACACACACCCCTCCCGCCGAGTCCCTCACCCTGTCCTCTGCTCTTCCAGAAAATGCAGCAGTGATTCATCGTTGGGAACCTGCCACCCCAATAAACCTGCTTCCTACCCCCCAGGCTGCCTGCATTCTTGACGTGCGCCTCCCCTGCGCGGTCCCGGGCTTGGTAGGGCTCCACACCAGGGGTGCAAAGAGAGCCCCTCGGCCAGCCTGGTCAGGCTGTGGAGGAAGTGGGGGGGTCTCCGCAAGCCACATGGTAGCCTGAGAGGGCAAGAGTTAAGGACGCGCCAGACACTTGCCCCCCAACATGTCACAAGCTGTGAACCACAGGGGCCTGATGAAATCACCCCCTTCCTGATCCTGGAGTCCTCAGGCCCCCCCAGCTGCAGGGGGGGGGCTCCCCAGCCTAGAAAGGATGGCCACAGGGGGATGCCCGTTGCTCAGGGATGACCCCTGGCTGCTGAGAAAGAGGCACCCCCCGTCGGCCCCCACCCCAGAGCGGCCCCCAAAGCTGCTGTCAGCCTGGCCTCTCTGAGCCCTGACCTTACGCCAGCCCCGTGCTGGGCACCATGAGGCGGAGGGGGCCCCAGAGCCTCCCTCAGAGGGCACAGTTTTGGAGAAAACAGTGGGTCAGAGCTGGAAACACTTGCACCACATGAGACAGGCAGGGAAACTGAGTCCCAGAGAGAAGAAAGAGCTGGGCCAGGTCATAGGAACAGATGGCCAGTGAGTAACACGGGAGCCACAGAAGGGAGCCCTCCTGAAGCCAACAAGAGGGCAAATGGGGACAAAAGAAAGGGCGATCCGGTGTCCTAGTGGGGCCCCAGACCCCTGACCGTGGCGTTCCTGGGAAGGCTCTCCTCTGCGGGGGCGGGGGTGCGCCCACACCGGCTCTGGATCCCTGTGAGGAGAGCCCCCCACTACAACTGCCTCTGGTTGGTCCTGAGCTGTCAGGGTCCCCCCATCAGAGCATAGAAAGGGGATGCTGCAACCAGCGTCAGTTGGCAGGAGGACTCCAGGATGGCTTCCTGGAGGTGGTGATGCCCAAGCTGAGTCTCAAAATTTGAATAGCAGGGTAGCCAAGGATACAAGATGCTGCTGGGGGCTGGACACGAGGTGTTTTACAGATGAGAAACTGAGGCTGGTGAGGGCTGGTGACTTTCTTTTTTTTTTTTTTTAAGATTTTATTTTATTTTATTTATTCATGAGAGAGAGAGAGGCAGAGACACAGGCAGAGGGAGAAGCAGGCTCCATGCAGGGAGCCCGATGTGGGACTCGATCCTGGGTCTCCAGGATCACAGCCTGGGCTGGAGGCAGGCGTTAAACCGCTGAGCCTCCTAGGGATCCCGGGCTGGTGACTTTCCAGGGTGACCTAACCAGGAGGGGATGGGGCTGAGGTCCAGAGGTTGGTAATCTGGCTCCAGAACCCACGCTCTTGACCACGACGCTCTACTGCCCCACAAGAATATGAATACGGATGTGACGCACGGAGCTGAGGCAGCCACTTCATGGCCAAGAGAACCACAGACAGGAGCTCCACCATCAGCAAGCCGCAGACCCGACGCCAGCAACCCGGCTCTGAATGTGTTCTTAATGAAGAATAAATAAATAAATCCGCGTTTGTTCTAACCACCATACTCAGGTTGTCAGCTACCTGCAGTTCAACACGCCCCTAACTGGTACCCTGGGGGATAACATAAGGGGAGGCTTTCCTGACCGAGAGAAGGGCATGAGCAGCGTCGCAGGAGCTGCTTGGAAGACATCCCTAAGCAGCAGGTGTTGCTAGAACATAAGGCGCGGGGCAGAGCTAGAGGGACCAACGGTCCTGCTGCTGAGGAGTTTGTAGGATGCGGGACTTGCAGAGCTAAGCCTGGGACAGTCCCGGGCAGACTGGGATGGCTGGCCATCCGAGCAGGCAGTGGCAGGAGATGTGGTGGGAAGGTGGGCAAAGACCCTTCACGGACAGCCCTGTGGCGGGGGCAGGGGACTGCAGGAATCTATCCCGAGGGCAGGAGGGAGCCACAGAAGGGTTGTAGACAGAGAAGGGACCGCTGGCTTCACACGTGTACACAGGGCGTTCATCTGACAGCGGCATGCGGGGCGACTGGGAGCAGCCAAGAGCGGAGGCACGGAGGCCAGCCGGGACGCTACTGCAGTGACCTAGGACAGACTCAACAAGGCCCGACCTAGGCAGTGATGACAGAGGGGCTCAGCACTTCAGTAAGAATTCGCTACTCATTTAAGAGGCGAATATAAGGGGCGTATTGCGTAGCTGCACCACCACCACCCCCCATCTGAAATCTATATAAACTCCCCCATGAAAAAATAATAAATAAATAAATAAATAAATAAATAAATAATAAAATAGATTCCCATGGGTGTGATTGAATTATCAAAATTACTTTTTATTAGCTAGTAAATGATAAAACATAAGCCACGGTTCTGTTTGTCCAGCGAGAATGTGAAATTCTCAGACTCCGGGGACGAGAGCCACTGTCGCGTCCCGGGCCTGTCTGTGGTTGGTAGAATAGGAGCCTCCTTAGACGCCCACGTCCTGATCTCCAGAACCTGCGAATGTGTTTACCTTGTGTTGCAAAAGGGATTTTGCAGATGGGACTAACCTGTGACCTCGGGATGGGGAGATGATCCTGTGCTGCCCAGCTGAGCCCAGTGTCCTCGCAAGGGAGGCAGGAGGTCTGGCGGCAGAGGGGAGAGAAGGGTGGCAGCGGGGGGTGAGGGTCCGATGGAGGGTTGGAGATGTTTCGTTGCTGGCTTGGCAGGTGGAGGAAGGGGTCAAAGCCAGGGAGGGCCGGCAGCCTCCAGAGGCTGGGAAAGGCTAGGGAAGGGGCTCGGCCCTAGAGCCTCCACACCGGACCCGCGCAGCTGGAGCCGCTTGAGACGGACTGCGGGCCCCGGCCCTGGAGCTGTAAGGTAATTCCTCTCTGTGTTTTGATGCCGCGGCATTTGTGATCGTTGAAGCAGCAAAAGGAAATAACTACGCCATCCCTCCTCCCTTCTGGCAAAATCTAGAGTATGCTGCGGGAGTGCAGGGAGGGGGAAGGGAGGGGTGCCAGGGACCCCCTTGGGGGACAGCAAGGATCTGGGGCCTTTGTCAAGAGGTCACAAACCGATGGCTGGAAGCGAGGGAAAGCGGGCAGCGAGGCCCTGAGCCTCCCACCTCCCACCTCCCACCCCCAGCTGGGGGCCGAGAGCCCACGTGCCAATGACACTGAGCGCCGCTGGGAGACTCCTGCAGCCGCTGAGTGTTAAGCACCGGAGATCTCTGGCCAGTGGCCACCCCCGGGCAGCACGTGCACAGTCTCTTAATTGTCGTGACGACCCTGAGTATTATCCCCCTTTTACAGACGAGGAGATTGAGGCTCAGAGAGGTTTAAAAACCCTCCCAAGATCACACAGCGGGTAACGGGCTTGTGTGACGAGCAACTACATTATTCTATTAACCCCAAACCTTAAGGACCCCCTCCTGTCCTGCGGCCTCCCGACGGCCCTACCAGGGACAGGAGCCACGGGGATGTGCGGACACGCCTCAGGGAAGGGAGTCCTGACACAGAAGACTGAGAGGACAATTATAGGCAACAGGTGCTCGCGAGCAGTTTGCACGCGGCGCATCAGCTAGGCCGGCGGGGATCACAGCGCGTGACAACCGGCCGCGCCCCCGCGTGCACCGACGGCAAGCATTTCTGCTGGTCTGACAGCGTGTTCGAGGTTAGCGGGGGTGGGGCCTGAAGATTGTGGCTGACGCCACTCCCACCCAGGACTCTGCTGGGGCAGCTCGGCTCCACGTGTCTCTCACCCCCTCCCGGGAGGACACAGCCAAAGGCGTGAAGACAGGGAGCGGTGAAGAATCAGGCCCACGTCGGCCTTCCAGCCCACCCACGGTACCTCTGGCACAAATCAAGAGCACAGGAGGGCACTCACTGGGCCGGAGCTCTGAACTCCACCACCACTGACAAGCAGGGTCAGGGGCCGAGTCGCTTCACCTCTCAGAGCCTCAGTTTCCCCGTCTGTTAAATGGGCCTCTGTGCTCCTTCCCTGTCGAGAGCCAGAGAGATAACAGCCGCTTGTGGGAGGTGTCATTAGTACTACTGACCTCACACCTGGGCCCTATGAGCAACTCCTGCCTCTCCCTTTTGTTCCTTAGGAGACAGAGCTGCGTTCCCAGCAGGCCTGAGGGCCCAGGTCCCTGTCACCAGGCTGGGGCATGGGTCTGCAAAGGTTTGCTTCGTGGCAGACCAGGGTGAGGGATGTTAAAGGCAGAGAATAAACCCAGAGCTTCTTCCCAAAGCATCAACTTTCCCTGAAGATTGGGTAGGAGGGAAAATAAAATAAACCCACCTATGCTGTGAAGGAAGCTGCAAAATTCAGATTCAGCTTTCTGGATGAAAAGATGAGACTTCTGAGACATTTCGCGATCTGATGACTCCTGAGTGCTAGACCCCAAATCACTGCTCTACTGCAAACCCAATGGGTTTTGTAAATAAAGTTTTATTGGAACGCAGCTACGCCATATGGCTGCTTTTACGCTGCGACAGCAGAGCCGACTGCTTGCAGCAGAGACCGTATGGCCCTCAAGCCGAAAAGTATTTACAATCTGGTCCTTTACAGAAAAAGTTTGCCAACCTTGATCTACCAGGATTCTTTGATGGAAATGTTTGAGGAATGCCTGCTATTCTAATACTTGAGGCAGGTCTGGATGCGAGGGTCTGCATTTCTAACCAGCTCCTAAACCACGCGCTGCTGTGCTGGTCCAGACCACCCTCTCTGAGGCTCAAGGATCCAAACCATGGAGTCAGGACCCGGCAGCACAGGGGTGTAAACCCAAGCCTCTAACCACCCTAGGATACTGCTTCTCAGAGGAATCCTTTCGAATGAGTCATAAACCCCATGAGAAGTTCCCTTCTGCATCTGCCTGCCTGCAGGGAGACCTCCAGGACCCAATCCAGTTTAGAAGTTTCCAGATTGCCTTGGTGTCCAACAACATATAAATGAGGAACTAAGCCCCAAAGGGGAGAAAGCAGGCTGTAGGGTCTCTTGCTCTCTACTTGCCTAGCTTCCATACCCTCTCCGGAGGCCTGGAGTCTCATCTCCCAGCCACCCCGCCCCTACCCCTCCTACACCCATGGTCTGGGTGCAGCCTTATGCCCTGATGGAGGGGCGGGACTTGTGCTCCAGGCCTGGCCAATCAACACACTGCATCCCCTTTCCCAGCACCACAACTGGTCCAGGGATGGGCAAGTGACCCGAGGCAGGTCCAATCAGAGAGCGGCAGGACTTCCGTGGGAATCCTACCAGAAAGCTCTCACCCACCCCTCTGCTGGGGTTGAGGATGAGTAGGTGGGAGACTACAGGAGTGAAATGGGGGTAAAGAGGAAGAAAGAGTGATTTCACACTCCAGGTATATTTGACAACGTGTGGAGACATTTCTGGTTGCCATACCTGGGAGGTGTATGGGTAGAGGCCAGGAATGCTGTCAAACACGCTACTGGTGCTTTGGGCGGCCCTCATAACAAAGAGTCGTTGCCCAAAATAGAGCCACAGTTGCAAATCCTGGGCCAGGGATTCTGTAGCCCTCTTGTCCCTGTGGGAGGGAGAACCTGGAGCTGCTGCAGGCCCCTCAGAGCCTGAGAATGGCCCCTCACACTGGAAGGAAGAGCCAAGGGTGGAGAGAAGCCGAGTCCTGGATCCAGCTTTGCCTGAAGCTGCTAACACTGCTCCTGGACTTTTGCATTTTGTGGCCCAGTCAGTGACCGGCTTCAGCCTGTTGGATGAAGTCCTCTATCACCTTTAACCCCTCACAGCAACATGGAAGCAGACTGGCCATATGTCCCTGTCTCTGTTTTACAGATGGGCAACCCCAGGCCAGCGAGCCCATGGGACTTACCCAAGGTCACACAGCAAGCCCCGGGGCATATGCCAAACTGGTGTTTGTTCGGTGACCTCACACGGGACAAACCTTATTTTTATACTAAACACAGCTCCGTGGAGCAGAATGCCAAATTCACATTAATTTTTGAGATAAATAGAACATTTCAGAAATAGTCTGTCGTGGTAGCGACTGCAGCTGAGCCCAAGCTATCAGGAGGAGTTAGGGGTAGCGTTGGAACTAGGACCCCAGTGCTCTGACGCCCAGTCCAACCGGATTTTGCACCCCAGCCTCCCTCACCTTCAAGTGACCCTCGGGGGATGACAAAACTCTCTCTAACGTGGCTTTTCTCGGCCTTACGGCAATCCTGCAGGCCGGGCTGTTGCTGGACCAAAGTGGGCCCACTCCTTGTGCGCTAGAGGCCGACAACACCAGGTGGAGGTCGCTGGGGGATAGTTTCCAAAGCTGGGGCTCCCCAGCACTCCTTTTATTAGGGCTTGAGACGAATATTCAGAGGGAGCTTTAACAATCTGATGACGCTGAGGTAATTGTCGGGGAATTTCTGATTCATCTGGGCAGGCGTGCTTCTCAAACGTTTCTTTTCCTGTTCCTGTAACTCATTAGTTGGTTTTTTTTTTTTTTTTTTTTTAGATTTTTTTAATGTATTTATTCCTAAGAGACACACAGAGAGAGGGAGAGACACAGGCTCCATGCAGGGAGCCCGACGTGGGACTCGATCCCGGGACCCCGGGGTCACACCCTGGGCCGAAGGCAGACGCTCAACCCCTGAGCCACCCAGGTGCCCCATTAGTTGGTTTCTAAAAGATGACATCGACAGGCAGAAGTTTCGAGGACTCTTCTGAGCTTAGGAGGTCAGTTCTGAGTTCAGGGGATCCATCCTGAACTCAGGGGGGTCAAGGGGTCTCAGTGGTGACAGGGCCCGGATGGCGACCAAGAAAACTCAGGCCTGGGAGTGTCTCATGTCCGAGACACGACGTTCACTTGAGCCCGTCTTAATGGTTAACGTCCACTTTCTTCTCTGCCTTCCGGGCTGTGGTCACAGAGGAAGGCTGTCTCCGCAGAACCTGGCCTGCCTGGCCCTGGGCTCTGACCGCAAGCAAGGAGACTGAGAGTCTGAGGACGAGTGAGGAAACCGTTCATTTTCTCCACCCTTCCCCCCACCAAAAACAAGGGGTTGACTGCAGGAGCAGATCGCCAGTGGCATCAAGTAAAGGGACTTTGAAAACAGACCAGCCTAGGTTGACATTCCCGTTCTGCCTTAGAGGCCGTGTGACCTTGGGCAAGTCACTCTACCTCTCTGAACCTCCGCTTCCTTGTCTAATACGTGGAACCCTCTTGCAGGGTCTTGTGAAGCGTAAGTAAGCCCTGCAAATACATCTGACGTATATGCGGTGTTTGGCAGGTGTCACCCCCCTTTCTAAGAAGGTCTTGCCTTGACCCCATTTGGAAGACAGAGTTATTGGGGAAGGTGCAGACTGCTGTTGTCTTGGGAGCAGACGGTAAAACACCCGCTGATCCATCCCATCCAAGCCCTCCCCTGCCAGTGCTCTCTCTTCCACCCCATGGCCGGAGCTGCCAAGCCCCAGTTGTGCGGATCATCCTGTGCTCCTCTTGTGTAAGCGCGTTCCCTGTGTGCTTCACGTCCTCACCACCATGACGGGCAGGCCCCGGGGCCAGAGACGTACGTGACTCATACAAGGTCACACAGCGAGCCACAGCAGAGCCTAGAACAAAAGTCTAGGCCTTTTGTTCTAGAGCCTAGGCCTTTTGTTCTAGAGCCTAGAGCAAAACTCATAATCTCAACTTCTGCACCATTGACATCAGGACCAGGATGATCCCTTGTGAGGGGCTGCCCCGTGCATTGTAGGATGTTTAGGGGCCCCTCTCGTCTCTACCCACTATGTGCCAATAATGCCCCAGGCCCCACTGTGACAACCAAGAACGTCTCCAGACATTGCTAGGTGTCCCCTGGCCGGGAATGCCAGCCCCACTGAAGACCACTCGGCCTAGAGTGCTGTTTGTTCAGCATGCCAACCCGACCCTTTCTTTGAAAACACAACTCCAAGGACCAACACCAATATTTCTCTTCTTTCTTTGATACACAACATAATCTCTTGAAAGCAAATAGAACCCATATTTCAATATCCACGTTTGGCATCTTTTCCAAAGCCTTTCCAGGGAGACAGGTGGGAAAAGAAATGGGAAAAGAAAACATTTGAACATAGGCACTTCTTTTCTATGTGACTTTGAGAAAATCCCCATCTTCTGACCTCCTAGGACCTCTCTGGCCTATAAGCCCACTCACAAAGCCCGAGCCTTGGGCAGATCCACACACACATGGGACTCCTAAAGACACACCGTGACCAGGGCCCAACCGCTGCCTACCGTGGTGGCTGGAGGTAAGCCCTGTCACCCAGAGGCACTTTCCCAGTCCCCCAGTGGGTTGGGGAACCCCTCTGCCCACACTGGACTCAGTCCTGTGGTTATAAGAAAGCTGGATTAAAGTCCAAAGAAATAGAATAGGATTCTATGATTTCTTGGGATCCTTTCAGAACAAGGATTTTTTTTTTCTTCTTTGGGGTTTGGGAATGCAGCAAGTGTAGGTTATATTGTCTGGATAGGTCACTACTTCCTGAACCCCAAACCCTTTCTCTTTTTAGACCTCTTAAGCTGTGGGCTCCCCACTTACGGGCCCTAACTGCCCAGGGTGGTGGGAGGTGAAGATGTGAAGCCCAGCAGCTGGCCCTGGCAGGCGAGTAAACCCACTCTCCACTTCTTCCCTCCCGGCACTTACCTACCTCACATCATCCCTTTGCTTCCCCACCACGGGGTCTAGGACACCGGCATGGATGAGGAATAGTGGAGACTCGGGAGGGCGGGATGGGAAAACTCACGGAGAAAATACATTTCTGTGGCTTTGGACAATCTTGGGGATGGAGAGAGAGGCGCCTTCTCCGGCTTCCTAGGGCACCGCCCGCACTCCACTCCCCCTACTACACAAATTCCCAAGTTAGAGGCCTACCCTGGCGACCAAGCACAGGCGCTGCTGTCCTGTGAACCATTCACACCACCTATGCAACCGTCCCTCGCTTTAGGGACCCTAAAGGGACCTAGGATCGGTGCTGTTTATGCAAAGGACTTCTCGACTACAGGCAAATCGGTGTTACCAGTTGAACATAAATGTTTCCTTGCAGGTGACATCATCATAGTGATACGGAGGCTACAATGCGAGGAGCCGTGGACACTAGGTACTAGGACCTGTGGGTGGTGGGACTCCCCGAGGGTAGATGGAGGCTGACACTGATGTAAATAGAGTAAAATCTCGCTCATCTGACATGATTGGGACTGAGTAAGTGAAAAGTCGACAAGACAGTAATTATTACAAATTACATGTATTCTTATGACATTTTTTAAAGATTTATTCACGAGAGACACACAGAGAGAGGCAGAGACACAGGCAGAGGGAGAGGCAGGCTCCATGCAGGGAGCCCGATGCGGAAATCGATCCCAGGACCCCGGGGTCACGACCTGAGCCCAAGGCAGATTCTCAACCACTGAGCCACCCAGGTGTCCCTCAATGTTTTGTTTTAATTTAAAACTTGGAGATACATGTGTTCCCCCATCCTTTGAGTTCTTCATTATCTGTGCTCCGTAGACCACCGCCATCATATATCACCTGTGATTCCACTTCTTCAGCACAATGACTGCGGGACACTCAGGAAGCAATGTGCGCCAGCCCTTCCAGATTTTTCCAACCTTCCTTCCCAGGCTTTCAGCTTTCTCACAGACACCTAATCCCACAGCAATCTGTTAAGGTCACGGTTATCCAGTCTCTTCCAAGCGTTTCACTTCGTTTCCGCCTAAATCACAACTCACTTTTTGAACTCCCGTTTCATTGGCTCCGCGCTTAATCAATTTACAGAATGACAGCGTGAGCACAACTGCCAGAAGCCACTTGGGGACCGAGGGGCCGAAAGGGGCCGAGTGGACAACCTCCACTCAATTAACCAGCCTCTCAATTAAGAGAGCCTCAGTCTCTCTTAATTGAGCTGATGCCTCCCGGCGCATCACCTGGCCCCAGGGCCTGCGCCAGCTCTCCTCTTCTCAGGCCCCCGCAGTAATTCTTCTCTGGGAGGTGGGGAGAGGAGCCACCTACCTGCCCCTCCACCCCCAGAGCAGAGGTCACCTTTGTGCTGAGAAGCCCCTGGTGCTGCCTGTGACTATTGCCCCACCCCCTGGAGCAGCTGCCACGTACAAATGTGTCCTTGCCTTGGGAACCAATTAGTCTTGGAAGAGTCTCTCTCCAGTCCCTGCTTCTGCTGCCCTGGGAGATTTTTGTTTTTTTCTGTGGTGGGTGGGCAGGTCAGGCGGGGTGGGGATTAGGATGAGTTAAGCGAGACACTCTGGGGCGAAGTTTAAAGCGGTACCACCCAACCCAGTAACCAAATGAATAATACTAATGTAGGTTTTTTCTAAGATCTTATTTATTAAAAAAAAAAAAAAGATTTTATTTATTCATGAGAGACACAGAGAGAGAGAGAGGCAGAGACACAGGCAGAGGGAGAAGCAGTCTCCATACAGGGAGCCCGATGCGAGACTTGATTCAGGAACCCCAGGATCACGTCCTGGGCCAAAGGCAGGGGCTAAACCACTGAGCCACCCAGGGATCCCCTAATGTAATCTTTAAAATCAAACTTGATGCAGGCAGCCCTGGTGTCTCAGCGGTTTAGCATCACCTTCAGCCCAGGGTGTGATCCTGGGGTCCCGGGATCAAGTCCCACATCAGGCTCCCTGCATGGAGCCTGCTTCTCCCTCTGCCTGTGTCTCTGCCTCTCTCTCTCTCTCTCTCTGTGTCTCTCATGAATGAATAAATAAAATCTTTTTTAAAAAATCAAACTTGATGCAAAAATAACCCGTGATGAACAAAATGCCAATATTTTAAACAAAGCCAGGATTCATAGAACTTAGCTCAGCAGTTCCTGAGAGGCCTCTCTATTCCACACTCACCCAAGATTGTGGTCCTAGGTTACAATCCACCAGGCACCCGAAAATAAGTGCTGGGTGCTTGAGAATGAAAGTAAGGTGCATGGTTTCCAAACCACGGTGCTGGGACCAGACAGTCTGGTTTCAAATCCCTCCTCCACCACGAACCAGCTTTATGACCAGGAGCAACTCAATTTGACTTTCTCAGTGGGTCATACTAAAAATATCTAACAGCCGTTCTGGCACGGACTATACTGCACAAACTTTTGTGGGTTGCCTTGAGCTTACTCATCTGTGAAATAGGAATAATGATAGTGCCTCACGGGTTGGCTGTGATGATGATGTGAACTGACCCACATTCTGAGCTCAGGACGGTGTCTGGTACGTGGTAAGTGCTCACATGAGCAAAGCATTAGCTTTGGTTTCATCATCCTGAGAGCCCTGCACGGTGGGTATCAGGATCTCTGTTCTCCAGATAAAGTAACTGGGGCTCCCCAGGTCACCCAGTTAGCCTGAGGGAAAGCGGTGATTTACATTTGGTTCAATCCTTGCCCTTTTGGCCGCACGTTGCTGCCCACAAATAATATCTTCACAGATTATTTCAAAATTTCACATCTGTAGGCTGGTTTCAGCCTGCTTCCTTTCAGGTATCTTTTTTTCATTTTGCCTAATTTTAAGCATTTTTTTTTTCAAAAGTCAATTCACATAAAGCCCCTTAATGTCGAGCAAACAAGAAAATAGTAAGTGGCAAAAAAAAAATTCTTTTAAAGGAAAAAATGACAAGTGGCTAATCAGAAACAAAGATGCTCAGAGAAAAGCAGGCATCATTCCACTTTCCCTCTGTAGTCCCAGGAACGCTGTCGAAGCAGGGGACGCTCGGCTGTCACCTGCTTACACCTCCCTCCTCTCTGCTTGGCCAAGGCGGTGACGTGAAGGGAAAGGAGACGGGACGGCTTTGACAGAGACTTTAACGGTGCCAAACGCAACTGCCTTAAAGCTCCATCTCACACCTAATAAACGACCAAATCTAAACGTTTGGTTCGAGGAGCTGTACGAAGTCGGGGACACTCCCGCTTTATGTTCCTACAGTGGATCAGTGTGCGGGGAGGGGCTAGAGCAAGAGGCGACGGCATGTGCGGGAGAGATCAGACCCTGGCCTTGGTGACTCTGCTTTCATTCATTCATCCGTTTACTCACTCACTCATTCATTTGCCACTCACACACTCGTTCAACCGGTTGAGTATTTATTAAGGATCCACCATGTGCCGGGCACCTGGAATGCAGCGGTGGAAAAAATCACAGGGCCTATGGTAAAGGGGGAGTGAGACACAAAGCAAGTGAATGAATCAAGTGATAACATGCTAGGTCATGACAGGGACCATGATGAAGAGTAGAGCAGGACGAGAGGACAGGAAGGGGTGTGTGTGTGTGGACATGAGTGTGCCCCTGTGCACACACAGGCTGTTTTTCAGATGACGGTGGTCATGGGAGGTCCTCGGGGCAGGTCACCTTGAGCAGAGATTTGTAGGCCGTGAAGGAGAAAACTGGACTAATACTGGGAAAAGAATATGCCAGGCTGGGGATCCCTGGGTGGCGCAGTGGTTTGGCGCCTGCCTTTGGCCCGGGGCGCGATCCTGGAGACCCGGGATTGAATCCCACGTCGGGCTCCCGGTGCATGGAGCCTGCTTCTCCCTCTGCCTGTGTCTCTGCCTCTCTCTCTCTCTCTTTGTATGATCGGAGATTAAAAAAAAAAAAAAAAAAAGAATATGCCAGGCAGAAGGAACAGCAAGTACGAAGTCCCTGAGGCGGAAGCGGGCGTGACGTATCCACAGAACCTCCTGGAGGTCAGTGTGGCTGGAGTGGGTGCCAGGGAGCTCATGGGGGGCGGGGGGTCCTGTAGGGCCTTGAAGGGCAGCAGACAGTTTGGGTTTTACACCGTGTGAAGGGGGAAACCACTAACGTCTCAGAGCAGAGGAGAGATGGAATCAGACTTACATTCGAACAGGATCATGCTAGCTGCTGTGTTGGGAAAACACGGAGTAAGGGATGGGTTGGGGTGAGGGCCAGGAGACTAGGAAGCTAAGATGAGGGGTGAAGGGTGTGGCATGAAGATGGTTGAGGCCAGCAGTTGAGGTTAGAAAGAGGGGTACGGGGCACCTGGGGGGCTCAGCGGGTTGAGCATCGGCCTTTGGCTCAGGACGTGACCTGGGGGTCCTGGGATTGAGTCCCGCATTGGGCTCCCCGCAGGGAGCCTGCTTCTCCCTCTGCCTGTGTCTCTGCCTCTCTCTCTGTGTCTTTCATGAATAAATAAATAAAATCTTAAAAAGAAAAAGACAGAGGGGTACCGTTCTCTGCACATATTCTAAGGGTGGAGCTGGTGGTGCTGGCTGCTGGACAGGAATGAGGGCTGCAGAGACAGATGGGCAGCAAGGACAATGCCAGGGGTTTTGGCCTGAGTAGCTGGTAAAGTGAGGTCACCCGTTACCGAGACGGGAAAGCCTGAGGGAAGAGCAGGTTTGGGCAGGGCACCAAGATTGTAGTTTTAGACATAATTAAGTTGGAGGGATCGGCCCTCAGGTAATAGCTCCCACGAAGGTGAAAATCCCAACCATTTAAGTTGTGGAAAGGTGTTTGAAGCACTTATTTTTAAATAGTGTCTATTTACATTTTGGATATTTTGTTCATCGTGGATTTTTATGTTAATTTTTTTGAATATTGCATTAAAATGTCATTTATCCGATTACCAAGTTTCTTGGCGCTCCCTTAAATCCTGCCCAGGAAGCAGGTGCCTCGATCACCCCACCCTAGGCCTGCTCTCAGGGGCGGGCGCTGAAGACCTGGGAGGCCTGCCCTCGGCTGCCAGAGCACCTGCAGCACAGCTCTGGGCCCGGAGCGCCGCCTGCTGCATCAGGTGACGCCAGCCGCCAGCCCCCAGCCCGCCAGGTGCATCTCTGCAAGTTGGAACCTGGGCAGGGCACTGCGGGGGGCTGTGGGGAGGAGAGACCCATGTCCTGTCCTCTTGGGGGTACTAGATGTGGCTCCCGGATCTAGAACTGGGTTCCCATTAGTGACTTGAATGACTTCTCTGAGCCTCAATGCCACCACTGGCAAAAAAAATGTTTAAAAAGGAGACAATTTAGTGAGGATTAAATGAGAGGATGTGTTAAACGGCCTGGCACTTGCTAAGTGCTCGGTAAAAGTGAGTGGTCACCATTACAAAGACCCACAGAGTCCGGGGGCACCTGGGGGGCCCCAGTCGGGTAAGCATCTGAGACTTGATTTTGGCTCAGGTCATGATCTCAGGGTCCTGGGATCGAGCCCCACATCGGGCTCTGCGCTCAGTGTGGAGTCTGCTTGTCCCTCTCCCTCCCCTCACTTGTAGTCTTTCTGTCTCAAATAAATAAATGAATAAATAAATTTTTTTAAAAAGACCTACAAGAGAAAGAAAAGGCTTTGTGATGTTCATTGTTCACCTGTCCTCCTCCCTCTCTATGAGCCCCTCCCGCTGGGGTTGGCTGAGCCGCGGAGAGAGTGGGGGATGACCCCGGGAAGTAGGGGAGAGGAGAGCCGGGGTGGAGGGGAAAGGTCCTCTGCCCAAGAGAAAATTCGGGCAGAATCAACCACTCCCTCCGGTCCTTTCCCGCTGTCATGGTGCAGACCCCATCAGGGCACATAGCCCGCCGCAGTGGAGAAGCAGCCAGGACTTTTTGCAAGGCCTGGGCTGTGCCTGCCTCAGCCCTGAATCTCTACCCCTAACTCAGGGAGGGACACCGAGTAGGGCCAGGGGATTCCTGCTGGACCATCAGGCTTCCTCTGTGATCGCTAGTCCTGAGATTTGGGTGCACTAAACAATGCAGAGCCGTGGGTTTGCTCACGCCTTCATTCTGTAAATACCTGTTGAGCCCCTACTATGTGCCAGGCCCCGTTCTAGGCATCGAGGAGACAGCAGTGAGGCACACGAGGCCCCCAGTCCTGTGAGTTTAAGGCCACCCCTAAGCCTGAGCAGCTCGTTGCAGCTCAGGGGACACCCCTTTCTATTCCCATGCTCCTAGGACCCTGGCATCTGCGCCCAGCCACCTGGATCTCCCATTAGGATGGTCTGGAATGTCGAGGTGGCCGGCCCTCCAGATACCCTGCACTCCAGGATGCCCTTCCAGGGCGTTCTCTGTCCACCATACAAACTAACAGCACTTCCCCTGTGCCTGGCACTGTCCTAAATGTTTTCCCCAGCTAGTAAACCAGCTTATTTACTCCTCACAGCAGCCTTCAGCAAGAAGCAGTATTATCATCCCCATTTCACACGTGCGGAAACCGTGACCAAGAGAAATTGCAGAACTTGCCCAAAGTTACAGATGTAGAACAGAGCCTCAGGTGAGGTGTGATGTAGCAGGCGGGCCTTCAACACCTTTATCATCGTGAACATCATCTCCCCGCTGGAGTCAGAGAGCGATATTCCCTTTCCCCTGCCTCCCCAACGCCTTCCTGAAACCCAGAGCTGCCCCCTCTCCCAGTCCAGCGAGCAGGTCTGTAGTTCCAGAAGGGCCTCCAGCCGTCCCTTCAGATCTGCATAGTTCACCCACACGCACAGCCGCTCCTGCAGCCCCAGATGCCGCTCCTGAACGGCTGCCCAGAGAGCTCACTCTGCCAAACCTTCCAGAAGACTCCTCACCCCAGACCCACAGAGAGCAGGACACCCTGTGGCCGTAACCCTCAGCCTCCCTTCATCGAGTCAGCCTGCAGGGATCCAGCACTCACAGAAGGTACGGGGGTCCCCGATGCATAAGTTGGCCCCTGCCTTCAAGGGGACTTGTCAACTGGGTGAGACACACAGACAAGACACAGGAAAGCTATGAAATGACCCAGCGTGTGTCAGGGAAGACCTTGAGAGATGGGGAGGAGGCGGGGGGCAGAGAGTGGAGAGGGTGCTCTCCAGGTCAGGTGCCAAGACAAGGGACTGGGCACAGCAGGGACAGTGGTCCTGGGGCAGTGAGCAGAGCAACCCAGTGGGAATAGAGGTTATATGAGGTGTCACTATGGGAGGGATGGCTGAGAACGTGCATCAGAACCGAGGAGCCCACCAACACTAAGGACCTTCACTGTCTGTCCCATCCATTGGCGTCACTCTTCTGGTTACCTATTGCTGTGTAACAAATGACCCAAAAACGTAATGACCAAAAACTGAATGGGCTCAACTGGGCGGTTCTCACGAAGGGTCTCTTGTGAGGTTGCAGACACACGGTGGTGGCTGGACTGCATCATCTGGAAGGTTTCCTTCCTCACCTACGGGACCCAGGAGGAGGGGTCAGCTGGGGCTGTTGTCCAGACCACCTAGGCGTGGCCTCTCTGTGTGGCTTAGGCTTCTCCATGGCTCAGAGGCCTGGAGAACAGGAATCCCTGGAGGACCAGCCCGGAGGTGCCTCGCTTCTCATGACCTGGTCCCAGAAGCCACATGGTATCACCGGCTCCTGGACCCCAGCTCTCGGAGGACGGAGTGCCCATATCACATTGTGACAGCACCTATGGGATGGGAGATGTCGCAGCCATCATGCAAAATACAACGTGACAATCACTAACAGCTTCCCAGACGAGAGAGTGACACAAAGGAATGAATGGCAGCAGATGTCAGGGTGGAAGAAAGAGTAGAGGCAGAAGGGTTTCTGATGCGAGCATCTCCTTCGGTCTTCTCTGCCAGACGCAGAAAGTATATGGCCGGGGCCGACATCACCAAGCAATCGTGGAAATTTTTCCCGACCCTGGACAGAGTTTCAGAATCCTCATCAGCACAGCCAGGCAGCCGTGGCCGATCCATCACAGCAGACGTAGCAAGACAAAACCGTATTGCCTTTTCTCTTCTGAACAGTCCCATGAAAAGGCTTGGAGGAATCCAGGGCTCCGAGCTCCACCAGGGACAAAGCACAGCCCTGGGGTTTGAGCCAATCCCTTGTGGCCCCAACAGAAGGAAGATTCGCAATCAGCCTGGCCGCGGAGCGGGTTCAGTGATGCCAGCGGGAGCTAGATCAGAAATAAAACTGGGGCAGGAACAGTCAGCTCTCTCCTTGTGCTCTATCTGCCTCTTTACCGACCCGGTAACGACACTGCCCAGCTCCAACTGGCCAACCCTGACCCACAGGAGCCAGCTGGGCTGTTTTCTACCCAACAACTATGCCTGTTACACGTCACGGACTGGGGAAGGCTGCCGAGTACGTGGGTGCCAGGAGTCCAAGGCTCGGGAAGGGAAGGAGGCCACATCACCCCCATCCACTCAGGGGCTCTCTTGACATCCACCACCCCAGGGTGTCTGGAAGGAGTGGTGGCTGCCTTGGAGAGACAGGAGAGCATAGACTGATAAGAAGTCAAACTGCCTGGGTTCGAACCCCACCTACGTTTCCTCTTCTCTAAAATGGACCTGAACCAGACCAGGACTCTTCCACAATTTTAGGAGCCAGAACAAGGGGGGGTTGCGTGTGGTATTTGCGACAGAGCCCCAGCCACCCCGCCCGCCAGAAAAGGGAAAGCTAGCCTGCGATTTCATTATTTTGTTTATTTTGCAGAGAACTGTTCAGTGGCATCAAACCAACACTCTTGTTTTAAAATCAAGTATGAAACCACAGCCATGAGCAGGTGGTCACAGGAGAAAAACTACACCGTCCAACGGGCACTGTCAAAACAAGCAGGTGGCTGCCTCGGAGTGTCACTAATATGCGCCAGCTCCTTGTTCTTTTGTCTGTCTGCTGACACCTCTTTACTGTTGAGTGGTCATGGGCACCGGAGATTCCAGAAAAGTTTGTTGGGAGAAAAATGTAAAACCAAGAAGAGTGTGGCCCACTAATTCACAGTGGTTTTCGTTTGCTCAGTTGGGGGAAAGCCATGATTCCATTCGGGCAGAGGAAAATCCGAGTCCAGGTTTCGAGGTGCCCAGCCCAAGACCGGCCGGACAGAAGGTTGCTTAGGGCCTTTCCAGCCCCAGCTGCTGCGTGAGTCACCGTGCAGCTGGTCCTGGCAGCACCTGGGGGACCCAAAGCAGGGGCCGGGGGCAGTTGTCCCTTTTTGTCCAGCATTAGCTGTCCCCAGCCACCGACGCAGGCACGACAGAGCTGGCCACGGCCGAAAGCATGGCCAGATGACCGAGGGGATCAACAGGGAAGACAAGCCCGAGGCAGCTGGGCTGAGGCCCCTGCTCGTGTGACAGCAGCCAGGACCGGCACATGTGCCCAGTAAGGGGCTCCGGGGCCGGCCCTGCCCAGCAAGCAGCTGTCTTCCGGTGCAGGCTGCCCCAGCAGCTGCAGAGGGCTGGTGAAACCTTGCGGTGCTCCAGGGGCGTGCTGGGTGCAGCCTGGAGCCACCCACCATGCTTGGGAGCACCCGCCCGCACAAACCCAGACCGGGGACGAGCCCAGGTCAGGAAGCTGCCAACAAAAAGCACGAGCAGGGAGGTGATGGGAGACAGCTGGCCAAGGGCAGTCATCCTTTCAACAAATGTTCACGGAACGACAGCAACACATGCGTCTTCGGCATCTACCAGCTTAATGTTTATTTTTATCTTAGAAAGTAATACGTTGTCTTTGTAAGAATATTAGAAGAGCAAAGGAGTGTATCAAGTAAAAAAGTAAGGTCCGCCTCATTTTACATCTCCAATTCCACTTTCCAGAGATAATCACCATTAACGGCATGGGGGATGGTCTTCTGGACTTTATTTCTATGCCTGTATCAAATACCTATATATGTACATTACTATAGAATATATTCTAATTTCAAAAAGAGCATGTCACTCCTCACATTGTCCTGCAACTGAGCCTTTTTACTGAACATTGCACCACCTTTTGCATGTCAGTCCCTCCATCCAGGTCATCCTTTTGGACTGCTCAATAATATTCCATTTTAAGAATATAACGAAGTGATGCTTTTCATCCGTTCCCTGTTGCCCTCTCTCACGTTGCTGCAGCCAAGCCCCTCGGGGGACACACGCTCGTGCACGAGGGCAGAGTTCCTGCACCGTAGGGCTTCAGCAGCATCAGGGAATGACAGAGCTGGCCCAGTAAAATGTTCAACAGATACTGCTAGGCAGCCTCTGAAAGCACCACAGAAACGTGCCTTGCAAACAGCACCGGCAGTTAACACTTTCGGGAGCTCTCGGTCCCTTTGAGAAACAAATGCAATCTCAAAACCTGCCCATCCACATATGACTTTTAGGAGTTCGTAGGCCAGCTGCCCGGAAGTCCGAACAGAACTCCAGGCTGAGTGCCCTCCGTACACGAAGCCCCCAGCAGGTCAGTGAAAAGCTGTGATAACACCTCTTTCTCCAGGGCACCTCAGGCGAGGTCCCCCTGATTCCCAGGGCCCCCCGATTCCCACGAGCAGCGAGCGCAGAGGCTGGAAGGAGAAAACCCTCCTCTGCTCTGCTGGGCCAACCTGACTGTTTGCTTGTACGTGTCCTGCAGGTGACTGCAAATAACTACCCAGAAGTCCCGGGGACTATTTCAGACTTAGAAAGGTCACAGGAGGGAAATAATAATGAAGGGACAACCACATGAACCACACACATCTTGGTGAGTCTTAGCAAACAAGCCTCACGTCCAAGGCCCTTAAAAGCTACAAATTGGCCAGTGTCAGGATAGCTTACAAGACCCCACAGGGGCCTTACCTGTGCTCCCCTGGACCCGTGACTTAACTTCCCCGAGGACACAGCTCCCAGCCCAGTCACCTTCCTGGGATGGGGAGGGGTTCAAATAAAGAAGTGGGGAAATGTTTTTTAAAAAGCAAAAATCAGAGGCATGTGGGTGGTGCAGTCGGTTGAGCATCCAACTCTTAGTTTTGGCTCAGGTCATGATCTCAGGGTCATGGGATCGAGCCCAGAGTTGGGCTCTGTACCAGTGTGGAGTCTACGTGAGACAAAATGAGTGGGGAATAGGCAAAAAAAAAAAAAAAAAAAGGTGTCCATATTTACTTAAGTTTTTTAAGAATACTAGAATATAAGAAAAATTGGTAAAAAAAAAAAAAGAAAAATTGGTAATTTTTATTTTTTTTTTAATATTTTATTTATTTATTCATGATAGGCAGAGAGAGAGAGAGAGAGAAACAGAGACACAGACAGAAGGAGAGGCAGACTCCATGCCAGGAGCCCGACGCGGTACTCGATCCCGGGACTCCAGGATCGCGCCCCGGGCCAAAGGCAGGCGCTAAACTGCTGAGCCACCCAGGGATCCCCAAAATTGGTAATTTTTAGAACTTCATTCAGGATCCACAGATTCCAGCTGACCGGACTCTAGTAGCTCCAAACTGGCTGATCTAAGAGAGAGGCTGGTTGGTTTGTAACCAAAATTTCCTACAGATCACTAGTTCTCAAGTTGGGGTCCCAACAGGGGACATGTGGCAGTATCTGAGGATGGTTTTGGTTGTCACTGCTCAGACCAAGGTGCTACTGGCAGCCAGTGGGTAGAGGCCAGGGACGCTGCTACACACCCACCCCACAGCGCACAGGACAGCCCCACAGTGAAGGATCATCTGGCCCCAAATGTCAACAGTGCTGAGGCTAAGAAGCCTTACTCCAGAGGGTGGTGGGGTCACAGGCCACAGCCACTGGCTGGAGAAAGGACCCCTGGTAAGAGTCCCGTGGTGTCCTTGGAATCCTTCCGCTCCTCTTCCTCTGTCACGGGTCATCTGTCCCCACTATGGAAGCTGCTAAGAGCCTGTCTGTCACTGGGGGGGAAGAGCAGACCCACCGCAGCCACAAAGCCCTTTGAAGAGTGACAGCCGTAGTTACAGGAAGGGCCAGGCCTCAGCTGCCGCGGGCCCAGAGCAGGAAGGTTTTGGGTGAACGGTAGAGCAGGGTGAGAGGGTGAGGGGCCTCATTACATTTTAAAATAGAGTTTTTTCCGGAGGAAATTGAAACAACCGGGAATCTGTTTGTAAACTCCTTTCTGCGAAACAGCATTAGCGACCTGTGAAAACATGAGCACAGGGAAGCCTGAGGTCTCTTCATGGAAGTAAGAGCTCCAGAGGGGGTTGGGGGGTGGGGGTGGCCGCTGGACCAGCCCTGTCACATCTCCAGCTTGTACCCTGTGTCTCTGAGTCTGTCTCTGTTTGTTCGTTTTGTTTTTTAGATTCCACGTAGAAGTCAAATTATACTGTATTTGTCTTTGTCTGACTTATTTCACTTTGCATAATACCCTCTAGCTCTATCCATGTTGTTGCAAATGGCGAGATCTCATTCTTTTTTACGGCTGAGTAATATTCTAATATATACGTGCCGCATCTTCTCTATCCACGCATCTACTGACGGATGCTTAGCCTGCTTCCGTATCTTGGCTGTTGTACATAATGCTGCAGGGCAGGGGAGCGGGACGATGGGCGAAACAGGTAAAGGGGATTAAGAGGTACAAACGTCAGGGCACAGCAAGTGCAGCATAGAGAATGGAGTCAATAATATCGTAATAACTTGGAGCGGTGCCGGATGGCGACTATGCTTCTGGCGGTGAGCACAGCCATGACGTCACTGTGCTGTACACCTGAAGCTGATATAGCATCACTATATATGTCAACAATACTTCAATAGATACACACATACCTATAAAGATACATAACGAAAAGCTTAAAACCTATTTTAAAACCCTGCGGCCTCCCTGAGTTGGAAGGGAAGGTGTTTAAAGAAAAATATCTCCAGTTTAGAAAACTCAAAATTTCGAAATTCAAAAATTCACCAAGTTCAAATCTGATTGAAAGGTCTGCTTAAAGAAAAGTTGAGAGATGAGATCAGGCCCAGAAGCCAAGTGCCCCGCTTGGCCTTGACGGACTCCCCCCCACTCTCCCTACAAGGCCTCCGGCTGCCTCTGAGCTCACCTGCCCATAGCCATGGCACGTGGCGCCCACTGGAGTCATGCTAGGTGGTGGCCCTGCACTTGCTTTTCCTTTCTCCTCTGCTCTGCTCAGCAAAGCACAAAGCCAGAGCCTCCCCAGGAGGAAGGCATAGTCCCAGCTTTCTAGACTCCTCTCATAACACAAAACACCTGAGCGCGTGGGAGAGACCCGTGTGTGCTCTGAGACCCGTGGAGGAAGCAGCTGCTCTGAGCAGGATTCCGCTGAGGGGGTGGGGCCCTGTCAGGCCATCCTTCCCTCCTCTCTCTAGGGCCCCCCCAAGAAGGGCATATACTGTAGAAATAATTCTCAAGGGTCAAGAGTAGAAGACTACACAGTGGGGCAAAGGGTGCGGGCCCCACGACCTGCCTTCGGGAATGCCAAGCTCTGGCCCCTGAGCCATGCTGCCCCAGCACTGGGGACCGGCTCTGCCAGAGGGGATCCCAGTGTCACCTGGGGCCTCAGAGGAGCCGGGGAAGGCAGCCCTTTGAACAACAGGCAAATGTCACTGTAACAGTGGCACCTCGCAAGGAAGAGAAGCAAAACTCCCACGGCAAGCCAAGGTGCAGAAGAAACCTGACTCGGGCCCAGGCCCCCGCTGGCCCCCCCCACCCGACCCTGAGGGGACGCACTGCCGCTCCCGGCAGCCTTCCCGCTCCTTCCCGGGGGAAGGCCATGCTCACCCTGAGCAGGAGGGTCTGCAGGTCTTCAGCGTGAGCCCACTGCTCAAAAACACCATCCAAGGTCTCCACGTACCAGGAGCCGCTCTTGGTATTTCTCCAGGAAACAAAGCCTTCAGAACAGACGGGCTGGACTTCACCGGGAGCCGCTAGCCGCGCCCCCCCCCCCCCCCCACTCAGGCTGCAGCCGCCCCTGGACTTGGGCCCACTCACAAGTCCCGCAGTCGCCGCCCACATCCCTGCACTCCGTCCCGTTCAGGACCCCACTTCCCCCTCACCCCTGGACTTCGGCCGTGATTCCTGCCTTCCCAGCAAGGAGAATAAGGCTCCCAGAAGTCAAGTGACTCCCCAAGGGCTCAGAAAGGAAGGAAACTAACGCTCATCACACCTGCTGTGCGCCAGGCACTGTGCTCGGTGATGGACTGGCCACCCCGCCAACCCCAGGGCAACCCCTGAGGCAACTGCAACTGCAGCAACTGCTGCCTGTGTCTCTGCCCATTTTAAAGATGAGAAGACCGAGGCAGGACCAAGACAAGGGTGGGGCACACAAACCCAAGAGCAGGTGCCTCTTAAATTCTGTATCCAAGTGCCTCGCCTGCTCGCCCTGAGCTGAGGCCCTGAGAGGCGAAGTCATTTGCTCAGGGACACACAGATGGCAAGAGGCGGAGCCAAGACTCACACCCAGGTCTTTCTTTCCCAACACACCGCTTACAGGGGGACCCACCCGCCAGCTGGGAGGACGAGGTCTCCTGACACGCTCACCTGGGAAGGTGGAATAGGATACAAAGATATCACTGGGAGTGGGCAAACTAGACACGGCGTCCAGCTGGTCAAAGGGGCCTGGGCCTTCCTGGAACGGGACAGCGTCTGGCTCAGAGTCACTGCCAGGGCTCCTGTCTTCAGGGGAAGCGGAGGCCACCGCAAACCCATGGTCTTTCTGCTCTGCAGGAACCAAAGACAGACACATCACTCACCACTGATGACACAGACCAGAGCTCCCAATTCCTCACTTCCTAGCCACATCCGGCCTGCCCCAGCCTGAGACCCCCTGATTCCCCTGGAGCCAAGGTTCCAGGGCTGAGCAAACATCAGCAAGAAACAGAAACCAAGGCTTTATTTAAAAAAAAAAAAAAAAGATTGATTGATTTGAGAGAGGAAGAGAGCGTGCGTGTGCAAGTCGGGGAGGGGCAGAGACAGAGGGGGAGGGGGAGCATCTGAAGCAGACTCCCTGCTGAGCGCAGAGCCTGATGCAGGGATCTATCTCACGACCCTGAGATCATGACCTGAGCTGAAATCAAGAGTCGGACCAACCGACTGAGCCACCCAGGTGCCCCCAAAGCTTTACTTTTTACTCTAAGTTTTACACGTTCATTAAGCAAAACTGGGGGGAGGGGGTGCAGAATTTTTTTTAAAAGCTGCAAAAACAAGTTATCAGGTATATACCCAAAAGGACAGAAAACGGGTGTCCAACCAAAACCTTGCATGGCAGTTCATGGCAGCATCATCCACAACAGGCAAATGGTAGAGATGACCCGAGTGTCCACTGACAGACGAACGGATAAACAAAATGTGCTGCACACACCCCGCGGGATTTCATTCAGGCTCAAAAAGGAGTGAAGTACTGGCCCTCATGCACTTGGTGGGAGGGAGGGCTGGAAACACACTGAGCCAAGAACCAGATGCAGGAGGCCACGGAGCAGGTTCCATTCATGTGAGAGACCCAGGACAGGCAAATCCACAGAGAAGAAAGGGAGGCAGGAGGGGGGAGTGAGCACCGATGGGTATGAGGTGTCGTTCAAGGTGATGAGAAAGTTCTAGCATGAGGTAACAAGGATGCATGCAGGTACTCATTGCCATTGAATTGTATACTTTAAACTGGTTAAAAATGATCAACTTGGGGATCCCTGGGTGGTTCAATGATTTAGTGCTGCCTTAGGCCCAGGGCGTGATCCTGGAGACCTGGGATGGAGTCCCACGTCGGGCTCCCTGCATGGAGCCTGCTTCTCCCTCTGCCTGTGTCTCTGCCTCTCTCTCTCTCTCTCTCTCTCTCTCTCTCTCTTTCTCTGTGTGTGTGTCATGAATAAATAAACAAAATCTTTAAAAAAAAAAGATCAACTTTATGTCATTTGAAAACAAGGCACATTATGGCCTTAAAAGGCAAGGACATCCTGACACACGTTGCAAGGGACAAACCTGGAGAACATGACGCTCAGTGAAATAAGCCAGTCACAGAAAGACACACACTGCCTGCCTCTAAGTACGGGAGGTACCTACAGTAGTCAGACGTATAGACAGCAACACAGCAGTGGTTGCCGGGGATCCCGAGGACCCGGGGTGGGGAGCAGAGCAGAATAGGGAGTCACTGAGCAGCACTCTGGAGGTGGATGGGGGACACGCTGCACACCAATGCTTAATGCCACTGAGCCAAACACTTAAAAATGGTTCAGAGGGTAAATCTTCTGTGTGTCTTACAACAACACTTCTAAAAAAATTTTTTTTTAAAAAAAGGACACAGGCCAGTACACCAAGTGAGACGCATTCAGCATAGATTCATCGGACGGAGAGGTGAGAGCTGTCTGGGGGGGAGACACAGCGGTCGTTAAGAGGCCACCTTGGAAGAGTGGGGGTGAGCAGAGGACGTTTACTTTTCAGCTCAATCCACCTCAGAAGGTTTGATTTGGTTTTTCTCTTCCTGGTTTTTTAATGATCATGAACTACTTTTGGTCTCATGAGGTTACCGACCAATATTCTTATATGTTGACCATTTTGTAGCCGGTTGCTTTTTTTTTTTAACCGTATTCACGGCCTCTTCTTTGACACACATGAAGTCTCAACATGATGATTCTAATCAACATGAAGCCCGGCCACATGGGCAGCAGCCAAGGCCCACTGGGGTGGACGGTGCGCTGTGTCTCCCTCCAGCCCTTTGTAGATTTGGCCTTACTTGGTCATTTGCAGGTTCAACGAAGTACGCTGTATCCCCTTATCACATCACGAGGACTTGCCACAGGATATTACAAAGCCTTCTTTAAAATCCTGGTTTATGACCCCAACAGCAGGTGCACACACACACACGGAGTACCCCTGGGGCACAGAGCGCCCACACGGGTACCAAAGAAGACACAAAAGAACAAGATGGGGTCCTGCTTTCTGGGCAGCTGAACACCCAAACAGAAAAAAAAACCTCAGAAAAAAAAAACTCAAAAAAAAAAAAAAGAAAAAAAACTCAATGTACACGAAGATTTAGATTTTATTTTTTTTTAATTTTTTTTAATTTTTTATTTATTTATGATAGTCACAGAGAGAGAGAGAGAGAGAGGCAGAGACACAGGCAGAGGGAGAAGCAGGCTCCATGCACCGGGAGCCCGACGTGGGATTCGATCCCGGGTCTCCAGGATCGTGCCCCGGGCCAAAGGCAGGCGCCAAACCGCTGCGCCACCCAGGGATCCCAAGATTTAGATTTTAAAAAATGATATAGAACTGGGACACCTGGGCTGTTCAGCGGTCGAGCATCTGCCTTTGGCTCAGGGCATGACCCCGGGGTCCTGGGATCGAGTCCCACGTCGGGCTCCCTGCATGGAGCCTGCTTCTCCCTCTGCCTGTGTCTCTGCCTCTCTCTCTCTGTCTCTCATGAGACATTTATTTATATAAATAAAATCTTTAAAAAAGTGATATAGAACTCTTTTCTCTCCTTCTTGGCAGGGGAGCTGGGGGCAGGCAGGGACATAGTCAAGGAAACTATCCGTTGTTATCAGCGTGCCCTCCCTTTCAGACAACCAAGGGAGAAAAATTGCCATTCTTGGCTTCCGTCTTCTGAATACCAATAAGGTGGATCTTTGTCACCTTGCCTCGGCCCCTCGAAAGCACAAAGCCAGATACGGGTCACCTCTAGCAGGCACGCAGGATGTCACAACATGCATTTCTAGACTCCAAATGTACTCTTCTCCTGTCCTCGTGTCTCCACTTCCTCCCTCGTTATTTTGTTCTACTAAATCCCTTGTATTCGCTAAACTATCTCAGATCTTTGTAGGGCATCAAAGAAGGCATCAAGCCATAGGTCACGGGATCTGTGGAGACACTTACACCTTCTGACCCAGTACTTTCCTGAGGAAATAATTCAAGTGACGCCAACGCCCTCTACGTAAAGACATTTGTGGCCATGGGAGCCAAAAATTCGATATCCACCTCAGCGGCCAACATGAGGGAAATGGATTAGTGAGTCCATGTTACTAAGATAGAATATTATAAAGCCATTTGAACTAATGGTGATGAAGACCATGGAGATGTGAAGAAATGCTCACGGGCTAATGCAGGATGAGAAAAGCAATGTGCCCGAGGGCCACGATCCACAGGTAAGAAGCAGAAATGAGACAGCTGGGTCAGGCTTGCAAGATCCTGGATGATCTCTGCACTCACATTTTATGTCTTTTCAATTTCAAAATCTGAATTCCTCCCAAAGCAGTGGCAGACTTGGAAACCAGAGGGGTCAAGGCAGGACTTGGGCCACTTACAGCTCCACTGTACGGGGCAGTGACATGGTGAGAGGTCGCCTGGGATGAACTCCAGGGAAGCAGAGCTCACTGCAGGGAGCAATGGGCTACTCCAGAGAAAAAGCAGCTGTAAGGAGCTTCAGTAGGAGCAGAGGGCAGAGTGACACAGAGAGTTCCTTAGGGAATGGTTTCTGGGACAGATGACTGTGACCCAGGCTCCGATAGGAGAGGAACAGTCCTGACGGGAGAAGCAGCACATCAGGCAGGCCCCGGAAGGAGAGCAGAAGGGTTTATGTGGCTGGATCTGTGGTGGGCAATAGCAAGGAGGGGAGGAGGTCATAGATCACCCGGGGAAGCTGGGGTTCCATCTTCAGGGAGCTAGAGATGGGACAAGGAGGGTTCCAGCAACCTCATATCATAGCCCCAACGTCTATTGACCTCTCACCCCATACATCTGACTCAGAAACTGGGCAATTTGTCTTTGTTCTCACAGCTGACCTCAGGGGCCAGGATCCTGCCCTACATATGTTGTCTCTCAGCTATGCTGCCTCTTCCATGGAGGCCCCCGAGCTTGCAAAGGGGGCTTCTGAGACCTGTGAGGGCTGGACTGTTGCATACTTACTCAGGTCCCTGCTTCTGGTTTCCTTGGCCGAGATTCCAGCCCTGGCTGTCTGGGACCTGAGGTGTGGATGGCTGGGGTCGGGGGCACTGCACTGGGGGGATGCTGTAGGAATGCCCTAAGGAGGCAGAGGGGGGCAGAGGGACCACCTGGGGAAAGCGGAGAAGATACAGTGGGATCCAAGAGGGGACTACAAGTGGGGGAGAGAGAGAGAGAGAGAGAGAGAGAATGAGTCACACAAGGGATGTGAACCCGTCTCCATTCACATGTCCTCCTCATTTGACAAATCTGATGTGAAAGCCTCGCCCACGGGTTATGGACGTGATGCACAGCTGTGTTCTTAAAGAGACTCTCGAATTCAAAACCCCTTGGAAGGCAGGCTAACTTCCCCGAAAGAATAAATGCACAGCCGGAGGAGAAGCTGTCCCCTCAGCACAGAAAATCTACAACCACACAGAACATTGTGCTTCCTTCTGTCTTCTCAGCAAATTTCTAGAAGTCTGAAGAGGGGTTGCCCCAAAATGCCCTCACAGAGGCCGCTCAGCTCCGGCCAAGGGCATCGTGCCGGGTCACGCCATATCATGCTACTTACCCAGTGACTTGCCGCACCAGCGCTACCAACGCTGAGGCGCCTGTTTCTGCCCTGGGATGTGCACTGCCGCTTATGAAAGGGGTGCGTGACTTGTCAAAGGATTTTAAAATTGTTTGAAATTGTTACAACAGCGAATTCTGCAAAAGCAACACAAGTGCCACCAAAATCCAGGGCAGATGTTCAGATGCCAGTAAACAAGAGGACACTCGGCCCGAAGGGGAGGCAGACAGTGGGCAGCTCAGCATTTCTGTCCTCGGCCGCAGTCCTGCCCCCAGGTGGCTCCAGTGTGACACACAAAGTCAACAGCCACCCGGGGGGCGGAGCAGAGACCACAGTTCCAAGGGCAGCATCATAATCACTGCATTCCAGCTCTGAAATCCCTGTTCCCATCGAGTTTTTTCTTTTTTCTTTTCTTTTCTTTTTTTTTTTTTTTTTTAGTGGAGGGGATCTCTATCACTTAAAATCTTGCTCACAGTAATTTTCACATGGTTCTATTTCAGAATCAAATCATTAGAATCCACAAAAGATACAAGCATCCTGTGAGCTTTGTGCCAGGCTGGGGGGACCTGGGTGAAGGACAGACGGAACTAGCCCTGCCTTAGGAAAGCTGACCAGGGGGTGAGACCATCTCAGTACAAGGAGAAAGAGCCAGGAGGGGAGAACAGAGGCTGCAGGAGACAAAGACCAGCTAACCCTGACTCTGTGCAAGGAAGGGGGGGTTTACGGGAAGACTTCCTGGAGGCAGAGACAATTAGCTGTAACTAGAAGGATGGGTTAGCAGTAGGCCAGCAGGGGTGCCTGGCTGGCTCAGTCATTGAGCACGCCACTCTTGATCTCAGGGTCAAGCCCCATGTTAGATGTAGAGATTACCTAAAAAAATAAAATCTTAGGGGCGTTTGGGAAGCTCAGTCAGTTAAGTGTCCAACTCTTGGTTTCAGCTCAGGTGGTGGTAATCTCAGAGGCGTGAGATCAAGCCCTGAGTCAGGCTCCATGCTCAGCACGAAGTCTGCTACAGGTTCCCTCTCCCTCTGCCCCTTCCCACCATGTACATGCTGTCTGTCTGTCTCTGTCTCTGTCTCTCTCCCTTTCTAAATAAATAAATACTTTTTAAAAATAAACAAGTAAAAAAAATAAAATCTTAGAAAAAAAAACAAAACAGAGTAGGCCAGGGGTCAAGGCAGAGGATGGACATGGAAGGCTGAGGAGCAAGCCAGCACCTGTGATACCCTCAGAGGGTTGAAGAGCGCTGGGGTGGGACACAGCATGCCAGGCTGGGGGACGAAAAGTGGGCTAGGCCAGATCCCCAAGGACCTGGTGGGCCCACGAGGGCGTTCAGAATGTGACCCTGTAGACCCTCCGCGCTGCTGAGAATGGACAACGAGGAAGCGTTGAGCTAGCTGTGACCTTCCCAGAACATTGACGTCCCAGCTCACCCTTCATCCATGGTTCCCTTGCCCGCATCACCTTCCATTCTACTCACACAAGAGAGAAGAGCCATTTGCTTCAGGGTAAGAACACCTTACACATTCTGACCACACATTCTGGATCATAAGAAAAACAATGAGCTGGAGAGGATTTCTACAACCCCGAGAGCAGCAGCCTTTCCACTTTCCTAGTACCATAACTCTGAGGTAACTGTGCCGAGGACAGCGGGATGGGGGGGCTCCTATGTGACACAGGGTCCTTTGGGGTCAGAGGAGGGGGAGAGTCCAGGTTTGCAGTTCCAGAAATGAACCGGGCACTGTATTAAGTGCTGTACATTCACTGGTTCAAGCGCTGGATATTTCACAGTGACGCTAGAAGGTAGGCTCTGTTATCATCCCCACTTGCCAAGACTTCTAGAGATTAACCGGCCACTGTTCGTGCAGGAAGGAAGCAGCCCACCAAGACTGAACCTGGTGTTCCCAATCACACATGGCCAAGTTATGGGCATGGGTCGTGACAGTGAGGTGATACAGTTCCAGTCAAATTATAAATCCCCAGCATCTAACACACAGCCCAGTGTATACAGCAGATATTCAACAAACACTTCCCAGATGTCATGCGACCAGACAACCCACACTCCCTCACCTTACCCCTGCCAACGTGGAACAGTACAGGGCAGAGGAACACGGTCAGAAGAATGTGCTACTGGGACATGGGGGAGGGGGGGCTCAGTCAGTTAAGCATCTGACTCTTGGTTTCGGCTCAGGTCACGATCTCAGGGTCCTGGGGTCAAGCCCCATTTAGGGCTCCCCACTCAACAGGGAGTCTGCTTGTCTCCCTCTCTCTGCCCAGCACCCCACCCCCCACCTGCCACTCACATGTGTGCACATGCCCGCTCGCGCTCTCTCGCTCTCTCTCAAATAAATCTTTAAAAAATAAAGAATATGCTACAGGTAAAAAAATAATAATTAAAAAAAATTTTTTTAAAAAGAATATGCTACAGGTCATGATCTCAGAGTCCTCGAATGGAGCCCCACCTCAGGCTCTGCGTGAATACGGAGCCTGCTTGGGATTCTCTCTCTCTCCCTCTGCCCCACCTCGTGCTCTCTCTCTTTAAAAAAAAAAAAATATGGGTAACCCGGGTGGCTCAGCGGTTTAGTGCCACCCTCAGCCCAGGGCATGATCCTGGAGACCTAGGATCGAGTCCCATGTCAGGCTCCCTGGTGGAGCCTGCTCCTCCCTCTGCCTGTGTCTCTGCCTCTCTCTATCTCTGTGTCTCTCATGAATAAATAAATAAAATCCTTAAAAAAGTAAAATAAAATAAAATTGAATTAAATTAATATATATATAAAATATAAGAAAATTTTATACATATAAATATATTTATATTTATGTATAAATATAATTATACATATATATAAAATTTCTAGTACCTGGCCCTTGGGAATTCTAATACTAATTTAGCTCTGGCCTCCCTTTCACCGCAACAGTGAAAAGAGGGTCTAATTGAAGAAGGTGAGGGGAATGATAAGGAAAACAAAAAAGATTTTTCTCTCTCCTCTGCTCTGTGCTTGCCAAGTGTCTGGAGTTGAAGCTGCCGAAGCTGGGTGAGCCCAAGGGGCTCCTATACCGTGAGCCAGAAGGCTCTGACCTCTACAGGCTGGACAAAGCTGAGCAGGTGCTGCTGCTTTGGACAAAGTGGGCATGTTTGGGACCCTCCAACTGCCTGGACAGACCTCTGGGACATCCAGAGGGGTTGGAGATGGGGGCAGGGGCAGCTCTGCCCACTAGAGTCATCTGTGGGGAGCCTGAGGATTGCACTTACCCCCACCACAGGCCTGGATAAAGAAGAGCTTGGGCTTCCCTCCCAAGCTGGGGCAGCCAGTTCCATTGAAGATGTTCACAATTTTCTCAATGGACACAGGACATCCATCTGTGCCATAAACGGCCCCTGGGAACTGGCGGTGGCTGGCCTGGAAGACCAAGAGAATCCTGATTACAAAACCAAGAAGTTGGGGTGGGTCCAACACACTGCTCAGAGGCTTTGTAGGGCCAAGCAGTTAGAAGGCCCCAGCCAGGGGCACGAGGCTGCTTTAGACAGAGGGTGGTTCTGGATGGGCCCCGGGTCAGCATCTAGTCTAGAGGTCTGACTCATGTGCCTCCAACAGCCTAACTGGAGACCGCTGGCCAGCTGCTTCTAGATCAGTGGTTTTCAAAGTGTGGTCCCTGGACCAGGGGCATCAGCATTGCCTGGAAACCTGTACGGCGTGCTGATTCCTGGGCTCTACACAGACCTACGTCAGAAACCTTGGTGGTGGGGACCAGAATGTGGTCTTTCAGGAGCCTCTGATGCAGCTGAGCATTGAGAAACACTCTAGATCAGTTCTTCTCAAACTTTCTGCATATGGGGACCCTGTCAAAGTGTAGGCTCTCTGGGAAGAGGTCTGGGGCAAGACCTGAGAGTCTGAATCTCTCAAGATTTCTTGGTGAGGCCCGTCCTGCTGGTCCAGGGGTCACACCATGAATGAAAAGGAGCCATACAAAAAAAAAGAAAGAAAAGAAAAGGAGCCATATAGGCCAGAGTTTCCCTCTGTGAGGATGTGGCCTAGTAAGACCAGACCACTGTGGTTTTTCAAGAGAAGCTGGAAATCTTGATTTCTGTGAGTAAATTGCCAGTCATGAAAACACTGTGCCACCCCCAGGGGGGCTGTAGGCCTTTAGCTTGGAGCTTCTGATCTGTCCAACCCTCAAATGAAAAGATGAGGAAGCTGAGGCCCAGGCAGTGGAAGGGGCTGGGCCACAATGACCCAGCACATCAGTGGCCAATCCCAGAGTAAGTCACAGTGTCCTGACACCCAGCCAGTGTCAAAGGGCTGGGACAGCGCCGGGTGGGACCAAGGCAGGAGCTGGGAGCTCCTGTGTGCCGTACCCGGCTCTGAACAAGATCCAGGGTAGGAGCTCTGTGAGCAGCACCTGTGTCCTCCCTGCCTCTCCCACATGGCCTCTCCCAGGAACACCCCCCGACCCAGGGGGAACATCCAAGTCCTCAGAGGGCCTGAGGACTCCCAGGAAAACAACAGGGGCTAGACAGGGCCCATGGCTCTTCTCACAAAGCCCAGGGTGTCGTGGACACAGGAAGGGACGGGGCTCCTTCCCGGCACCTCAGAGCAGCACTTCTGGGTGGCTGCCCAAGGAGCCGCCACCTCTACCTGCCTCACAGCCGTGGGACAGGACGACCACCACGCAGCAGTCCAGAGCGCTGTGGTCCCGCCGCGCCAGCTCCACCAAAGCCTGGACCATTTGCTACAAGAGAAGGTTGCAGATGAGCCATCGTGTTGATGGATCGGGTCCCCACGCGGGGCCCCCACCGGGGCAGAGCGCCTTCCCCGCTCCCAGGGCCAATGCTGCAGTGATGACCGTCCTGACAGTCACAACCGCCACCGGCCTTGGGGACAAGGTGCGGCGCTCGGCCCAGCTCAGGCCCTCCTCACACTGAGCCGAGGACGTGAGGACCACTTCTGCCATCTAGACGAGGAAGCGACAGCGCAGGGACACACCGCGGGGAGCGGGCGACACCCTGAGTGTGTGGCCGGGCCTGACAAGGCCCCTGCAGGCGCTCCGGTCGTCAGGACCCTGTCGGGGGGTCGCAAGCCCCCGCCCCCGCCCGCCCCCCGCCCCCTCCTAGGCCAGGGGCCTACCTTGGCCGTCAGGTCCCACTTCACCTCCACCGTGAACCGCAGCAGACAGAAGCGTCGCTGCAGCTTCTCGCAGTCGATATTGGAGCCGCCGCGGGCCGTGAGCCTTGACTCGGGGCAGAAGTTCACGTTGTTGATGATGAGGCAGTAGCCGCAGGGGTCTGCGTTCAGGGCGTACGCCTGCCCAGCACAGGGACCAGGGTCAACCGGGGCGCCGCCGCGCTCCTCAGGACAAAAGGAGGGGCCCCTGGCTGCATGCATGTGGTGGGCGGTCTGGAGAGATGGGACAGCAAAGGGGGCCTGGGGGCGCCTGGGGGGCTCAGCAGTGGAGCATCTGCCTTCAGCTCAGGGCGTGACCCCGGGGTCCTGGGATCGAGTCCCGCATCAGGCTCCCTGCATGGAGCCTGCTTCTCCCTCTGCCTCTGCCCTGCTGCTCTACCAACTTGTCCCCCCTCTCTATCAAAATAAATAAAATATTAAAAGAAAGAAAGACAGAACAGCAACATCTACGCCCCACATTCTAGCACCAAAGCAGACTGTAAACCAGGTGGGCATGAGCAGGAGTGGTATGACGTACAGACAGCTAACGCGGGAGGGAAGACCAGCTCCCACGGCAGGATCCAGCTTAGGAATCCAACACCCAGAGGCACTTGCCCCCAAAGGAGCTGATGGATTGCCCCACCCAGGGCAGCTCCTGAGAACCCTGTGGGTGGCTCCGTCAGCAGACTCCTGCCCAGGCCCACCCGCGGAGCGTGGATGCCGCTTCCCAGCCAGGCTCCCCGTCCCCTGGGAATCCTCTCTCACAACAGCCTGCTCTTTTTTTCACGACACTTGACACAATTTAGACTTAGGTATTTCTTGGGCAGCCCGGGTGGCTCAGCGGTTTAGTGCCGCCTTCAGCCCAGGGTGTGATCCTGGAGACCCGGGATTGAGTCCCATGTCTGCTTCCAGCATGGAGCCTGCTTCTCCCCCTGCCTGCTTCTCCGCCCCTCTCTCTCTCTGTTTCTCAAATAAATAAATAAAATCTTAAAAAAAAAAAGATTTAGGTATTTCTTTGGGTAACTAGCCTCTGCTAGGCTGATGGCTCCACAGGGATTAGAAACACAAGGGGTCTGCTCTCAGGTATCCTGGCCTGGAGCCCAGTACTGGCACACAGGAGTCACACAGCAAATGCTGTGAACGAGAGGGAGTGACTCGGTCCCAGGTCCAATTCGGATGCCCACCTCACGTTAGGTCTGACCCCTGACTTCAGACAAGGAAAGAGGAGGGAGGCTTGGACAGCCTGCTCCAGGAAAGCTGTGCTAGAGGCAGGGAGCTATAGGGGGCCTGGGACCCTCTCTCAGGGCTCCGTTCCCTGGGCTCCAGAGGCAGATGCAGAGGGAAGGATCTGGAAAGTGCAGAGCATTAGAGTCCAAAGCCAAGTCACAGGAAGACTCACCAAATCACCATTTCCCTTGGAAATCTCCTGAACACCTAGAGAAAGAGGGAGCGGGGGAGGCATGAATGGCTGGCCCCTTGGGGGGGAGGCAAGGGTCTTTGAATACAAAAGAACAAGAACCTGGGAAACATCAGGCAGTGCTGGTGGGAGTCTAGGGGCACAGCCACCTTGCAGAACTGCTCAGAAGTTCCAGTGAGGGAATCTGGGTGGGGATCCCAAAGTCATGGGATCAAGTCCCGCATCAGGCTCCCCACAGGGAGCCTGCTTCTCCCTCTGCCTGTGTCTCTGCCTCTATCTCTGTGTCTCTCATGAATACATAAATAAAATATTTAAAAAACAAAAAGCAAACAAACAAAAATAAGTCTCCAATAAAGTTAAACACACACCTATCGTCTGATCAGCAGTTCCATTCCCAGGTTTCTACCCAATAGAAATGAGTGCAATGGACACAAAAAGACCTGGCCATGGATGATCACTGAGGCCTTATTCTTTTTTTTTTTTTAAAGATTTTATTTATTTATTTATTTATGAGAGACAGAGAGAGAGGCAGAGACACAGGCAGAAGCAGAAGCAGGCTCCATGCAAGGAGCCTGATGCAGGACTCGATCCCAGGACCCCGGGGATCACGCCCTGAGCCGAAGGCAGATGTTCAATCACTGAGCCACCTAGGTGTCCCTCTTTTTTTTTTTCTTAAATATTTTATTTAGTTATTTATTTGAGAGACAGAGAGAACACATGCGCATGCACACATAAGCGGTGGGGGGGCTGCAGAGAGAGAGAGAGAGAGAGATGGAAGTCTGCTTCTCCCCGCTGAGCAGGGAGCCCAACGTGAGCCTCCATCTCAGGACCCCAGGATGATGACCTGAGCTGAAGTCAGACAGTTAACCGACTGAGCCATCCAGGCGCCCCACTGAAGCTTTATTCTTAATGCCCAAAGCAAGAAACAACCCAAATGTTCATCAACAAGTTGACGGATAACAATTTATGAAAAAAGCCATGTAAGGGAACACTCCACAGCCTGAAAAGGAACGAGGTACCTACACATACAATGCCGTGGAAAATACGGAACATTATGCCAAGGAAAGAAGCCAGAGAGTATACGTGGTGTGATTCCATTCAAGTGAAATTCTAAAACAGAAAGGCATAAATAAGGGAAGCTCCAGGAGAACAGACGCTTCCTGTCTCTAGAATCCATGGAGCCCAGCACCCAGAAAGTCCTCAGCAGATATTTGCAGAATAAATGAGTCAAGGTGGTCATTTTTTCCATCAGTGTCAAACGAGTTTTCATTTCAATTCATTTCATCTCAAACAAGTCCCCTGACCACCAGCCTATAATATAGCAGGACTTTTTTTGTTCTTTAAACAAAAAGAACTTGGTGGCTACCTCTGAGTTCTGGTGTGAGTTTAGTTGCACTGGAGCCTATTCTTGTGATCCTACAATGGTCCCATTCATTGCTCACAGAGGGCCGGGACCCCTTGCTAGGAACTAATCCCTGAAGAGTTTAAAAGTCACGCCAGAAAAGCATTCACATCTCATTTTTTAATTGGAAACGGTTTTACCTATCTGACGAATCCTATAGTTCATAGCCTCAATCTGAAACTGTAGCTCATTTCCAAAATCCCACTGCACCCCCAAAACTATAACTATTACCCACAACTGAAAAATTCTTTCATTCCCCAAATTAGTAGTATCAATCCACAAAGTGAGAGACGGACATCATCAAAATGGCACAATAAGAGGGGCACCTGCGTGGTTCAGGCAGTTAAGCATCTGCCTTCAGTTCAGGTCATGATCCCAAGGATCCTGGGATGGAGCCTCATGTCCAGGCTCTCCCTACTTGTCCCTCTCCCTCTCCCTGCAACTCCACCTGCTTGTAAGGTGCACACATGCTCTCTCAGTCTCTCTGTCAAATAAATAAAAAAATTTTAATGACACAATAAGAGTTTTCAACTGCCTTCCCAGACAATGAACACCAATTCTGACAATCATCCACAAGTGAGAATGACTTTGTGTAAGTCTAGGCATTGAGTAGAGAAGTTCCAAAACACTGCTGGTGCAAAAAAAATCTGAGATTGGATGCACTAAAGAGGTCAGTCAGCAAGGACTGGAGGAGCTGAGTCTTCTTCAAATGTGAAGCCAACACATGACTTCAAAAAACATGAAAATCAAGGAAATAAGACACCACCAAAGGAGCACAATGATTTCCCAGAAAGCAACCCCCAAGAAATAGAAACCTGCAATGTGCCTGATAAAGAATTCAAAATCGCTGTCTCGAGGAAGCTCAGCAAGCTACAAGAGTATATACAAAGACAATTCAACAACAGGAACAATTCAACAACATCAGGAAAACAACATATGAACGAAAGAGATAGAAATCCTAAAAACGAACCAAATGGAAATTCTAGAGCTGAAGAATGCCATGAATGAAATGAAAAATGCAACAGACAACATTGACATCAGACTTAATCACACAGAAGAAAGAATCTGTGAAGTAGAAGACATATCATTTGAAGTTACCGGCAGAGAACAAAGAGAAAAGAACCAAGAAGATGAAGAAAGTCTACATGAATCATGATTTATCTTGAAAAGAAACATCTATGCATTACTGGAATCCCAGAAGGAAGGAAGAGAGGGAGAAAGGGGCAGTGGGCTTATATAGAAAAATAATGGCTGAGAACTTCTGGGGAAAGATCTGGATATCCAAGGTCATTAACTTTATAGGTCCAGCTACCCACCAACCACTCTCTTGGTACTCACAGACGTCACTGAATCGTCCAGAACCATTGTCCGTTGGCCTGGGCACCGATGGTCTGACAACCTGTGGCTGGAGCTCAGCTGGCCCCAGCACCACCGGAGCGAGTTTTCCTGGAGTCAGCTTTGACGGATCCTTCCCTCTGAGATCCTCTGGTGTGAGTCTCGTTGGTCCAAGCACCACAGGCATGAGGTCCAGGGGTCTGGTGGCCTCTGGATTCTGCTTTACTGCTTGCCGACTCATTCTCAGGCACGAAGCCAGCGCATCCTGGCCTGTGTCCTCCAAGCAGGATATGAACAAAGAAAGGGCCTGACTCCCTCGGGTCTCTAGATCTATGACCAGCTGCCTGGCCTGGTCGCTCCGAGACCCCGAGCCTGCATGCTGTTTGAGAAGAAAAACATGGCACCATTACCCATACAATGTCCTGTGACTTTCCCCCTGTCCTCCCGCCCAATTTCCCACCTAGCATAAGTCTACAAAATCAGGCACATGGACAAAACTTGAGCCTGCACTCATAGTGAGTGTGTCCCACTAGCCAGCCTCTGCTTATCTACTCATTCAGCATTTTGGAGGCATCTCTTATGAGCCCAACACCATGCTAAGAGCTGAAAATACAGCAATAAACATGATCAGTCCTTACGAAGCAAACATCTCGTGGGGGATGCAAACAGACAAATCAGTGGTGACACACCAAGGAGAGAAGTGTCAGATGGGAAAGCACAGGGGCCTAGGAGGGTCCAGGGGAATCCACCTCAGCCTGGGGAAGCCAGGGAGGCCTCCAGGAGGGGGTGTCTTTACAGAGACCCTAGGGACCATTAGGAAGTAAATAATGAATTCAGAGAAACGAGAAATCTAAGCTGGAATGGGAAACAGTCATGAGGGATGAGACCTTTGTGCGGTCATGCCAAGAAAGCTGTGAGGAGCCAGTGAGGAGTTTTAAGAAAGTGACAGAGTCAGATCCACCTTTTAGAAAAATCATCCAATGGGCAGGGTGGACAACGGACAGGAGCGAGCCACAGCCAGGTCAGGTGGTGGCAAAGACGGTGTGGCAGGAATCGAGAAGCGAGGGGACGGGCCAGAAAAATAAGTGAAGGAGAATGCACAGATCTGTGGGCTGATGGGGTGGACTGTAAAGTGCAGGAATGGCTGGGGTTAGTGAGTGGCAGGATGGTGGGGCTGGTCACTGATACAGAGAAAAGAAGAAACTGCGCATCTGCTCGTTGTCCTCTGAGACCCACCTCTGGCCAAGTTCCTCAGGAGCCACAGGGACGAGACACCACCCTAACCTCAAATATCCTACAGCAGCTCTGTCCAAGGGAACTTTCTGTGCTGATGGAAATATTCTTTGCCTGCGCTGTTCAATGTGGCGGGCCTTAACCACACGTGGCTACTGAGCACTTGCACCCTTCAACTGAGGAATCGAAGGTTCTATTTTGTTTAATATTAATTACTTCAGGGCACCTGGGTGGCTCAGTTGGTTAAGCATCTGCCTTCAGGTCATGATCCCGGTGTCCCAGGGTCCCAGGGTCCCAGGGTCCCAGGGTCCAGTCCCACGTCCGGCTCCTTGCTCAGCAGGGAGTTGGCTTCTCCCTCTGCCCTTCCCCCCTGCTCATGATCTCTCTCTCTCTCTAATAAATAAAATATTTAAAATATATATTAATTACTTCAAATTTACACTTGAATAGCTACATGTGGCTAATGGCTACTATACTGAGCAGCACAGACCTATCATTTCACGAAAAGGTAATCCTAATGAAACGGCTAGCTCCGTGCCGCATCTCAACGTTTATGAGACACTCGGAGTAAGACAGGCAACGTGTTAAATGCTTCGTTTCATCTAGTCCCCCTCAAAAACATTAAGGGGTTAAATTACCATTATCCCCACTTTACAGACGAGGGAAACTGAGTCTCAGTAAGGCACTGCTAATACGTAACAAAGCCAGGAGGAGGCCCCAGATCCACGTGTGGCGAAATGGCAGCCCTGCCTGAATTTGTTGCTAACATTTAACATCAGGGAATTTAACATCAAAATCAGGGTTTTCAGCTTCTCTTTAAAAATCTGGCAACGCAAGGCCAGCGTTCTGGAATGACCACGCTGAGCTGGAGGGCTGTCTGCTGCCTCTGTGGGCATCTGAATCTCTATCTGCAGGCAGGGGTATGGCCTCAAACCACTTCTACTCCTCAGTGCAGGCCCCACAGCAGGTGCTCACGAGACTTCTTTTAATGTCATTATTCATTAGTAATTTTTCATATGACACATTCTATTAAAGCCTTGCTCACTAGGTTCAGGCCAAGCTCCTGGATGATGAAGAAAAGGGACATTGGGTCTGCAGGCAGGCCCCGGGGCCCGGCCAGGGGCGTCCCGGAAGCCACAGACACAGCCCCCGCGCCTGCTGGTGGGAAGGGCCTCCTGGACCCTCATCGCACAGGCCTGCGGGAGGGTCCAGTAAGAAAAAGGCATAAAACTGCTTTGAAAGAGAACCTCACCACCTCCGCTGGGCCATCGTGGGCTCGAGGGGGAGGGGCCCCGGCGGGCTGGGGGCCGGGCCGGGCCGGGCGGGGAGCGGAGGGCAGCGGAGGGCAGCGGAGGGCAGCGGAGGGCAGCGGAGGGCAGCGGAGGGCGGGGGCTCGCCTGGCTTCAGCACCGCGCCGGGCGGCCTCGCGACTCGGCCTGGGGTCCGCGCGGCGGGGGGGGCGCACCTGCAAGTCCTCGACCATGGCGGCCGTGAAGAGCTCGCGGCTCAGCAGGGCGTCCCAGAGCGCGGCCACCTGCAGCTCGCGGACCAGCCGCACCCGGCACCGCCGCAGGGCCCGCCGCTCCGCCTCGTCCATGGCGGCCGGACGCCGGGCACCCCGCGGCCTCGGGGCGCTTCCGGGCCTCGGCCTCTGCGCCCCGCCTGCCGCCCCCGGACCCGCCCCGGACCCGCCCCGGACCCGCGCGGCGCTGACCCCGCCCCCGCATCCCCCCTCCGCCCGGGCCCCGCCTCCGCCCTGGGGCTCCGCCTCCACCCGACCCCGGACGCACCCCGGAGTCTCCTCTCCGCCCCCGGGCACACCCCCGCGTCGCCGCTCCGCCCCCAAGGTCACCGCCGCGCCCCCAGGACACCCCCCCCGCCCCCCGCCTCCGCCCTGGGGCTCCGCCTCCGCGCCCGCCCCGCCCCGCCCCGGGCACACCCCCGAGTCTCCGCTCCGCCCCGGACACACCCCCAGGTCTCCGCCCCGCCCCGGGCACACCCCCGAGTCTCCGCTCCGCCCCGGACACACCCCCAGGTCTCCGCCCCGCCCCGGGCACACCCCCGAGTCTCCGCTCCGCCCCGGACACACCCCCAGGTCTCCACCCAGCCCCCCAGGACACACCCCCGGGTCACCGCTCCGCCCCCAAGGCGTACCCCGGGTCTCCACCCGCCCCCAGGGCGTACCCCGAGTCTCCGCCCCGCCCTCAGGACACACCCCCAGCCTCCGCCCCGCCCCTAGGGCGTACCCCGGGTCGCCGCCCCGCCCCCAGGGCGTACCCCGATAATCGCTCCGCCCCAAGGACACACCCCCGCGTCGCCGCCCCGCCCCCAGGACACACCCCCAGCCTCCGCCCCGCCCCTAGGGCGTACCCCGGGTCGCCGCCCCGCCCCCAAGGCGTACCCCGGGTCTCCACCCGCCCCCAGGGCGTACCCCGAGTCTCCGCCCCGCCCCCAGGACACACCCCCAGCCTCCGCCCCGCCCCTAGGGCGTACCCCGGGTCGCCGCCCCGCCCCCAGAACGCACCCCGAGCCCGCACCACCACTCCGCTTTTGCAGGAACTCGGAGGGGGTCACAGTGCTGGCAAGAGGGACACCGTGCCTGGAGCCAGGGAGGTCTCGCGTGGTTGACTGCTCCAAACTCGCCCACGTTAAGTCCCCCGCTTCCCTCCCTCCCACCCCAGCACCTCCCACAAAGGAGAACAGCAGAAACCTCCCCCGGACTCCCAGGAGTAGCGCTCGCGCACGTTTCAAGAACAACTGCTCCTGCTTGTTGAGCATCTGCGGGGTCCCAGCCACTGCGCCGGTCTCTCTGCGCTGTCTCGCCCCGCCTGGACCACGACCCCACCAAAGGAAAACCAAACGGCATTCTTTCCCCCCGTTTTACAGACGCGGGGTGGGGACGCTGGGGCTCAACGCAGTGACCTCGGCTCAAGGTCCCGGAGGTAGTGAGTGGCATAAGGCAGCCGAGGCGCAAACCTGAACCTGCCTCCAGTCCGCCTTGAATGCATCCTCCAGCGCATCCACACCTCGGCTCCCTTCGTTATTGAGTCCACAAATACGCATTAAGATCCCGTCTGCGGGATCCCTGGGTGGCGCAGCGGTTTGGCACCTGCCTTTGGCCCAGGGCGCGATCCTGGAGACCCGGGATCGAATCCCACATCGGGCTCCCGGTGCATGGAGCCTGCTTCTCCCTCTGCCTGTGTCTCTGCCTCTCTCTCTCTCTGTGTGTGACTATCATAAATAAATAAAAATTAAAAAAATATTTAAAAAAAAAAAAAAAAGATCCCGTCTGCGCTGAGGTTCACGCAGGCACCGAGAACACACAGTGAACAACACACAGGCCCTACCCTTAGAAGCTACTTTCCAGTGGGAGGAGACAGACGATGAACAATATAAAGAAATAAAAGAGGTTAGTGATCAATGCAAAGGAAATTTTTAAAACGACAATAATAACAACAAGGTGGGGGTGGAATATTAAATCCCCTTTTTCGTATCCCCAAGGAACCTGTATCATTGGGTCAGTGAAAGTCTACCGCATTCGCCTGTGACTCTCCCCCGCCCTCCCCGCCACACGCACATCCCTCTCCCGCGCTGAGGGCGGTCCCAGGCACATCCTATGGCGGAGCTCGCTTTGGTAAATAAAAGAGTAGGAATCCTGGATTCCACGCCTTGGGCAAGTCCCTGCCCCCCTCCGGGCCTCAGTCTCTCCATCACTATAAGGAGAAGTCGGACTAGAAAGGCTCCCCAAGGTCCCGTCCAACTCTGAGGCTCTAGGATTCTATGAATAGGGTTAAAGAGAGCAGGGACCAGCGATTGCCTCCCCACCCTAGCAACTGTTGCTAGACGAGGGCCAGCTCCAGGTAGGAGTGGAAACTCCTCCCTGGACCGGGGAGGTCCCCGAGGCATCCCATCATGCATCGGGACTTCGCCTCTCTAGAAGGCACGTTTTGGCCTCCTTGGTCACGACCATCCCTTTGGCTGCTGCCGAAGTGCGCGCCTCGTTCCTATGGCAACCGCGCCTGGTCCACGCGCAGACGGCGGGTAGCAAGGGTCAAAATAGATCCGAGACGCAGACGTCCTCGACCCGTACTGTCCGCGCTTTGGGTGAGCGGAGCCTTTAAGTGTCACGTGACTTGCCTCGCTCGTCCCCGCCCCCCTCCCCTCCCCAGGTTCCGGCCGGCGCTGGAGCGGACCGGAGGCTCCCCGCCCGGCGGACTCACTGGAGCTCGGACTCTGCAGCCGGTTGGGCCGGTGCCCTTTCCCGGTAACTCCTTCCCGGCGTGACGCGCGGAGCCGCGGGCGCGGCGGGGCAGGGCAGGCTCGGGGCTCTCCCGGCAGTTCCCCCTCGTTCCCGGTTCCCCCCCCCACCCCCCCGCCCCGGGCCCGGGGGAAACCGGGAGCCGACAGGGCCCGGCCCGGGGCTCCGGGTCGGCGGCTTGCGACCTCCGGCGGGAGCTCAGACCTGGAGCGTGCCTCCGGGGGGGGCCGCTGCCTGGACCGCGGGATGCTGCCCCAGGGCGCCAGCCTACCTGTTGGGCAGGTGGTTTCCAGCCCCGAGGCCCGCACGGCGCAGCTCGAGACTGGCAGCCAAAGAACTTGGCAGCCGCCCACCTTCGGGGCCGCTCACTGGAGGTGGAATAAGGCCTCGATTGCACTGAAAAATAATAAGTATCACCTTCTGACTGTTGACCCTGTATGTTCAGCAAACCCTTTACAAACACATTTAACTCCCCTGCTGATCCTTTCAAGCTGGGGTTGGGGGTGGGGGGTATGGGTCACCTCCGTTTAGGAACGACCCCGAAGGCTTAGCAAGTTTGAGTAACTTGCCCAAGGTCACAAAGTGGTGGAGGACAGATCCCAGTCTGAGTGTTTGCAGAGCCTCTGTGCTTAACCAGTAGCAGCTACCCACCACCCCACCCCACCCCACCACCCCCGAGTCTTAGCGCTCTGTACAGTGTTGCATAGACCAGAATAGGTTATAGGTTGTCTTAACAAGGAAAAAAAAGAAAACTGATTTGTTTTAGGGTTTTGTTCAGCGTGCATGCAGCCCTACAAATTGGCTGTCAGAGGAGTCCCATTTGGTGAGCGCTCCAAGGCACCAGTTCGACTTCCACTTGTCAAAATCCGCCGCTGTCACAGCTTTGCCTGCCTTAAGTGAGGTGCCCCCACTGGACCCTTGAACCTTAAAACTTGAGTAATTCATGGGAAGTCAAGATAAATGTGACCCTTGAAAACTCACTGTGTGATAGGCCACAAAGATCATAAATCTGGGCCGTGAAGGTCCATGCAATCTAATACAGCCCTACCTTGTTCATCAGCCAACCAGGATTATTTCCGAACCCGCAGTGAATTCAGTTACCACGCTCACCAGACGTGGATCTTTTAACACATGGAGACCCTGCCTGGTCTGCATCCTTTGCCATTAGTCTCCCTTCAGGTGGAAAACTAAATTTTTTTCTCGCCAGCTTTTCCTCACCTTTGGTCTCCATTTATAATAGCCGTATTATTGCTCATGGTTAAATTAAAGAGCATTGTCTCAGTTTCCTTGGTCCAGTGGGTGTGGTGAGAAAGAACAGAATTGGGGTACACAGTGTCATAACCGGTTTGTTTTTGTTTTTGTTTTGAGTATCTCACTTTCGTGCTTATGCTTATTTAATCTCAAGAATGTCACCACTGTTTAATTTCATGGTTTTGCCCTTGGCAAATCTTACGATCTCGTGGGTTTATTTAGCCATGTACTCAGGGAAGTATTCTTAAGCCCTGTATTTTTTAATCTAAAGTATGATTGTCAGAATTAAGTGAAATATAGAGTATTTGAGATGTAGTTGCCTCGATTTTCCTATGTATGTTTTCCCACATTTGCTTATTATTTTCTTCATCTCATTCATTTTCAATCATTTCTAAAGCTTTTCGAATCCAAGGAGTCTGGAAAGTTGCTGTTAATTCTTACTGCTCATCTTTTCATCTATGTAGTTCTTATTTGTGATATATTCAAAAAATAGTAGCAAGACTGTTGATTTGAAAAGACCTGATCAAACAGAATGACCCTTTTCCTGCCAAATAGCTTTTGTTTGTTTTGTTTTTCATCTATATATCTTATCCCTTTACCTAATAAGGAAGACTGTCTAGGTTTCTACTGCTGAAACTCATTGCCTCTTCAATCATTTCAGCTCTGGAGAGGAAGAGAAATGGAAGTGAAAAAGTTGAGCATTTCCTGGCAGTTCTTGATAGTTCTGGTTCTGATCCTGCAAATTCTGTCTGCGTTGGATTTTGACCCATACAGAGTCCTAGGGGTCAGCCGAACAGCCAGTCAGGCTGATATTAAAAAGGCTTATAAGAAGCTCGCCCGGGAATGGTAGGTGAAACAAAGAAATAGCAGTTTAATATAAGCTAAGCAGTTTTAGTAGGGAAATGAAGCCTAAATTATGCTTAGCTTTTTTATTTGTCTCTGTTTCTATGTTCAATAAATATATACCTGTCTAAAATATTTTCTCTAGGAGAACTAATGTTCATGTTATTCTGTAATATTTAATGATAAGATCCAAAGCCTGTGTTGCTGTGAAACCCCCTTTTCAGAATTCTTTGGCCTAAAGGATTACCCTAGATACTGCTAGCATATTTAAGTAGAAGGGAGCTTTAGTTTTAAAATATATATGTGGAAGGCAGCCTTAGTTTAAAAATATATACGTAATCAACTATGGATCAGCTAACCCGTCCCCATGATATGTTATTCATAAAGTAGCTCTTTACAAGTGTCATTGCTAAAGGGAACGCCATCCAGTGCTGTTTTCTAAATTACTAATTTTAAGCTTTCAAGAAAATTTAGAGTGAAAGCTTTTTGCCCTCAATTTTATAATATTCGGAAACTGAGTACCTTACTTTTAAAAATCATCCAATAGAAAAATCGTAATTTTGGGATCCCTGGGTGGCTCAGCGGTTTAGTGCCTGCCTTCGGCCCAGGATGTGATCCTGGAGTCCCGGGATCGAGTCCCACATCGGGCTCCCAGCATGGAGCCTGCTTCTCCCTCTGCCTGTGTCTCTGCCTCTCTGTCTCTCTCTCTGTGTCTCTCATGAATAAATAAATAAAATCTTTAAAAAATAAAAAATAAAAAAAAAATAAAAATCGTAATTTTACTTAGATAGGTTTTGTATTTGCTAAAGGGTATACAACCGTTTGTGAATTAGCAGGATAGTAATAAATTTAAAATTTATGGACAGATGTCATCAGTTTTTTCCACCAATGCTTTGGACATACCAAAAGTATCTGGATCATATAGCTGGAGGGGAGCAGCCGAAGAGGAAAGGATGGAAGGGGCAAGGGTGACTAGAAGCTGGGGGAGCCAGGCACAGATAATGAAAGGTTTGGGATGGGAATGATTATTATACACCTACTGCATGCTAGACTCCAGGTTCTATGCTTTTTATCTTATTTAAACCTTATAATTACCCTATGAAAGAGTTATTGCTGTCCCTCTTTTACCTGTGGGGAAATCTGGGCTCACTGTTACTAAGTCTTTAATAACTCTGGGCTCCACAGCTTGACCTTCAGTGCCAATAGGTAGTTTATTGTTTTTTACTTTTTAATCACATACCCATCAGAGCAGAAGTAGGAGTGAGTGGGTTAGTGTTGGGCGGGCAGGAAGTTATGCAGGAGCAAAGCTGCCACATGCAGATGACATTGCAGGCTGTGCATGACTCTGCCTGACACCATTATTCTTCCAGTGAAAGATGTATCTTAGTTTTAAACTGGTTGCAATAAAGGTAAAAGATAGTTTAAAATATGTTTTGAATACATAAATATTTTAAACCAAACTTCTGTCACAGAGAATCCAGAATTTGATATTAAAAACACAATCTGATTATGTGTGGCCTCTTTCCAGGGACTCTCTTTACAGCAAAATTGCTTTCCACATCGTTTCAAATTCTTGCCTCTTTATATTTAAAACAAAATACATAAATCTGCAATAAATTCATGAGGTATCAGCATTCCTTTGGACAGAGTACAGGCCTTTGGCAACATTTTAAAAGCAGAAATGATTGCTTGAGTATGTGGGATTTTTTAAAAATGTACAGCTTTGACTTTTCTGTCTTCCAGAGCTGAAAAGGGTATTATGATATTAATTAAATGAGTCATATGCTTCTCTTACTTAATTAGATTCTCTCTAGGAGTCATTCATCACCTTAGAAATACAGAGTATCATCCAGGGAAAGTCTAAAATTTTACTTCACCTTTATATTTTCACTGTGTTGTTCCTCGTTGCTGTTTTGGCTGTGGCAGTGTTTTATCCCTCAAATTGTTGGTTTCATTTCATGATGGCTTCATACCCACTGAAAATAGCCGTGCTTCCCAATTTGACTTTTCAGAATGAATTGCAGCTGGGGGAAGCGGTTAATCATTGAATTAGATTTGTAGCTCTCCTCTCCTAGGTTTTACTACCAAGTAATGTTTCTTAAGCTTCTCAAGAGCTTCCTTGGTGAAACCATTTAAAGTCACTTTTTCTTTCAGGAAAACTATGTTTCTCTCCTAATAATTAAGTTTTGGCGTAAGTTGCTTTTCTTTTATCATTTACGTTGGCAAAAATAAACACCCTCACGTCCCAAGAATAAGGCATCCTAAAATTTGATCGGAAGCAAATGGGTATAACATAGTCCCTGGAACAATGAAACAATTTGTCTGCTACTTTTCTGTGTTACTTTTTCTACAGCCAATAGATACCCAGTACAGTATTTTCTTCACTTCCAGATTTAAAGGACGTGTATCATATTGCAGTTGGTGAAATGTTTCCTACACCCTGAAAATAGTATTGGGCAGTACTTTCCTAGAGCCAGATTTATCCTTTTCTACATGTTTGCCACCTCGTGGTAGCGTCCTGCAATTAGGAAAATATTCCTTATAACCTGAAACTGTCTTGTGGTTTCCTCCCTGTTCTCTGGCCTTGGTTTTGTCTGCGTCAGGATCTGTGGTTCTAACCCAGCCTTCCTCACAGCCCTCTCCTTGGTTTGGTCTCCTTCAAAAGCCCCCTTCCAATCCTTCTCCCCCTACTGTGTTCTCTACGTTAAATCTTCATTTGTGTGATTGCATAATTTTTCTCTTTTCAGCCGTTAGCCTAAGTTTGAATATTTAAAACACTTTTTTTTTTTTTTGTCATCCAGAAACATGCTTTGGAACCACCATCTTATTTCCTTACATCATACTTTTTCATTATTACTCAGCTGAGTTGTTTTTTTTCCCCACTAACACTCATAATAAGGACTAAATAGTTAGGGGAGGAATGATGTTAAAACTCAACAACCAACCATTTGCAATTTATTTTTAGAGAAATCAGAATATGTGGTATAATTCATTCAAATGTAGTTCCTGCCAGAATAAGGTTGATCAAGTTGTAAATTTTCTTTATCCTGTTGTACTTGTGCTGGTTTTAGTAGTCATTTGCTTCCCATTGGATTGTTCTCTTTCTTGAACCTTTGCTAGAGGAAATTTACTTAAAGTTACCAGAAGTGATTACATAAAGAATATACTCTATAATAGAGTCTCTTAACAAAAAAAAAAAAGAAAGAAAAATCAGTTGGTAAAAAAACACTGATTTAGGTCTTGAGGGGTTCTAAGGAAGCAAAACCTAGCCCCTACTTTCCAGGAGTTCAAAAATCTCCAAAGCTGAAATTAGCATAAACATGGGCAGATTACAGAATAATGTATGTCTGCAAATGGATATAGTTAATTGTCAGCTGTGTATAATACCAAACATTAGTTTAAATCATTTTGGATAGGGATCCCTGGGTGGCACAGCGGTTTAGCGCCTGCCTTTGGCCCAGGGCGCGATCCTGGAGACCCAGGATCGAATCCCACATCAGGCTCCCGGTGCATGGAGCCTGCTTCTCCCTCTGCCTGTGTCTCTGCCTCTCTCTCTCTCTCTGTGACTATCATAAAAAAATAAAAATTAAAAAAAAAAAAGGATAAAATGCTGGCTCCTCTTTATAAAAAAAAAAAAAAAAAAAAAAAAAAAAAATAAATCATTTTGGATAAACTGTAGGTTTTTCTCACCTCTTAAAACATGGGGCTTTGAAATCACTATCCATTTATAGGTAAAAAGGCCATTTTAGGCAAAAAGGGACAAGCAGAGCAATAATGAAACTGCAGTGTTCTCATCTGAACAACAATAGTCAAATGCTATTTGGAACATGGTTGTCACTAAACAAATTCATGGTGCATCCGAAAGACTATTTCCTGCATCCACCTGAGTTGTCAGAAGAAATCCCTTCCTCTATAGCATTCTAACATTAGGATGAGTTGCTCCCACCTGGGAAGAGAAGTCGGTTCTTAAGGCTCAGTAACATTAGCCTGGAACCAGCTTCAGCAGTGTTTAAGAACAATGTAAAGACATGCGTGTAGCACACTTCTCCTCAGTGGGACCCTGCAGTACCTCTGGAGCTTTGAAAATGTGTGTTGCTAAAGTGCTTTTAGTAGAAATGGCCTGTTTCAAAGTTTCGCTTAATTATTATGGTTATGTGAAGCAATTGATTGCTTCTACCCTTTATTTTTAAGAAACCATCCTAACAAAATGGCCTTTCGTTTGCCTTTGATGTAGTAAACTGTGTGTACGAGATGTTAATTGTATGCAAAACATTAAATCCAGTCTCTCTCCCTGCCTGCCCATTTGTGTTTCAGGCATCCTGACAAAAACAAAGATCCTGGAGCAGAAGACAAGTTCATCCAAATAAGCAAGGCTTATGAGGTATCATGTCAAACTTGTGATGCATCCATTAGCTCGTATTCATTAGGTGGCCAGTTTTGTAAAGACCGCTCAGAAAGGGCACGCTCCCAATGCCCTTGACCCAGTTTCTAGATGATGGTAGAGAAAACATATTTAGCCACATCCAGTATGTCGAAATTGGTGCCTGAAAACTGTAGCTCTTAAAAAAAAAAAAAAAAAACTGGCCTATTTTAAAGGCTTTAATTGGAATTATAGAATTCTCAGAATTCCTAAATGTAGGTCTCTATATCCTTTGTAGAAACTTATATCACATGCTTACCTCAGCAACACAAATTCTAGAACTTATATTAAAGAAAGACTGATTTGCCTATATTTATTAAAGTGGCACAAGGTTACAAATACATTTAAACACAAGATTTTCAACAATTTTCCAACATGTCAGCTTAAGGAGCTTGGCCTGGAATGTGCATAAAAGATAAGTCTGTGGCTTCCTGACTTGTGTAGGGTAATGTTCTTCAGGAGACAGTGCTTGGCTCATGGAATGGCACATCATCCTAAAACACCTAAAACAATTTTAAACTTCAGAGTTATTTCTAAGTAAAACAAAGCCAGCTAACATACAAGACACTGAACTGAATTCTGTGGCTTTTTTTGGCGGGGGGCGGGGGGGATTTCACAGCTTTTCATGTTTTGGTTTGAGTTACTCCAACTAAGTGGCATGACCTATTTTTCTTGTGGTCAAGCTCTGGTGATCAAGATTATGTTAAGTTTTATTTGTTTTACCAATGTGTCGAATCTCTTAAGGCAAAATGAGAACTCAGAATCTCTAAAGCCAAGATGAACATGAGTATCTCAGTGACCAAAGTCTTTTGGTCTTGAAATATTTAATCATTTCTATTGAAAGAGGAGTTGCCTTGGTATATTGAAGACTGCATTCAGAATATCTAACCGTGTTGTAGCTTTACATCTCTTTTCTTCCTGTGTCTTTGACACTGCTCACACGATAGTCCTTTGGGTGAAACTTTTTCCATTTTATAGATTTCCTTTTTTTTTTTTTCTTTCCTTGTAGATTCTTTCCAATGAAGAAAAGAGATCCAATTATGATCACTACGGAGATGCTGGAGAGAACCAGGGCTACCAGAAGCAGCAGCAACAGCGAGAGTATCGCTTCCGTCATTTCCATGAGAACTTTTACTTTGATGAGTCTTTTTTTCACTTCCCTTTTAACTCTGAGCGGCGGGGCTCCATTGATGAGAAGTATTTATTGCACTTTTCACACTACGTGAATGAAGTGGTGCCAGATAGCTTCAAGAAACCCTACCTCATCAAGATCACCTCAGATTGGTGCTTTAGCTGCATCCACATCGAGCCTGTTTGGAAAGAGGTAGTTCAAGAACTGGAAAGATTAGGTAAGATAACTTTATTTGCTGAAGGTGTTTATGTTGGAGAGGCTAACATTTGTATCTTGGATTTGATGGGTTACTAGGGAGAAGGAATAGTGAGGTTTCTCTTCACAAGTTCATGTCAGCTTAAGGAGCTGACATTAAATTTTCCAAGGACACATTTTCAGAGGGGAGAAATGTGTAAGCCACTTTCATTTCGCACTACTAATTTGAAGCCTTATCTGTATAATTTCCTAAGATCTAGTTGGGGGCTTGATACATAGGAGAAGCCTAAAAATGACTGGTTGAGCAAAGCCACCCTCAAGCATCAGTTTTGATGCTGGTGGGACCTGCAGACTATTTTCAGCAGTGTTTATGATTTCATTCTGTGATTAAATTTGCTAGAGCTACCATAACAAAATACCACAAAAACAACAGAAGCGTATTTTCTCACAGTTCTCAGGGTTAGAAGTCCAAGATCAAAGTGTGGGCAGGTTTGGTTTTTTTTCAGAGGCCTGTCTCCTTGGCTTGCGCATGACTACCTTCTCCTTTCACATTCACATGGTCATGTCTCTGTGTGCACATTTCTGCGCGCTGTGTCTCTTGCTCTTTCTCTTTCTCTTTCTGTGGCCTGATCTCTTCTTATAAGGACATCGGTCTTACTGGATCAGGGCCCATCCTAATGACCTCATTTTAACTTTAGCACCTTAGTAAAGACCCTACCTCCAAATATGATTATATTCTGAGGTACTGGGCATAAGGACTTAAACAGATGGACTTTGGCAGCAGGCACAGTTCCATCCATAACACCAATGGTCATGGGTTACCACTCCTGATCACAGGTTAGCCTTTCCTGTGTTCATAGTTACCACTTAGTGCCAGGAAAATGCCAGCAATCCAGACAGAGTATTTATTTTAATGACTCTGAAAAGTTGGAATTACTGAATTGTGTGTGTATGTTGTATTTTGTAGGCATTAGCAGACCTATTCTTGAATAATTAAAAAAGGCCAAACTCAATCATAGGGGCCAAGGGACTGGATTTCTCTGGAGAGAACGTACCAATGAAAACCATCAGTTCATTTTTCTGGTTTTTTTGTTTTGTTTTGTTTTTTTAAGATTTCATTTATTTATTTGATAGAGTATGAGAGAGCATGAGCAAGGAGAGAGGCAGAGGGAGAAGGAAACTCCCCTCCTGAGCAGGGAGCCCAATGTGGGGCTCAATCCCAGGACCCCAGGATCATGACCTGAGCTGAAGGTAGACACCTAGCCGACTGAGCCACTCAGGCAGCCCCAGTTCATTTTTTCTAAAACAAATTTTCAGCTTGTTGTTCAGAAGCACTCAGGTTTGCCAAAATACTTTTGTGAGGTTAAGTAAAGAAGCGCTTGGAGGAAGATGAGGAAATAAGTTTAACACTCTCGTACATGTGGTGAGCAGTCGCAGATGCTTGCTGGTGGTGTGTAATGAGTGGACAAGAGGTTAAGATCAGCTGGAAGCCCTTGGGTTGAACAGCTTCTTTGTCGAAAAGCATAATGCATTTTCGGTCACACCAGGCGGTATACTGGAGACTGTTAAACCTCATTCATCTAGAAACTGACAGCAAAATATAAACCTTAAACCACCGCATAAGTTAGGACACCAGTGCATTTATACCAAAGTCAGATCAGAGCCAACGTTATATTTAAACATGCCAGGCAAACAATATGAGGCAGCGAAGCACAGTGGTTACCTATGTTCCATCCCTGGGCTTTAGAGTCAGACCAGTGTTCAGTATATGTGCTGCTGAAGCGAGCACCAGATAGACCAGTGTGCAGAGCTGAGCTCTGTCATTTACTCTTTGTGTCTTTAGACAAACTACTTAACACAAATTTCTCCATCTGTAAAATAGATGTAATAATGTCAAACCAACAGGACTGATACGAAGATTTTATATAAGTTTCTGTTATATATTAAACGCTAACATAAAATGAGCCTTAGGGAATTTCTGATTAGGTGTTCTGGTTTACCAAAGTAAAAAAAAATTTAAGCACCTATTTTATAAATTTTTTAAAATCATTCTCAAATACATGAGTCTACTTTCTTCAATTCACTGACGACCAGGCACTGACCTTTGACTTAGGTTTAGCTAAGTCTTGCAAGGTAATTAGAAGTTAGTTGAAAGAAACCCAGGAGTAACATTACAGGCCAGGGGAACTGTGCAGCCAGAGAAACAAAGAGCATCCAAAGGAGAGTCAGGCACAGGGTGTGACTCAGGTATAGCCAAGAGGGAGGAAGCAGTAAGAGCACGCAGGAACCAGGTAGTAATAAGCTGGACTTTATTTTATAGTATGTGATAAAGCCAAGAAAAATTGCCACATAGAGTCGTGATTTAGTCCCATCTACACTTTAGAAAGCTATAGAGCCACATGAAGGGCAGATTGAAGAAGATAAGAGAAGCAGGGAGGTCACCAACCCTGGGAAGACAGCAGCCACTGGCCCAGACTAGGACAGAAGGAATAGAGAGGTGTGGACAAGTATAAGATATCTGAGTGGTAGGAGCATGGAAGTCTGGAGGGACCTGGCTCCTGGAGACCATCTGAATGTGAAGAATGAGGAAAAAGGGGGGGCGGGGCTCAAGATTGACTGCATTCTGACTGGAGCCAGTGAGTGGGCAGGGAACCGCAGGGAAGAGCTGGATTTGAGAAATTGTTCTGAATAGTAACTATGTTTGGACTTACTGCACACGGTGACATGAAAATAATAGTAGCTTGTATTGATTGAGAATTTAGTATATGCCAAGCACAATTGTAATTTCAACTCATATTAAACAACAGCCATTTAAGGCAGGTGCTGTTGTCATCCTTCTTTTACAGACACTTAGCTCATTCTTGGGACCTCATCAGGGTCCCACAGTTGATGTTTGGCAAAGCTGGGATTTGAACCCCGGTAGTCTGGCCCTAAGTCCATGCATTGCACACCATGCTGTACTGCCTTTTAATATCCTCAAATCTTTGATGATTAAAGGTCTTGCTATTCTTTTGAGTGGTCATGCTATTTAATCGTAGTAATTCAGTGACAAAAGTGGAAGAAGCAGAATTTAGATCCATAGAAGTGACGTTTACTGAGGGTTCAGTCCATTCCCCCACTGCACCTCCAGAGTTCCCTGGAAGGCAGATTTTGTCCAAATGTATTAGATTAATTTGGTTTATAAACCATTTTCCTCTTTGGACCATGCAGGTTAGTTGAAGATTCCGACAGTCAGGCTCCACTTTGTTACAGTTGGGTGGCAGTGCGGTGCGATCCTTACAAAGCATCCATGGCTATTTCCCTGTCCAGGTGAGGCAGCACTACCCTTCAAGATCGATACTGCCAAAATTGTGTCTTTGCCTTTTTTTTTTTTTTTTTTTTAACATTTTTTTGAAAGATCATGAGCAGGGGCTGGACAGAGGGAGAGGGGGAGGGGAGAGAGAACCTCAAGCAGACTCCACACTGAGCACAGAACCCGGCGCAGGGCTCAGTCTCACAACCCTAAGTTTAATGACCCAGCAGAAACTAAGAGGTGGATGCTTAACCAACTCAGCCACCAAGGTACCGCCTGCCAAAATGTTCCTATTCTGTATTAATAGGAAGAGCAGACTAGGGCACCTGGTGGACTCAAGTCAGTGGAGTGGGTGACTGTTCATCTCAGGGATATGAATTCAAGGCCCACATTTTGTGTAAAGATTACTTAATATTTATATATATATATATATATATGTAATATTTATATGTGTGTGTTTATATATATATTTTATATATATATGTGTGTGTGTGTATATATATATATATATATATATACACACACATATATATAAAGGGAAGAGCAGACTATTTTAAAGATCAGCTGAGTGGTGTAGGGAAGCTTGGACCCTGTGTCTTGGACTATTGTTAAATGCCTGACTTGCCCTGGATGAATGAAATAGGACAGTTCTACCCAGGGAGAAATGTGGCAGCTACTTAGGTGGAATCTGCAGCCATGCAGTGTGCTGACAGCTAGTGTGCAGAGGCCGCCCACACGTATGGACAACGCACTGGGGAGAAGGACCAGAAGTAGTCAGCACTGCCTTCGACCTCAAGGAACTATTTAGCCGAAGAGAAAATACATACCCAGAGAATTCACACTTGACATTTGCAAGTACAGAATCACATTTGCAATTACCAAATGATGTAGCACTGCAGGAGTAAGCAGAGGATGAGAAAGAACTCGTGTTCTCATTTAAAACTTTCTTCTTCGTGAACCAAGTCCTGTGTTAGACATTAATGTATAAATTATCATTGTTTTTGTTGAGTCTTTTGGTTGTTTTGCATTATGCTAGGGGCTTTGTGAGGCCTATCTGTATCATAAGAGCAACTCAGTGAGGGAGAGATACTATTGTTTTGTTTTGTTTTGTTTTGTTTTGTTTTGTTTTAAGATTTTATTTATTTATTCATGAGAGACACAGAGAGAGAGAGGCAGGGACATAGACAGAGGGAGAAGCAGGCTCCCTGCAGGGAACCCGATGTGGGACTCGATCCCAGGACCCTGGGATTCAGCCCAGGGCCTGAAGGCGGTGCTAAACCGCTGAGCCACCTGGGCTGCCCGATACTGGTTTTTTTTTAATCTGCTTTTGCACTATGTCCTTGATTTTGTTCCATTTCACATTATTTTGCATCTTAGTAATTTCTTTATTGACAGGTTCGTGTTTAGTCAGATTTGAAAGTGGCCCCTTCCTCCAGTTGGCTCTGTACCATTCCTTAAAACATATGCAAAACTTGAAATAAAAATGAATGTATATATGTTACAGAGGAGAAAAAGAATTTCCCTAAAAGATGCGATACACATTAAGGATTGTATAATGAAAATGAATACAATGATACCTCAAAATAGAGGCGCAACATGGACACGTTTGGTACTGTACAGAAGGAAGACTTCTCACAACCTCAAAGGAGAAGGGAATGTTCATGTTTTTAATTACCCAGGATCTACAAATTAGCCATAAACATCAGTCTGTATCACAATCAAATAATGTTTCTGAAAGAGGTCACATCTGCTTTGCCTTTCTTTTAAATCCAAATGTTTATTTGGACTTCGGGTATATTGACCGTCCTGTAGCCTAGCTGTGCTGAATCAAGATACAAACACATGGATAGTTTTATTCGCTATTGTGCTAACTGAGCTTGCTTTATGGACCCTGGACTTTGAAGTGTAGAAAATTCGAAGGCAGAAGAGGAGACAATGGAGCCTGTGTTCTCTGACTCAGAGACCCCAAGTCACCACCCATCACTGGTCATTTCCCAGCCTAAGTTTCTGTGAGATAACAGTGCTGCCAGCTTTTCTTACTCTTCCTTCCAGTTTGGGAGGGAAGGGAGATGGGTTAGATCTGAATTCTTCCCCCCGCCCCTTTTTTTTTTTTAATTTTATTTAGGGATGCCTGGGTGGCTCAGTGGTTGAGCATCTGCCTTCAGCTCGGGTCGTGATGCTGGGATCCTGGGATCAAGTCCTGCATCAGGCTCCCCACGGGCAGCCTGCTTCTCCCTCTGCCTGTGTCTCTGCTGCTCTCTGTGTCTCATGAATAAATAAATAAAATCTTTAGTAAAGAAAAATTTTATTTATTTGAGAGAGAGAGAGAGCATAAACTTGGGGGAGGGGCTGAGGGAGAGGGACAAGCAGACTCCATGCTGAGCACAGAACCCAATGCAGAGTGCTATCCCAGGATGCTGGGATCATGACCTGAGCCGAAGGCAAATGCTTAATCTGCTGAGCCACTCAAGTGTCTCTAGATCTGAATTCTTTTTTTTTTTTTTAAGATTTTATTTATTTATTCATGAGAGACACAGAGTGAGAGAAAGACGCAAAGACACAGGCAGAGGGAAAAGCAGACTCCATGCAGGGAGCCTAATGTAGGACTTGATCCCAGAACTCCAGGATCACACCCTTAGCTGAAGGCAGATGCTCAACTGCTGAGCCACCCAGGCATCCCTAGATCTGAATTCTTATTAAATATCTTCTCAGGAGGAAAAATAATACCAATTGAAAAACCAAATATTTATCATTCTTTATTCTAATCTGTATACTAGTTAACCTATAGAAGAGAGGTAAAAGTCCTCCAGAATTTAGAAGTGGGATTATGATAGTAACAAAGTCCTTTATAGAAGTGATCCAAGAAAATGGCCTTTATAGATTTGGAAATACTTAACATTTAATGAAGGTGATGTAGGTAAGGACTCGTGGTAATTTAAGTAAAAGAAATGAAACCTAACCACTGTATTCTGTTCTGAGAAGGAAGCTGTATTGATGGGAGGGCAAGAAAGGTGGGGAAAGGACGACATAGAGAGGGCGAGGGTTTGCTGTGTATATCCTGCTCCATAGGAGAAGACCAGCTCCTCAAGGTGAAATTCCCACCCACAGAGACATCTCGGGCTCAGGCTTCATCATGAAATAATACTTCGTAATAACAGTTGTAATTAATTAGGCACCTATTGTATTCCAGGCTCAAGGTTAGATTCTGTTGTAACTTTCTTTTTTTTTTAAGATTTTATTTATTTATTCATGATGGCGGGGGGGACGGGTTGTGGAGCGACAGAGACATAGGCAGAGGGAGAAGCAGGCTCCACGCAGGGAGCGCAATGCGGGACTCGATCCTGGATCTCCAGGATTACACCCTGGGCCGAAGGCAGTGCTAAACCGCTGGGCAACCGGGGCTGCCCTAGGTTCTGTTTCACCTTATGTCTTTAGTCTCAACAGAACAACTTGTCTCCATCTTAAAAATGAGGAAACAGACAGCGAGGTGAAATGACTTGCCTGAAGTTACACAGCTACCAGGGAGCAGAGCTGGGCTTGAATCTGGATCTGACTGATTTTTAATACCAATTTTTTTAAGACTTTATTTATTTATTCATAGAGACACACATAGAGAGAGAGGGAGGCAGAGACACAGACAGAGGGAGAAGCAGGCTCCATGCAGGGAGCCTGATATGGGACTCGATCCAGGGTCTCCAGGATCACGCCCTGGGCTGCAGGCAGCACTAAACCGCTGCACCACCGGGGCTGCCCTAATACCAATTTTTAAATCATTGGTTTGTTTTTTAAAAACCAAGTGCCTACTACATGTCAGGAACTGTTCTAGATACTAGGGATGCAGCAGTAAACAAAATAAGCAAAACTCCCTGCAATCATAGAGCTTATGTTCTAGTAAGTACACACCACTAAATAAAATAGAGTCCATCAAAGGGCACCTTAGCTTGGTAAAGCCAGGCAGGTGCCAGAGAATGCCAAGGCACAGTTACAGGCTAAAATTGGGCAGGGTGGGCCTTTCTGAGGACGCAGCCCACACGGGGTGTTACAGGGAGCTTCAGGGGTATCTGGAGGAATAGTAGAGTGAACAACAAGCCCAGAAGCAAAGTCCGTTTCCCTTTGGTCTCCAGGACTGCATCCCTCATCCCAACTCCAGGCCCACAAGCCACCTTTCTGATGACTAATTCTGATCCACATGTGTCCTGAAACCTAGCAGAGGGCACCTTGAATGGCAGAGTTACTAAAAAGGTGTCCTTCCTGGGATTAGATAGTAAATTGGCATCTGGTCTATGTAAGATCCTTTGGGGTGAGTCAGCCTCTTAAGAAATTGATCCCTCTAGTATTCAGAACCAAAGGTGGAAGAGGTCATTCTTCGAAGCCAGGGAGGAGCCAGGCTTCACACTCAGGTAGGCCTGGGTTCAAATCCTGGTTCTACTGCATGCTACCTGTGATGCCAGGTCAGCTGTCCTCATCCTGTCCAGGCACTGGTAACATGGAGGTATCGGCACTGACCACTCAGGATGTTGGGGAGTGTGAAGAGTGATAATTCTATAAAGCTCTAGCCATGCTGCCTCAACTTTAAAAATGTTTAAAACATGGCCCTTCCACCCTTGGGTCTTTGCTGTATAGCCACTTGACACCCCACCCCCACCCCTGCTAGGTGATGTCCCTCTGACCTTAAATGAAACCAAACGTCTCAGTGTATATGCCTGCTATATTCTTGTTCTTCTCACAAAATGTTTACATGCACTTCCATTTGTCGACATTATCCCGTAGTTGTTTGTCATGCCTGTAGTGTGAGGTAATGTGCTAGACCTGGCTCTGGAGCATCCAGTTTGAAATCTTGTTCTACAGCTCCGCGAACTGGGATCACGTAATCTCTCTGAAGCTTGCTGTTTGTAAAATGAGGGGGTGATGTCTTCCTTACCTGCCCTTGAGATACTCTAAGGGACATAGTAAGATAGCCTGCAAATAGATTTGTTTTGTCTATTTAGCAGTTTTAAAGTATTAAGCCTGTGATCCTGCCGTTTACCCAGCAATTGCATTTTTGGAATTTAATTAGGAAATCACGCAAGTGCACAAAGATGTGTACACAAAGATCTATAAGGATGCCCATCAAAATACCCCATGTAATAGTGAAAGCTAATCACCAGAAAAAAGGAAATAAGTTAGAAGATGGGAAGTGCTCTGGAAGAAAGATGGGAAAGTGAATAGGTTGAGGAGGATGCCAAGTGTGGGGAGTATGGTTTCAAACATGGTAGCCAAGTGGGTCTCAGTGAGAAGGACTTGGAATTGGCAAAGGAGGAACTCAGCTTCACAGATGTCAGGGAGTTATCCACTCCGGGCAGAAGGGACAGCCAGTGCCAAGGCCCTGAAGCAGGAACATGCTAATGTGTTTAAGGAAGAGGAGAATGCTGGGTGCTGGGGCAAGGTGAATGAAGAGGAGGACAGGAAAGGTCAGAAGGGGACCAGGGACCAAATCACAAAAGCCTGGTTGGCCGTTGTGAAGATTGGCTCTTATTTTGAGTGACATGGGAAGTCTTTGCAGGATTTGGGCAGAGGAGGGCCGTGATCCATGTTTCTGTGTTAGAGGAGACAGTGAGGCTAGTATGTTGAGAACCGGCCGCAGGGAGACCAGGAGAGACAGTAACGTTAGGCGGGTATTGCACAACCAGGGGAAGAGAGATGGTGACTCAGAGGAGAGTCTAAAGAAAGTGGAGACAAACAGATTCCTGGCGTCTTTTGAAAATGAAGCCAACAGGACTTGCCAACAGATTGGACGTGGGGTGTGAGAGGCGAGAGGTGGAAGATGACTCGAGTCTTCCGTCCAAGTAACAGGAAGGAAGGGGCCCCGTTGGTGACCAGGGAAGGCCTGCGTGGGATGGACCTGGGGGAGGAGAGCAGGAATTGGGTTTGGGAAATGTTAAGTTGGGAAATCTATTGGGCATCCAAAAGAAGACGAGTCCTTGCTGGCTGTGAACATTTCATGTTCCTCCAGTGTTTAGCAGAGGAACCGGCTCTCTAGATATACTGGTCAAAGGAAGGAACAAGGAAAACTATTCAAGTATTAAGTGAAATGGGTATCAGATGCTCCTGTGTTGTTTTGTTTTGTTTTTCTTTTTTATGATAGTCACAGAGAGAGAGAGAGAGAGGCAGAGACACAGGCAGAGGGAGAAGCAGGCTCCATGCACCGGGAGCACGACGTGGGATTCGATCCCAGGTCTCCAGGATCGCGCCCTGGGCCAAAGGCAGGCACTAAACCGCTGCGCCACCCAGGGATCCCCTGTTTTGTTTTATATGTAGGTGTGTGCGTCCACACACACATTTGTAAGAAGAGGTACAGGAAGATACCAACACGTCAACAGGAATTATATGGGATTTTGACATCTGAGTGATTCTAACTTAATTTCTGTCTCCTTTTCAAGAATGTGTACTTTCTAATATCTGTCTCTACACATAACTTATATAAAAGGGAGACTTGGGCTAAAGAGTGAGAAGACTGAATTCTATCGATAAATCATAGTTATTTTTCCAACTATTGCCAAGTTGTTGAACTCTGGAATTGTTCCCAGGTTTGTTTGTTTGTTTTCCTTGTGAGTAGAAGCACTGTAGCAGATTGCTTTCTTTTCTTTTCAAGTATTGAGACTAAAAGTATGGAGACTAAAAGATACAAAGATTTGTAGCTCTTAAATATAGCCAGATTATTCTGCAGAAAAACTGAACCAGTTTAGAGTATCAGCAATGAAAAAGTGCTAATCGATCTATTAGGAGAGATATCCTAGGTCAGGAGTTCAGTTACACACCAAAAGATCACTTATCAGCATTTCCTTATCTACCGTGGGGTGGTGAAAAGGCTTCATGGAGGTCTTCCATACTTTTCAGGTGTAGGAATCGGTGTGGTCCATGCTGGGTACGAGAGACGCCTGGCCCATCACCTGGGAGCGCACAGCACTCCCTCTATCCTGGGAATCATAAATGGAAAAATCTCCTTCTTCCATAATGCAGTTGTCCGTGAGAACCTACGACAGTTTGTAGAAAGTCTCCTTCCAGGGAACTTGGTGGAGAAAGTAAGTACCTGGTGGAAAAGTAGCCTGTGAGGTACCTGGGTCCCCCAGCCACCCTGAACTCTATGGTCATCTCAGACCTGAGTTTCATTTTGAACAGGGCAAGACCTATGTTAATTAAGTAATAACTCAACTGAAGTCATTTAAGTGAAGTCTGAAAAACTTCAGACTAAGACTTTCAGTAGGAGACTGAAAAACAAGGGAGAAAGACTAAGAATCTGTCCCTGTTGGTAACCACTGACCCCATTTACACTGTGGTGGGGATCTGAGCCTGGAATGACAGTGGCTCTCATTTTCTAAACAAAAAATTAGATCATGATGTAGAACGAAGGATTTCTTTCTGATTCATGAATTTGTTCATTTGAAGGTATCTGTCTTATGAAAGGATTCAAAATAAGTTACATTTGGCTATATTTTTAACGATCACATCTGTGGAAAACACAAGATTCCATGAAATCAAATATTTTTGGAATTTTCAGAACTTAGAGTAATGCAAAGATGAGTAAATTTCACAAACAAAAATTATGCCAGAGAAACCAGGCACAAAGAGTTCATACTAGTTTATGATTTTTACACTTAAGCGGCATTTTTTCTCCAGTATCTTAGATTAAGTGTCACAGGAACTAGAACAGGATTCGTGTGTGCTTTAAATAATTCATTCCTTTAACTATACCAGGGGAGTGAACATACCAGCATTTCCATCCTATTACCACGTGCACTGTTCATAGACTATGCCGCCGGGATCATTATCTACAGAAGAAATATTTGGTGGAGCTAGAGAGAGTATGGTAGGCTACTAGAATGATCGTAGGTTTCTGGATGGGTCCTCAAACATTTATGAAATGTCTGTTCTATGCCAGTCACTGTAAGTGTTGAGGACGCTTTTCAAGGAGCTCCCAGCGTAGCAGGTGATTATTTCCATCTGATATGCTGAAAGGCTGTCTGAGAGAGTGGGGAAAGGCTTCCTGGCAGAAACGGCCCATGCACTGAGTTTGCCAGGTGAAGTGAGAGGTAGGGAATGAGGATGGGACGTGAAGCATCCTGCTCTGCGTGAAGTAGTCGCTAGTGAGCAGGAGAGGGCAGGACTAGAGGGGTTTGTAGGAATCTCGCTGCCTGGCCACCCGATAGAGGAACTTGGGTCTTGGCTTGCAGGTGCTGAGGCCAATGTAGGGGGCTGAGCAGAGAGTGAAATGATCAGATTGAGGTTTAATATAGATCATTCTGGAAGCAGAATGGAAAGATAAACCTTTTTTAACTATGAAAAATTTCTAAGTAGAATTTTAATTTGTTAATGTTTTGGGGTTTTATTTATTTACTTAGAGTGAGCATGAGTGGGGGGAGAGGGAGGAGCAGACTCCCTGCTGAACAGGAAGCCCAACTTGAGGCTCCATCCCAGAAGCCCAGGATTGTGACCTGAGCTGAAGTCAGACGCTTAATCAACTGAGCCACCCAGGCACCCCTTATTAATGTTTTTTATATTCTCTCAGTAGGATTATTTAAAGCATAATCAGGGAAGCACAAGAGTAGCAATTCAGATGGTAATAAATGAAACTATGTAATATATAGACCAAGTGGGCCCCCTTATTTTTTTAAGACCTTTTTAAAAGAGTAATCACTGTGTTATCTTCCACAGGTTAATAGACTAAGAAGTACAGTGTATAATAGGTTAAGAAGCATGTCTATAATTCAAAAGTTCACTCTTGTTTTTATGTGTTAAGTAATTGTTCCAGAAAAGACTGTGATTTCGATCCGTAAGAGTGGGAACACATGAAAATACGAAATCAATAAGTCTGTTCTTTTAAACCATTTTAGTCAAAGACAAAAAAATTAGTGATCGGCGTTTTTTATTTTCTACGAAATACTCTTTTACACATACTTGATTTTGTTTAATTATCTCCTGACTACATATACTACAGTTGTTGAGAATTGAATACTGAAACTAACATCCTCTCTTCAATTTAAGGTTACAAATAAAAATTACATCCGATTCCTCTCTGGCTGGCAGCAAGAGAATAAACCTCATGTCCTTCTGTTTGACCAAATGCCCGTTGTACCACTGCTCTACAAGGTATTATGTGCTGGGAGAATGTTTGCTCTTTTTTTGGTGGAGAGAACTTGTGGCTTGCTTGTCCTTTGTGGGTAAGAGCTTATCCAAAGAAATGTTTGAAGACCAGAAATTTGCCTCAACCACCATACACTGGGTTGGTGCTTTCCACACACATAATAACATTTGATCTTTAGAAGAGCCCAGTGATAGAAATATCATCCCTGTTTTATAGACCAAGACTTTTGAAGCTCAGAGAGGTTGTACGACCTCCCCCCTTGGTGACTGCGTGATTCCCAGACCCATCCTCTGGGTGACATCCTCTGCAGCACTTCCAGCACCCATCTGGTTAGCCCTGTGACATGAGACGGGAGAGGAAAGTGTCCTGCTTATTACCCTTTGGCGTGGCCACTGCCATCTTACATAATTGAGGTGATTCCTCAGATACTCCATGCCTCCAACCCAGCGTAGATCTCAGTAAAATGAATAGTTTTCTCTCTGTGTGAGAAAAAATAAAATTCCCTGTGTTTAGCTTTATTGGTACAATTTTCGGGCATGGGACATCATAGAATTCCTTGAATTGCGCAGAGGTCTAGCAGCCCGAGTGGGGCTATACACGCTGGCATTCATCACCACTGGTGTGAACTGGTCACGCTTGGTTTCTGTGATCCTGCTATCAATTTAATTTCTTCCTCTCTATTACACCCTAACAGTTGACTGCTTTTGCGTACAAAGATTACTTGACATTTGGGTATGTACGCACCGGTTTGAGAGAGGCGGAGGAGATGAAAAGGCAGTACAATGTCAATGTCTATGCCCCCACCATCTTGATCTTTAAAGAACACATAAACAAGCCTGCAGATGCTATTCAGGTACGTGACAGTCGCCCTATCTTGAGGTTGCCCTCGTGTTGTATCTTGTGCCTTTATGAATAAACAGCAAAATTGAACAGAGCAAGTGAGAAGGAGAAATTCATTTTTTAATTTCTCCCTTCAGAGGCACAAAATTTAAAAACAAGTTTCGTTTTCATCCTATTTGGTACTGTTTTGCTCAAAAAATAATCTTTTGATAGAAAATAGGATGGTGGTGATGCCAAGGGCTGAGGGAGGAGAATATGGGGAGTTCATGTTTCATGGGGATACTTTCTGTTTGGGAAGATGAAAAGGTTCAGGAGGTGGATGACAGTGATAGTTTTACAACAATGTGAATGTACTTAATCACAGAATTATGCGCTTGGAAATGGTTAAAATGATCCATGGTCAGTTAAGGGTCTGCCTTCGGTTCGGGTCATGATTTCAGGGCCCTGGGATCAAGCCCTGCATCGAGCTCTCTGCTCCGCAGGGAGTCTGCTTCTCCCTCTCCCTCTGTGCTCTCTTTCCCTCTCTCACTCTCTCAAGTAAATGGATAAAAGTCTTTTTTTTTTTTTTTTTTTTTTTATTCATGAGAGACACAGAGAGAGAGAGAGGCAGAGACACAGGCAGAGGGAGAAGCAAGCTCCATGCAGGGAGTCCCATGTGGGACTCCATCCCGAGTCTCCAGGGTCACGCCCTGGCTGAGGGTGGCGCTGAACCGCTGAGCCACCCAGGCTGCCCCGATAAAATCTTTAAAAAAAAAAAAAATGTCCATTTACATTATATTTTGGCACAAAAATAAAATAAGAGGGTCACCTGGCTGGCTCAGTCAGTAGAGCATGTGACTCTCATTCTCAGGGCTGTAGGTTCAAACCCCACATTGGGTGTAGAGATTACTTAAAAATAAAATCTTTTAAAAATTTGTTTTAGAGCAGCCTGGGTGGCTCAGCAGTTTAGCGTCCCCTTCAGTCCAGGGCGTGGTCCTAGAGACCGGGGATCGAGTCCCATGTCGGGCTCCCTGCATGGAGCCCGCTTCTCCCTCTGCCTGTGTCTCTGCCTCTCTCTCTCTCTCTCTCTCTCTCTCTCTCTCTGTTGTGTGTCTCTCATGAATAAATAAATAAATAAAATCTTTTTATTAATTGTTTTAAATAAAATAAGAAATAATCACCTTTTCTAAAGTGATCCTGTCAGAAGATCAGTAATCTTATTCTAAAATAAATTACAAAGCACCTTGGTGGCTCAGTTGGTTAAGCGTCTGCCTTTAGCTCAGGTCATGATCCCAAGGTCCTGGGATCAAGCCCCACATTAGACTCCCTGCTCAGCGGGGAGTCTGCTTCTCCCTCTACCCCTCCCCACTGCTTGTGCACTTGCACCCACTCTCTCTCAAATAAATAAGTAAAATCTTTTAAAAAATAAAATAAATTATAGGGATCCCTGGGTGGCGCAGTGGTTTAGCGCCTGCCTTTGGCCCAGGGCGCGATCCTGGAGACCCGGGATCGAATCCCACGTCAGGCTCCCGGTGCATGGAGTCTGCTTCTCCCTCTGCCTGTGTCTCTGCCTCTCTCTCTCTCTCTGTGACTATCATAAATAAATAAAAATTAAAAAAAAAAAAAAATAAAAAAAAAATAAAATAAATTATAAAAATAAATTCAAAACTTAAATATAAAATGACAATAAAAAGAAATGAAAGAAAACCATAAACTCAGAACTTTTAAGTGAATATCTGATAAAGATAAGAGCTAAAAATCTTGTTGAAAATCTTAATTATAAGTTTAAAATTTGTATATAAATACTTTAAAATTTTTAAGTTAAGCAGTAAGCTAAGGGAAATATTTACAACCAATCTAAAAAAAGATTTTTATCTTTAATTTCTCTTGAACTACTTCTAATCAAAGAGATCAACACAAAACCTCCCGAAAGTGACTGCTTAATGGGTAGAGAGAGTTTTCTTTCAGGGTAATGGAAATGTTTGGGCCCAGAGAGAGGTGATTGTTATAGAACACCATGAATGTATGGAATGCCATTGAGTGATACATTTTTAAATAGCTAATTTTGTGTTACATGGATTTCATATCAATAAAAAAATTAATAAAACTTCCCAAGAGGACTAGTCTGGGAATATGAACAAAATTGTGAAAAGAGATTCAAGTGACTGATAATCACTTTTAAAAATTAAATCTCACTAGGGATCCCTGGGTGGTGCAGCGGTTAGGCGCCTGCCTTTGGCCCAGGGCGCGATCCTGGAGACCCGGGATCGAATCCCACGTCGGGCTCCCTGTGCATGGAGCCTGCTTCTCCCTCTGCCTCTCTCTCTCTCTCTCTCTCTCTCTCTCTCTCTCTGTGACTATCATAAATAAATAAAAATTAAAAAAAAAATTAAATCTCACTAATCACAAAAAGCCAAGTTAACATTTTGTTCTCCCATCACATTGTTGAAGATTTTCAAAGTGAAGATAGTAGTGTTGAGAGTAGAGAGAAACAGGTAGTCTTTCGTTTTGCCTAGCTGGAGGAGGCTTTAGAGTTTTCAGAAAAGCAATTGGGTAATAACATGTCAGTTGCCTGGATTCATTCAAGAAAAGCATACTCCTGAGTCCTGGGGGGAGCCAAACGCTACCCTGCGTACTGGGGATGAACAAAGTCACCTGCATTCTCTGTCCTAGAATCCGTCCTGTATTCCAATGGGGTTGACAGACAACTGGCATAACATACTCCATGGTGGCGTGTGGAGGAGAAGTGCTATGGAGAAAAAGAAAGCAGGAGAGGGGAATGTGGAGTGTCAGGAGAGCAGGTTCACATTTTCTAAGGTATTGTGGCCAGGAAGGGCCTCCTGAAGGTGACACTGGTGTTTAAAGACCTCAGGGAGATGAGATTACCTTTTAGGAATCTGTCCTCAGGGAATAGGAATTCAGCCAAAAATTATATACAGAGACATTACCATTTGTAGCTGGTTTCACTGGGGGAAAAATAGAAGTATCCAACAGTAGGCTAATTATTAGTAAATCCCGAATAGGGATGGCTATATAGCCGTTTAGCCATTGAAACAGCAGTTCAAGGACACTTAATGATGGGGATAGTTTTCAAAACATAATTATTAAAAAAAGCAAGCAGGATGCAAAACTAAGGTGCCTCACTCTGTGGCAGGTCTGAACTGTGTGGCCATCTCAGGCCTGAGTTCCCTATTAATTAATAACTCAGACGAAATCATATAAACACAGTGTATAAAAGACTGAAAATTGAAATAAATGAAGCACAGAGACTAAAGGATCTCAATGCATATCAATTATATACACAATTTAAACACTGATCTCAGTTCATGTGTATAGGTACATGCATACACATAGGAAAAAGCTGGAAATAGATACATCTCTTGATGGTAAAATTAGGTATTATCCTAATGTTTGGGTTTTCAGAAATCCCTCTCATGAACATGTCTTATTTTATTTCTTTAATGTCATTTTTATTTTTTATTATATTTTTTAAGATTTTTTTAATCTCTGCACCCAATGTGGGGCTCGAACCTACAACCCCAAAATCAAGAGTCAACACGCTCTACCAGCTGAGCCAGCCAGATACCCCTATTTTTTCAAAAAAGCAACGAGAACTCTTTGACTCACCTCTCTTAAAGGAAGCTAGAAGTTCTATAAAATCCTTTGTTTCAATTCATTCAGTAAATGTTTCATTGCCTGCCTGCTGTGTAGTAAATACAGAGGAGCTCTGAGGAGCTCTGACATCTAGTTAAGCCTTTGTCCTCACAACTCTGTCCGAGGAGAGAGGCCTGAGGGCAGTTTCCATCCACCGGCATAAGTGACTCATTCAGATGTGAACGGAGAGGAAAGACCCTTGAGCCTGGGGCTAAGTGAGAGGAAGAACCAGATGGGAGAAGTGGCAGTGAGGAGAGAAGAGCAGGTTAGGAAGCAGGTAATGGATTCGGTTGTGGATGTGCACAACGAGAGCTGCGTGCGGGAAGTCTGAGAGGAGGTGTCCATTGGACAGTGGAGCGTAGGGACCGAGGTCTTAGTGAGCTGGGGAGAGAGATTGGTAGCTCATCAGTGAGGGTTGGAGGTGCCAGTCCTCACTGCGGAGTGATCTCCCAGGCATCCACAGCAGGTGAAGTAAGGAGAGAAGGGAGCCAAGGACAAAATTCTGGACAGGCGCCAGCAGTTAAAAAAGGGGTGCCCTGTCCAATGGCAGCTGAGTGGCTGAGAGAATCACGAAGAAAACATGCCAGTGGTGAAGAAGGAACAGAACTTCTCAGTTCAAGATTAATCTATGAAAACTTCCTAAACTGTTTTTCAGTAATAGCTTCTACTCTGGAGAATGATTTATTTATCCCTTGGGAAAAATTGTAGCTCAAATACATTTACAGAATTACTGGCATAGGAGAGCCTCGGTGGCTCAGGCGATTAGGTGTCCAGCTCTTGATTTCGGCTCAGGTCATGATCTTAGGGTCATGAGATCAAGCCCTGCAACTGGCTCTGTGGTGAGGATAGAGCCTGTTTAAGATTCTCTCTCTCCCTTGCCCCTACTTACCCGTGAGCATGCACATGTGCACGCCTGCTCTCTCTGACTCTCTCTCTAAAAAAAAAAGTACTGGCATGATGAATGCTTCACCAGTTTGTTCCTATGGATATGAGAACGGTACCTCCCAACAGCAGGTCACTTGGTAGGTGACACTCGCAGCACCACTTGTTTCATGGAGTCCTGCTATATTTGCTTTCATTTGCTGTGTAGTATTTATGGCCACAAGGTAACTTCTTGGCTCATTCTTCTGGCAGTGGGCAATTTCAGCGCTTTAGGGGCAATGTCGCCATGAACATCGTGTGTATCTCAGTCTATGTGGGTTTCTCTAGGACAGCAGTTTTCAGAATGAGATTCACAGACCCTGGGGTAGGAGTGAGAAGTGTGTGAGATCAAAACTGTCTTCATAATAACACAGAGACATAATTTGTCCTTTTCCTCTGTGTTGACACCTGCGCTGATAGTGTGAAGGCCACGGTGGGTAAAACTACCAGTGCACAGCCCAGTGCACAGTCCAGTACATAATCCAGGGCCCAGGCCCCAGACCATCAGGAAGCATCTGTTTTTCACTCCTAAGCACTCACCATGAAAACAAACAGAAACAACTCTCATGTATCACTTAATACCCTTGATGAAGCAATAGCAAGTATTAATTTTATTAATGAATTAACCCTTGAGTACGTCTTTTAGATGTTTTTAATCTGTGTGACAAAATGCAAAGTGTACAAAAAGCGCTGCTACATGGCAAAGTATAAAGGTTGTCTTGAGGGTAAGCATTTTAATTAAATCACAATTTAATTCATGAGTTTTAAACTAGCCCCCTTTTTAACAGAACATTATTTTTACTTGAAAGAATAACTGACAGACAACTGTGGTTATTCAGACTCAGGCTTGGGGCAGACATTCCCCAAAAACAGTGAGCCTACCACTTGAAGGGAAACAACTGACCGTATTTGTTGCCAGTGATAAAACTTAGGCTTCCAAGAAAATTAGAATTTTGAAAAATTTGTATCGGCTATGAGCTTCTCAAAACTTTGTGATGAGATTTGTTCATCAGCGTGGTGCACTTTTTTTTACATGTATAATAAAATTTGTCAGCATTTGGAAGATCAGTGAACCAGTACTTTCCAAATGACCAATGCATGATTTTAAGAAATCACACCTGAGTAAAAAATCCGTTTTAAGTGCAAAGTGATCAGTGAATTTGAATTTAACAAAGTATTAAAAGTTCATTGAATCCAGGGACACCTGACTGGCTCAGTTGGTAGACCCTGTGACTCCTGATCTCAGGGTCATAAGTTTTAAGTCCCACGTTGGGCATGGAGCCCACTTTAAAAAAAAAAAAAAAAAATGTTCTAAGACCAAAAAGTTTTGAGAACCATTGCTTCTAGAGTATGTCTGGTTGCAGAACTGCTGGGTCGTGGGGTCTGCACATCACCAGCTTTTCTGGGTAACCTGTTTTCCAGAGTGATGTTACCAGTTTACATTTCCACCAGTCGTGTGCAAGTTTCATTGCTCCACATTCTTGCCAACACCAGTTCAATTTCGTTTTTTTTTTTTTTAAGGTTTTATTTATTTATTCATGAGAGACACGGAGAGAGAGGCAGAGACATAGGCAGAGGGAGAAGCAGGCTCCACGCAGGGAGCCCGATGTGGGACTCGATCCCAGGACCCTGAGATCACGCCCTGAGCCAAAGGCAGATGCTCAACCGCTGAGCCACTCAGGCATCCCTCAATTTCGTTTTTCTGAGTTCTCTGAATAATGGTATCTCATTGTGATTGTGCTTTGCATTTTCCTTAACCACAAACTGATTATGGGCCTTTGGATTTCCCCTTTTGTGACATGACTGTCAAGTGTTTTGCCCATTTTTTTTTTCTATTGAACTGTCTGCCTTTTTGCTAATGATTTGTAGCCAGTTATTTATACAACTGAAGTCCTGCAGTGTATACCTCTATGTCTGGCTTTCGTCAGCTGATGTTTGGGGGTTCGTACACGTTGTCTGTGGAGTTTGGCATGAATATATTAATTAGTTTGTCTCTTCCAGCTCCCGCAGGCAGTCATTTGGCTCTTCCCAGTTTTTAGTGATTTGACCAGTGATGCTGTGAAGATATTCTTGTATTTGGTATCTTTTTGATGAACATATGTTCTTACTTTTAATGTATTCATTCATATCAACATTTTTCTTTTCTGATTGATTGGTTCTGTTTGTTTACTATTTAAGACATCTTCCCCTAGGTCAAGACAATAAAGATAATCCCTTCACGGGGCTTCTTTATAATTTGCCTTCTATACTTACATATTAACTATTTGGAAATGGTCTTGATAAGTCACAGAGCAAATCCTCCTGCTTTGTTTTCTGGATTTTAGAAGGATGGGAGTTTTTTCAAAAGCATCTTGGCTGCTATTGTTCTTTTGTGCGTTTTATATACATACTACATTCTGTCAGTCAAGTTCCATCAAAACAAACACACATGTTGGAATTTGATTGGATGTGTATTGACTCTTTAAATCAGTTGAGGAGAATACGCATCTTGACAAAATTGAGCCTTCCAACCTATGAGCGTCGTGTATCTGTTTTCCTTTGTTTAGATGCTCTGTAATAGGTTTCTATAAGCTTTTATCATTTTCTCCATAAAGATTGTGCTTTTTTTCCAATTTATTTTTAGGTACCTTGTTTGTTTGTTTGTTTTTTTTAATGCTGTTGAAAGGTATCTTTTTTACTACATTTTCTGTTTGTTGGTATTAAGTATCACAATTGATTTTTTTTTAAGATTTTTTTTTTAATTTTTTTTTTTAATTTTTATTTATTTATGATAGTCACAGAGAGAGAGAGAGAGGCGCAGAGACACAGGCAGAGGGAGAAGCAGGCTCCATGCACCGGGAGCCCAACGTGGGATTCAATCCCGGGTCTCCAAGATCGCGCCCTGGGCCAAAGGCAGGCGCCAAACCGCTGCGCCACCCAGGGATCCCTATTTATTTATTTTTAAAGAGAGAGTGTGTGCTTGTCAGTGGAGGGAGGCACAGAGGGAGAGAGAATCACCAGCAGACTGCCCCCTGAGTACAGAACCTGACAGGGGTCTCAGTCCCAAAACCCTGAAATCATGACCTGAGCCAAAATCAAGAGCTAGACACTCAATTGACTGAGCCACCCAGGCGCCCCAATACAGTTGGATTTTTTTTTTTAAGATTTCATTTATTTATTCACAAGAGACACAGAGAGGCAGAGACAGAAGCAGAGGGAGAAGCAGACTCTATGCAGAGAGCCTGACGCAGGACTCGATCCCAGGACTCTGGGATCACGACCTGAGCCAAAGGTAGATGCTCAACCACTGAGCCACCCAGGTGTCCCTACAATTGGATTTTTTAACACTGACCTTGTGTCCAGCAATCTTGCTAAACTCCTGTTACTGATTTAAATAATTTATCTGTACCATCTTTTGGGTTTCCTAAATACACAATCATATCATCTGAGATTAATGGCAGTTTTGCTTCTTTTTTATTCAGCCCTTATTTTATTCCTTTTTCTTACTTTACCTGACCTCTGGTGTGACATGGAATAGAACTGTAGTAATGGGAGAGGAGTGCCTGGGGGGCTCAGTCAGTTGAGTGTCTGACTCTTGATTTTGGCTCAGGTCATGATCTCAGGGTCGTGGGATTGAGCTCCATGTCGGGTCCCATACTCGGCAGGGAGTCTGCTGGAGATTCTCTCCCTCTTCCTCTGCCACCCCCCCCCACCCCAGCTCATATGTGCAAGCACACGTGCATATTCTCTCTCTCTCTCTCTCTCTCTCTCTCTCTCTCTCTCTCTCTCTCTCTCTCCCCCCCTCCCTCCCTCCCTCCCTCCCTCCCCCCCCCCCCCCCCGCCAAAATAAATAAGTGAAATCTTTTTAAAAAGAAAGAAAGGTAGTGATGAGGGAGGGCATCCTTGTTCTTGATTTCCATGTTCCCAGTAAGTATGATGTTTGCAGAAGACCTTTTGCAGCCACCCTCATCCGGTTAAGGAAGTTCCCTTCTATTCATTGTTGACCTAAATGATACTGGTTTTTATCAAACGGTTTTTTCCACAGTTGTTGAGATTATCCTGATTTCCTCTTTATCTTTCATCTTCTAAAATGTGCTAAATAAAAAAAAAAATGTGCTAAATACAATAATTCATTTTCTAATATTAAACCTAATTTGAGTTCATCAGATAAGTCCAACAGGATCGTAACTTGTATTATGCTTTCAACAGATTGCTGAATTCAGTTTGCTAATAACATTTTGTTGAGGATTTTTTGCATTTGTGTTCAGAAGTGAGGTTGACTTCTGACTTTTCTTTCTCCTGATGCCCATGTGAGGCTTTGCATCATGAAGGGAGGTGGGTGCGTTCTCCCTTTTTCTATTCTCAGGAAGACTTTATGTAAGATTGGATTGTCCTCTTGAAAGTTTCATCAAAACCATCTGTAACACCATCTGGGCCTTGAGTTTGTGTTTAAGGAAAGATCTCTGCCACGGGTTCACCTTCTTTAACGGTTACACAACTATTTAAGATTTCTGTTTTTTCAGATACTGCTCTATTATTCTAGAAGTTTTTCTATTCATCTAAATTTTCAAATCTAAATGACTTTTTCTTTTAACTTTTACAACACAGATGGTGATTCCTGCTTGTCATCTTTGATAATGGTTATTTGTGTTTTCTCTCCTGTTTGTATGATGGGTTTTACCAGAGGTTTGTCAATTTTATTAGCTCTCCCAGAGAGCCAGTTTTGGCTTTGTTAATTCTTTGTTTCTTCTTCTTTTTCTATGTTTGTTTTTGCTTTGTGGATCTCCGTTTTTATCTTTATTATTCCCTTCTTCCCCCTTTCATATTTTTTGCTATTTCTTTTTAACTTCTTGATATGGGCATCTAGGTCATTAATTTCTGTTTTATTCACTGTAACATTATCCTCCAAGTATGGCTTTATTTTCACTCCAGGGTTTATAAATAGTACTTTCATGGGTCCTTCAAATTCATGGAATGCCTGAGTGGTACAGTTGGTTAAGCATCTGACTCTTGGTTTTGGCTCAGGTCATGATCTCAGGGTCCTGGGATCGAGCCCCGTGTCGGGCTCCATGCTCAGCAGAGTCCCCTTGAGATTCCCTCTCTCTCTCCCTCTGTCCTTCTCACTTGTTCTCTGTCAAATAAATATTTTTTTAAAAAATCAGAGTATTAATGTCTGATAGGCTCTTCTTAGATAAGTAGGTTATTCAGAGTGTGTTCCTTAACATATAGGGATTTTCTAGTTAACAGTTGATACAGACAACCTACTGTATATATAACTTCAGTCCTTCAAAATGTACAAAAATTAGGAATAACAAAGTGGCCATCATAGTTTTGTAGTCTGCCTTTTATACCTAGTAATTTTGTTACTTTGGAGTTTTTTAATTATTCAGTTTGCTGCCAATCATAAGTGGAAATCAGTTTGCCTGAAATTGAAAATGACTTTTTAGGGATGCCCGGCTGGGCTGAGTTGGTAGGACATGTGACTCTAGATCTTGGGGTCATGAGTTTGAGCCCCACATTGGGTGTGGAGCCTAATACTTAAAATCTTTTTTAAAAAATGACTTTTTAAAGCTGCCAGCATAAAGCCATATACAAAAATTCTGCAGTGGAAAGGGCACTTGATTTTCCTTTGACCTGAAATAGCTCCATCACTGCTTCCAATCCTACACTGTGGAAAGAGGTCACCAGTTTTATGTGTCCAAACAGATGTGTCTTATTTGTTGTATTGTTGACTGTAGCCGGGGTCAGCCACATTTTTTTCCTGTTCTTTTTTTTTTTTTCATAATTTTTTTCTTTGAGTCTAGTTTACATACAAACTATAGAAATGATCCCTGAAAGTATAGTCTTTGAGTCTAGTTTACATACAATGTGACATTAGTTTCGGGTATACAGGATAGTGATTCAGCTTCTCTATATCCTGTGCTCACCACAAGTGTGGCTCCCATCTGTCCGCATACCAGGCTATTACAATATCATGGTACAGCTACATTGTTTTTTTAAGCTTCTAAAGTAAAGCCGATTTCCAATGAGAAAAGTGAATAAAAATCAACTGTTTCTTGTTTTTTTTCCTGCAGGCCCGAGGTATGAAGAAACAGGTCATTGACGACTTCATCACACAAAACAAGTATCTTCTGGCAGCCAGACTCACCAGCCAGAGATTGTTCCATGAACTCTGCCCCGTGAAACGGTCTCACCGGCAGAGGAAGTAAGGACTCCAGGCTTTGCCTCTGCTTGTCACTGCAGTGAGAAGCCACGTCGCATTTCTCTAAAAGGGCAATGAAAAGTCTACCTGTGACATCAGAATTCACTCTTTACTAGTAGTGGGGGGTATAAATCCAGGGTGCCAGCCTGGCCCAGGGGCAGAGAAGATTTCCCTAATTCATAAACTTTTTAGCTGAGGCCAGAAGGGTAAGTAGCCTTTAGCTAGCTGTTGGGGAGAGGCTGGCTCACTTTAAAGAAGCATGGATCTGAGCGAGTCATTGCTCCTACTAGAGTGTCCCAGGCAGGCCAAGCCTTCAGAGGCCAGGGATGAGAGCTGGGAATGTGCTAACCCTAGGGAAGTGTAGGACACCGAGGAAAGGTTCAAATGATTAGCTAGAAATGGGAAGGCTGAGGCATATTCATACATAGTAACTAAAAAGTCTAGCAATGCAGGGAAAATATTTATTAGAGATCCTTCAGATTAATGAATCAATGGCTTTAAATGTAGGGCTATTTTTTTTTTAAGATTTTATTCATGAGAGACACAGAGAGGCAGAGACATAGGCAGAGGGAGAAGCAGGCTCCCTATGGGGAGCCCAGTGCGGGACTTGATCCCAGGACCCCAAGAGCACAACCTGAGCCAAAGGCAGACGCTCAACCACTGAGCCACCCAGGTGCCCTGAATATAGGGCAATATCATTGTGAAATGTGTCTAGATTTGGAAGGAAGGAAAGCATCCTGGTCATCTTATTTGAAAAATATAACTAAGATATTGTTTAAAGTGAGACATTCCCCATGTTTCCAGATTTTTCTGATGCCTTTATAAGACCAAGAGAGAAGAAAGACTTTAATTTGATATAAAGAAGAATATCAGGGACTCTAAGAATTGTGATGAGCACGGCCTTCAGAAAATAGCCCAGATCCATTGCAGTTCTCACCTTTTTTTTTTTTTTTTTTTTAACCACTGTCGCCTTTGGAGAGCGACTGTGCTAGCCTTCTTACCAGACTCTGCTTCCATTCCATTCCCCTCTTATGCCTTCCAGGCAGTTCTCCACACAGCAGCCAGTGAGCTTGCTAGAACATGCATTGGGTCCAGTCTCTCTCCATTGATGGGTCTTCACGCTCACAGTTCTCTCTGCCTGGAACGCCCTGACCCCTTTCCCCGTATGGCACCCCATTCAGGTCTTTGCTGTCTGAGAGGTGACATGTCCCTGAGCAATCTGTCTGATGGAGCAGGACTCCCACCCCACCCTGGACTCTTTCTCCTCTTCTTTTTCATAACACTTGTCACTATGTATTTATTTGTCGTCTGTCTTCCCTACCAGAATATAAGCTCCACCAGGGCAAGAACGTTGTCCGTCTTACCTGGCACATAGTAAGCGTTCCCTAAACATTTGGGAAACTGAATGAGTGATTAGCTAAACTTGCCTTTGCAAAGGAAGCCCTTCAGAGTGAGGTTCAGAGACCTCTGGCCCAAGATAGGATTGACCAGCCCAGTCTGTGATGGAAACAGAATAACAGGTGGCTTCTGAAATCCCTTCTGCATCAAGGATTCAGAGGCCATTGCCTACAAGAAATTCCTAAGTGTGATAAAGTTTGGTTTGGGGATGGCATCACCAGTCGGGAGAAGAAGCAGGTCATTGATGATTTGGAAAGCTGCTCTCGTGAGAGACTGCCACTGTGCAGCTTCCATCAGTAAGATGTATTCACTTCTCTAGAACAATGCGCCTCCTCTTCACCTTCTCTTACCATCAAGGGGTCCAGCCTCGGCCTCGGAGACTGATTAGAAAGTCTTCTGTCGTTGTGCAGGTACTGTGTGGTTTTACTGACTGCCGAGGCTGCCAAGTTGAGCAAACCCTTTGATGCTTTCCTGTCCTTTGCCCTGGCAAACACAAAAGACACAGTGAGATTCGTGCACGTGTACAGCAACCGGCAGCAGGAGTTTGCCAACACCTTAGTACCAGACAGTGATACGTTTCAAGGAAAATCAGCGGTGAGTCATGGATTCTCTTCTTCCAAGTTCTTGACAAGCTTATGGCACCTGAATGCTGTTTCCTCTTTCTTTGGGTGTTTTGAGTACAGATTTCAGGAAATCCAGAAATGTCTGAGCCTGTTTTGAAAGCCTAATCTTGAAACAGGTTTGAAACCCTGGTGATTTCACCTCCTAGATTTTCAGCCTTCGACCTTCACAGAAAACATCTTTCCTATGAGTACCTAGTGTGTAAAATCTTCCTTCGGCTACCAGTAAAATCTCTCTCCTTTACTTCTGCTTCTTTCATTTCACTTCATTTTGATTGCTCTCTCCTTCCCTTCCCCTCTTTTGTCATCTCTCTACAGAAGCATTAAATTCTGTGTCTTTGTCATCATTTTGGTAATCATGGAAAATCTCTCTAAAACAAAAGTTCCTTATAGATAATAAGTCAGAGCTTGTAGGGAAAAGTCTTCTCATAAGAAAGAGCTTTAACTTTTAGCAGAAGCTTTGGAAAGTCATCATAAACATAGTTTCCTTTGTCAGAAAATAACTGCAGTCTCTTGCGCGTATTTTATACCCATCTGTATTTGTGCTCAAGCTTATTGCTAACTGCATTGGATCCTTTTTCCCATCCTCCCCGAAGAAAAAAAAAACAAACTTAAAGACTTCTCTAATGGTTTCCTCTCTTTTCCCCCTAGGTGTCGATCTTGGAAAGGCGCACCACAGGAGGAAGGGTGGTGTATAAAACCCTCGAGGCTCCCTGGACAGGGAGTGAGAGTGATAAACTCACGCTTTTGGGCTATCTGGACCAGCTGCGCAGAGACCCCGCTCTGCTGTCCTCGGAAGCCGTGCTCCCCGACCTGACCGATGAGCTTGCCCCTGTAAGCATGTGGCCCGGGAGACGGGGCGCCAGGCAGGGCTGCTGAGGCGGGCGAGCCACCGTGTCGGGCGAGGACTTCTCCCACCTGGGCTCGGGGGCTCCATCCTGACCGGCATTTTCTCCCTCAACAGATCTTTCTCCTCCGGTGGTTCTACTCCGCTTCGGACTACATCTCAGACTGCTGGGACAGCATATTTCACAACAACTGGTAGGAATATTGCTAGACTGAATTTCTTCCTCCTCTTCTTCTTTCTTTCTTTCTTTTTTTTTTTTTTTTGGTGAGGGGAGGTCCCTATTTGAATTTCTTCTTCTCCATTGATAGTAGAACCACAGTTTTTCTCTTGAAAAGAGTCTAGGTTTCTTTGATTTCAGTGTCTATGCAACACAGGCAAGTGGAAGAATGTTTACACATTTTCTATAACCGGTCCTTTTTTCTTTTTTTTTTTTTTTTAAGATTTTATTTATTTATCAGAGAGAGAGCACGAGCCGTGGGGGAGGTGAGGCAACAGGGGGAGCGGGGCAGAGGGAAAGGGAGAAGCAGGCTGCCTGCTGAGCACGGAGCCTGATGCTATGCAGGGCTCGATCCCAGGACCCCGGGATCGTGTCCTGAGCTGAAGGCAGACGCTTAACCGACTGAGCCAGCCAGGCGCCCTTCCTCCCCGCAGCCTTTTCTTTCTTTCGGTAACTTCATTTTTTACATAGTTGCTAATGGACCCTCTCCCCCTGGGCCTGTCCTCTTCATCAGAGCACCCCTGGCACCCAGCCCAGGGCCTGACCCACATGGAGGCCAGTGCAGAGGTGTCCAAGCCAGTCGGTGAGCTAGCCAGACGAGGGAGAGCTATCCCACTCCCACCCCCAGTGATACTGTGAGCTCCCGAAGGGTAGAACCGCATCTGGTTCATGTTTGTGATTCCTGGCACCCAGCACAGCTCCTAAAAAATAGCAGGCCTTTGATGCATGTTTATGGGTGAATAAAATTTTAGAGCCCCAGTCCTAGATGGCACTGTGGAAGGTCAGCTTGTTCTTCCTCCTCTGCCCCCAGGGCCATGTCTGATTTATTCCAGCCAGGAAAAAAAATCGAAGGAAATAATTCCACAGACTTTTTAATCACTGAAACCATCCTTGACGTCAGAATGTTCTTTCACATTCACAATGTAAATCCTGTATTTCCTTCCATGGAACTTAAGCACAGCCTATTACGTTGAGACAAACTTCTAGAATAAGCATAAGCAATCTGAATGAAAACAGTGAGGGAAAAGCCTCTGCTTCCCCCACCACCACCCTCACCCTCAAAGAAAAACCTTTATTACATGAAACTAGAAAATGTTTATTGATATGAAAGCCTTTCGGTTTGGGTTCTTGGTTTTGTTTGAGCCAAAGAGAAGAAACCTAATGTCATCAACGGACAGACCGCAGCAGCGTTTCTAGAGCTGACCAGAGCTTAACTTCGTTTCAGGCGGGAGATGATGCCCCTTCTCTCCCTGGTCTTCTCCGCCCTCTTCATCCTCTTCGGCACCGTCATCGTTCAGGCTTTCAGGTAAATGCCTCCCTGGCTTCTCAGAGCAACTTCTCAGGGGCGGGCCCCAGGCCTCGGGGTTGTTGGTACTATTTCTTTTATAAAACACCTCGTTTCTTACTTTAGTGACTCAAACGATGAGCGAGAATCAAACCCTCCAGATAAAGAGGAAGCCCATGAGAAGGCCGGGAAGACCGAGCCAAGCTTCGCCAAAGAAAACAGCAGGTTGGGATCCCTGGGTGGCTCAGCGGTTCAGCGCCTGCCTTTGGCCCAGGGTGTGATCCTGGAGTCCTGGGATCAGGTCCCACATCGGGCCCCCGGGATGGAGCCTGCTTCTCCCTCTGCCTGTGTCTCTGCCTCCTCTTTCTCTCTCTGTCTATCATGAATGAATAAATAAACAAAAAATATCTTAAAAAAAAAAAAAAGAAAGAAAGAAAACAGCAGGTTTCTCTAACCACACACCCACCCGCAACCCCATGGGGCAGGAGAGCCACAGGCGCGCAGTCAGATAGCGTGGCCTCCACGAACCTCATAGATATGAGCACGCGGGTCACCTCCTCGTGTGTGACATGTGAGGGAAAAGTCAGCTGCTGGTTAGTGTTTCTGAGACCCTGTAGGCATCTAGACACAGGACCTCCTTCTGTTCTCCTCAGTACCTTCCGCCTCGCAGTCTCAAACTTCCTGATGGGGACAGGAAGCAGAGCCTGTCAGAGACGCTAGACGAGCCAGAAGCAGAGAAGGCTGCAGCCCCATAACCGTGTGGACTACCTTCATCCTCCCCTAAAGCTGCTTCTACACCTACTGAACAGCAGCATCTGAAAGGGTCTTTATGGGCCCAGGACACCAAGGGGGAGTCTAGAATATTAAATAACATAGCTAGTCTGGTTGAACATAGCATTTTCTTCCCCTTGTTTCTTTTCAAAGCAATGGCATTCTCCTGTCCTGATAACATCATAATCCCTCACCTCTTCTCCACAGCAGGATTCCTAAAAAAGGCTTTGTGGAGGTAACTGAGCTCACAGATGTCACATACACCAGTAACCTGGTCCGCCTGAGGCCAGGCCACATGAACGTAGTCCTCATCCTATCAAATTCCACCAAGACCAGCCTACTACAGAAATTCGCTTTGGAGGTCTACACGTTCACTGGGTAAGCTCGGGGGCGAGCGAGGGAAAGGAGAGAACGTGCACATTTGGGGGAGGAGGGGACCAGAGGAGAATTATGTTCTTTCCTCCTTGACCATGAGGGGCTTTCTTCGCACATGCGGTGAGATGTTGGCCGTGGCCTTTCAAACCCAGAAATCTTAGCTACCGTTGGGGGGTCTTTCTCCCCCTGACTTCGTGTCCCTGTGCCTCTGAACAGAAGACCTTGACCTCAGTCCTCTTCCGTGAGCCTCTCAGGGAACTCTCACGCTAGCTCTCAAGGGTTTCCTGAAGCCAGACACCAAGAGTGGCATAACTGGCACCCGGCAGGGACGGGGAGGGAGATGGGTGAGCAGAGTGTTACAACTGTTACGGAAGCCCTCACGTCCCACCAGAATCCTCCATCCTTTCCATATTTGGGCCCCATCCAGCACAGAGCCTCCCCCTGGTGCTGGAGGTCTGACTGACGGGTTACGTCCCCTGCAGTTGAGCGTGCGGGCTCTTCCCTACATCTTCACTGTGTTCTTCCGACAGGAGTAGCTGCCTGCACTTCTCCTTCCTGAGTCTAGATAAACACAGAGAATGGCTGGAATACTTACTAGAATTTGCTCAGGATGCAGCCCCGATCCCCAACCAGTATGACAAGCATTTCATGGAACGTGACTACACAGGTTACGTGCTGGCTCTGAATGGCCACAAGAAGTACTTCTGTCTCTTCAAGCCCCAGAAGGCAGTGGAAGAGGAGGAAGCCCTGGGGTCGTGCAGTGATCTGGACTCTTCCCTCCATCTGGGCGACTCGCGAGGGAAATCCTCCTGCGGCCTTGGACCCAGGCCCATCAAAGGGAAGTTGAGCAAGTTGTCCTTATGGATGGAGCGCCTGCTCGAAGGCTCCTTGCAGAGGTTCTATATCCCGTCGTGGCCTGAGTTAGACTGAAGGAGCTCAAGAGAGACTTTAACTCTTCCGGCTTTTTAATAGGCCCCCGGGAACAGGTCTTTTCAGGACTCAACCTATCACCACGGACAGAGAATAGATTCTAGATTATTCTTCCAGAACAACGGCTAGAAGAATCTTTCCTTTGTCCCATTCTAACCTAGGAGTGAAAAACACCTCAAGCTGAATTCCCTAGATCGAAATATTTTCCTTTGGGTTTTTTTCCCCCTCGTTTGAATGCCGCACTATTTAAAGTAGACTGCTCATTCCCCCTTCCTTTGTCATCCCTGTCACGTGCTCACGTCACCCTGCCCGGTCCTGTCCCTGTGCTGTGGGAGAAGCACAGGGCGCTGGCCTGCAGCAGGAACCCCGCGAGCCTGGAGTGCTGGTGGGGACCCCGCCCCCGCTGTGCTTCCGCCCAGCGCATGCTGTGTCAGTGGGACGGCCCGCAGCAGCTTCCAGGCCCTGCATCCTCATGGGGCCTGCTTCCAAGCAATCTCCCATTTGGTAGTTTTTCTGGTAGTCAGTGGCTAAAAGTATATTTGGGGAGTATCCCCCTGCCAGCAATTTGCCAGCCACAGTTTAAAAAAAACTAGGGATAAGTGGGGGTCCTGCAAGGGAGTGTGGTTTTCTTCCCAAGAGAACAGAGGGCTGGGTGGTGATGGAGGTGACCCCGTAGCGGCCCAGCAGCCGCCTGCCCCAGCGCTAAATGTAGCCCGGAACGGTCTGCTCCGCAAGAAGTACTGTAACGACTTTGAGCCATTTACGTGTATGTTTTCACACGCCTTTCTGCCTCTGTCAATTTTAGGGTATGAATCTTAGGAGCCATAATTTGTAATCTTGTTCTCTGGACGTAGAGATAAGCTGCTATAACCCAGTAGATGTTAAACCGAAGACACCTTTTCCCCGCCTGCCAGGAGTCAGGCTCGAGGAACCTCTTCACTCCAGTGGTGTCTCTTTAGTAAAATACCAGACATGTCTTTGTATCAAGGAACTTAAAAATTTCTCAGCAATTGTATTTTGAACACTGTTACCCCAAAAGTGCTGTAACTTTGAGCCCTCTTTTGTGACAAGCGAGCCAAGACTTGTTCTAGAACCCTGTTTGGCAAAAGGCTTCCTTTGAGCTTCTGGCCTATATCGTGGTATCTCAATTGCTTTCACTCTCAACTCCCAGCCGCCCTACCACTAACACGGTCCGATCTACCAACAGCACCCCAGCTTCCAGAACTCCAGTGCGCAGTGGAGCACACCTGCCAGTTAGAGAGTTTGCCTTTTTTTTCTCTCTCTTTTTTTAAGGGCAAAACCACCAGTGGAGTTTGAGCAGCTTCAAAGAGTGGTCGGTTCAGATGTCAAAGAAAATTGCCCTTTTGTAAAGCAAAGTGTCAGAGTCAGTGATGGGACATCTACTAAGTTAGTATTTCTTTAATCATCATTGCTTTAAACTAAGCCATTTGGATCCTGAATAATCCAAATATTGAGCTACAGTGGCAAGTAATAAATCATTTAAGCCCAGGAATTCCTATGGTTTCCATGGAGTCTATAGCTTTATTTAAAGAAAAAAAAAAAAAAGAAAGAAAGAAAGAAAGAAAAATCACTGCCAGGCTTCCCCCACACACACACCCCCACACCCCCACCACATGATCCTCTAAAAATTGGACACTTACTCTGAATGCCATGTCTCCTGGCACCTGTCCTAGGCAGGCGTGATTAAGGGATTCATTTGGCTCCTTGATGCACCAGCCTCAAAATTATTTTCTTGGTCTTTGATGGCCAAGTTGCTGATGTGAGTAGTATTTTGGTTCAGTGGTGGGTTTTTAATTTCTAGTACTAATGGGATCCCTGACCTTAATTTATGAAAACCAGCCCCCCCACCACCAGATTTGTTCATTTCAAAAATGTGTCTCATTAAAATAAAAAGCACCTTCAGACAGACAGCTGCACCCTCCATTTGTACTAAGAAAGGAAAGTGAGAATAGATAGGATTAAAAACATTCCTGGAGAATTTTTCAGTCCAAAATTTCTTCCACAGGTCTGTTCAGGGCTGGGAGAGATGTCCCCCAAGAGGACACTAGGAAGGTTCTACTTTACATTGAACATGGCCCTTGACCACCCAAGCCTTTCCTCCTGAATGTTTCCATGAATTTGTTTACTGTTGTGTCAAATGTATGAGCCATCGTCATGCTCAGCCAATGCCACCATCTCTCCTTCTCTTGTGTGGAATCACACAGACCTAATTTTGGTTTTAAGTGAACCTCCTGGTCTTTGAATATCTTGAGTCTGACAGCATTGTTCTGTCTTTAGAAGTAGGCTCTTCTGGTTGGTAGAGCCCATGCATCCTATTTAGCAGATGGGGATGAAAATTGGCCTAAAACAAGTCTTTGTAGAATACACAACTACTTACAAAGTTGTTTTTTTGTTTTTTGGGTTTTTTTTTATCATCCAGGTGCTGGTGGCATAATTTGTCTAAGAGATTGTCAGGTCTGAGCCAGCAGCATTTCAGTGAGCAAGACTGCCCTGACCTCTGTTGAGGCACCATGGTCTCTCTCTGCCATCAGTTACTGACCCTGAAAATTTGGTCGTACTTTTCAAAGTAATGGGTTTATTTCCTCCTCATCCAGCACATGCATGTTTTCCTGTTTTAAAAAAGCAATGAAATCTGAATGTGTTTTTTAATTGACATGCTTTGTTTGGGAAAAGAGATGAGAAGCAAACACTCAAACTTTTTTCCCAAGTAAAATTCTTTAAATGCCGATGCAGACTATCTTTGCAGATGAAATATTGCTCACATCCAAATGCCTCACCTTGTCCCTTGAACACAAATGCAGTGTGGCAGCTGCTGAATCTGTCCGTTGAGCTTGTCGAGGAGGAGGATGGAGCTTTAGAGACCGATCTGAAAAGAAGGTGAATATTTTGCACTTTTGATACTCTTAGGAACAAATAACTTATTTGGCAAATGGTGTCTTTTTTATGTTGTTTTTGTTTTGTATTGTGAACAGGCACTGAAGCTGATGTTATTTTTGTTTTAAGAATATTACAGACTGGAAACAAATAAACTATTTTAATGTGTGATGATTACACGTGGCTCTTGCATTGGGAGGTGATGATTTGTGGACACCTTAGCAATGAAACAATTTGCACATGACACACGCCTCAGTCTTCGCTGCAGATTTCAGGAGTTGCCTCAGGGAGGATGTATCAGCTCCAAGAGGAGAGAATGCGAAACTGAGACGGGGAGTGGGTTAGGGAAGTGTCACCAAGGGCTCTTTGGAGGCCACCTGATGTCTGGCTGAAAAGACATTTCATGCACCCTCCTGGGCTTCTAAGTGGCAAGTTTCTTTATTAGGATCTGCAAGTTACTTTCATTCAAACTTTCTATGTTCACAGTGGTCCTAAAACCCAGGTGCAGCCCTGAGTTCCTCAGGAGGAGCCACAGTGTAAAGGAAGAAACTAGAGAAATACAGGATGTTTATACAGTATTATGTCACAGGGCTTTTTTATTCCATTTCTCCAATTTTTAGATCATCTTCGTGAACCAAATGCTCCTTGGCTCCCTGCCCCCCCACCCCCGCCCCGCCCAATCCTCCACCATCTCATCAAAACAGCACAAGTGCTTCTCTGTTTATAGTTGACTCAAACCCCACAGAAATATTAGCCGTTGGATTAGAATTCTACTGAACGCCCTGATTTTACAGCCTCTAGGGACATTTCTCAGCAGAAAGTTGTACTGGCATAATAAACTCCTGAGTACTCAGAGTTGCCTAGGACTCAGCTTGCGCATAAATCCTTGAGAACTGTCATCAACACAGCCTGTTGTATCTCGAAGAGCCCGAGGTTCAGACGACTGTCACTTTGGGGAGAGCACACAGCATCTCAAACAGCAGGTTAGCAGCCAGGAGGGCCGTGTTTCCTACAAAGAAACAAAACCTAAGGCTGGAGCCTCTCAGTACTCCGCCCTCTTCCCTTTCCAGACTCCCCAGCCCACTTCCATGCTCTTCTCTGGGCCACCCAGCCACCCTGTGGATGTGCTTTCCCTGATATTCTCCATCAAGCATCATTCAGAAATAGTTTTCTGAAAATCAGACGGTTCTTTGTTCTACTCTGAAAACAGATTCGTACCCCCCAAAGGAAAACCTATAATAAATGGTGTCTATTGTATTTAATCGCCTCCCCTCTGATGTTAATAGGCCCAAGTCTGTAAGCTTCTCTACGTTGAAATTATTGTGATGGCATCTGCTTCGAATACCTCTCCTAAACCACTTACACCTCAACAATTCACTTTTCAATGAAATATCAAAGGGGGATGGAACTATGCCACCCTACTAATAAACTGCAGGCTGGTGTTCTCTTCTGCTGCTGGGCGGGCAAACCAATAACAGCCACCTCCCCGGGGTGTTGTTAATTAGCTCACGTTTGGAAGGTGTGCGGTAATAGGTTTATTTTCTCCACTGCAGAACATACTCGGCAGGCTCCCGAGTTATACAAAAGGACCCATCCATCTTCTACTTACCAAGTAGATGAATATAATTTAAACTAGGAGCTGCCCACAGATCCTAGTATTCTCATTTACTCACCAAAAGGATCGTAGGGCGGTGAAACTTCCACAAGGTCACAACCCACCACATTCAGGCCTTGACAACCCCGGATGATTTCCAGCCCCTGTCCAAGACGAAGCCTGAGTTGTCCACAGCAGTAACCATCCACGAGGAAAAGCAACCACAGAGGTTCCAGTGGATCTCTCCCAACGCATGCCCACCCTTTGACTTGGAACTGTTGCTTTTCCTCAGTAAATATTTATCGACAGCCGGGCACACAAATGGCCAAAGCACAGCCCCTATTCCCAAGGGCTCCATTGTGTGTTGATGAGACCAAGCAAACCAATTGTTTCAACATCGTGCATTGAAGGCTTCTAGAAAAGCAAGTGTAGGGGAGCCTGGCTGGCTCAGTCAGTAGAGCATGCAACTCTTGATCTCGGGGTTGTGAGTTCAAGCTCCATGTTGGGCGTAGAGATTACTTTAAAAAATAAAATCTTATGAAAAAAAGTTTTTTAAAGCAAGTGTAGAAAAGTATACCATGAAACAGCCCAAAGAGCTGGGGGAAGTCCTCCCTCTCCAAGATGGAAAGAGCCCAAGGAATAGACCAAGCAAATAAGTAGGGGAAGGGCAGCCCAGACAGACAGACACACGCAAAGTCACCAAGATGGAAAGAAATACCAGTAGTTAGATGTGGCCAGAAGACAGAATAAGTGAGGGGGATGGTAGGAAGAGGTCATTTTGTCTAAAAGTTTCCACTCTGCCGGTGAAAAGCCCAGAATGATAAGCTGAGGAATGAGGACTGTGTGTTAGAAATCTCCCTGAGGGGAACTGGAACTTCAAGAATGGCCTTGAAGAGGTAGCTGCGAAAAGGCCCCTTTCTTAGAGGAGGTGAGATAACTGATCGAGTGGAAGTGGTCTTCACTCACTCACACCAACGCCCAGGAGTTCCTGCTCTGTGCGTCAGGCACTATGCTAGACTCCGAGGATAGGGGAGTAAATGAAAGAAAAGCCCTGCCCTCCCGGAGCTGGCCTTCCAATTACAACCACCCTCCAGTTCCCGCCTGTGTTTAACTCAGCACACCTCAAGGGAGCTTTATTTGGATGTTTCTAAAACTCTTGAAGTTCCATGGTAGGTGGTTAATCCCATCATGAGCAACCCCAGAAAGCTAAGTCTCGTGTTTCTAAGAGGGGATGCTGTAATGTGTCCCCAGGAACCAACCACAGGTGGATCAGGGGCAGAAAGCTCCAATAACAGACTATCATAACCCCGAGAGGAAACGAGAGTCCTTGCCAGGGTCCTTGCCCACTCCTCACCCTACAAGAGTGGTCAGCGTGCGGGAAAGGCTTGCAAAACCCTGTCCCGACCCTGAAGACCCACCCCGAGTCCTTGGAATCGTCACCCTCAGGAGTCGTCCCGGGTGGAACCTCCTCACCTGACTCGGGGTGAGCCCCGCAATTTCAGGTGTTCCTGTCCCTGGGGCGTAGGCAGGATCCAGGCCGTCGATGTCAAAGCTGATATAAAGGGGCTTGCCCCCCATCTGCCGCCTCACGTCTGCCATCAGCGGGACCAGCGACTTCATCCAGCAGTCCTCGGCCAGGACCACCCGGAAGCCCTGGCGGGGAGGGGAGCGGAGCGCTGGCACACGGGACCCCGATCCCACCAGCAGGGAACCATCACCCCCACTTCACCGCTGAGTTAGGGAGGAACGGCCGGTGGGGAAGAAGCAACGAGTGAGTCCAAGCTGACGCCGCCGGGGCCGGGGCCGGGCCACAGGGAGGCTCCGCCGGGGCAAGCTCCTGCGGGCGGCTCCGCACAGCGTGCAGGGCACAGGCCTCCCCACCCGGAAAGCGGGGGTCGGGGCGCCGGGGGCTCAGCCGTGGAGCGGCTGCCTTGGGCTCAGGCCGTCACCCCGGGGTCCCGGGATCGAGTCCCCATCGGGCTCCCCGCGGGGAGCCTGCTTCTCCCTCTGCCTGGGTCTCTGCCTCTGGGTCTCGAATGAATGAATGAATGAATGAATGAATGAATGAATAAATAAATAAATAAATAAATAAATAAATAATCTTCAAAAACAAAAGCAGGGGTCTTGAGTCTTTCCTGGTGGGATCTTGTCCTTCGTGGTTACCTAGAAGCCTCCCTGCCGATCGGGAGTGAGGACAAGAACGAGAAAGGTGGCCACTGGCCTTGGGTTCAGGCACTTGCAGGCCTTTTCCCAGGCAGCCACCGCCCAGAGGCTGCTGTGTTCCCGCCTGTCCCCCCAGCCCAGCGATGAGAGGCCCCCTCGGCCTCACCAACTAACAACACCCTCTCTCCTCCACGCGGTCCTCTGGAGGCAAACTTGCCCCCCGCCCCCCAATTTTCTGAACATGGTCATCAAAGCTCCTGTTGAATCCACACCCGCCACGGAACGGGCACTGGAGAGAAATGCACTTTGCAGGCCGGGGGCACGGGAGGGCAGAGAAATGCACTTTGTCACCTGGCTCCGGCTGTATCTGTAGGGATCCAAGGTCGTGGCGGAGCCCCGGATGCCGACCTGCACCACGCGCTCGCAGTCCAGGAGGCCCTCGTCCACGCACCGGCGGAAGGGCGTCCCGTGATAGACCTTCTCTCCCAGGGCCTTGTCGGCCGTGTCCGTGTGGGCGTCCACATGCAGCAGCCCCACGGGGCCATGCCTGGTGACAACAGGCAGCTCAGTGGCCAGGCCTCCTCGGGGACCTGAGCACGGCCGCCCTCTGGGCCACCCGAACTTCCAAACCTGACAACTCATAGCCACGGGACACCTGGCATCAAGAACCAGCCTTGCTAGTGGTTTCTGTCCTCAAATCACTTAGCATCTCAGAATAATAAAGCCAGAGAAGTCCAGCAGAAGATGGGCACGCGCTTTGCTTTAGCTGCCAGCCACGACCTACCACCCAGAATTTTCTGCACTTAGAGATAGAGAGGCCCCGGGGCAGATAAGAATGAAGGACTGAGGCTCAGGGGAGCTTGCAGAACTAATCAGAGCCCCGCTTCTTCCCGCTGTGGCACCAAGCAGCAGCTTCAACCCAGCTCTCTCTCCATAATCTCCGATGACCCCGCCAACCACCCAAAAGAAACATACAATCTAAATCAATGCTAAGCAAGCACAGCTTCCAGAAAAGACTTGTACCCAGTACCCACCCACCAACAGCCACAATGCTACCCACATATCCGTCCCATATTCTGGATCTGCCAGCGCCTTGGACCTTCTGCCTCTTTTTCAAACTAATTAACCAAAGTCAGTTAATCCCTGGTAGACCTTCTGCGACTGGAAAATCCATTCTCTCGTTCTCTGGGAGAGGGACCCTTTCAGGAAGAAACAAGGCCCTCTCCTCAGCAAGTCACAGCCTTGTGTATTTGGTCTTTGAGGCAAAACAGAAACTGAAGTGAACTGGGGTGGAGTGTCTCACGAGGGCCCCATCTTCCAAAAACAGAGACAAACGCTGAGCATGCACACCAGAGCAGAGCTAGGACAAGCAAGGGGAGCCACGAGTGTTAATAATAAGTTGTCTTGGCTCCCAGCTGCTGACTGACAGAGACACCTGGAGCTCGACCTTAATTTTGATCCACAGAAGCGACTCAGTCGGGAATTTCCTATCACCCCAGATAACCTGAGCCAGCAGACGTCACTTGATACCATCTAGCAGCAAACAACTCAGCTCCTGAATTTTGAAACCCTTGTGTACGCCCAGACACTTGAGACTTACTTTTTTGCCATCGCTTGCAATATAGGATATGTGATTGTGTGATCTCCGCCTGCAAAGAGGAAGAAGAAAATATCTGGAATGTGGATAAGATGAGAGGACCGTGTATTCGATAGAGCCATCTTCCACTGACCCAATGGTGCCACCCTTTCGATTAGACCGAAGAGCTATAACCTCACCTCCACGAGATCTTGTTCAGTGATATGAAAATGACCACTGGATGTTTGGGATTACATTGTCATTTAAAAGAGGAAAATGAAGCACCGGGGGGTCTCAGAGGTTGAGCATCTGCCTTCGGCTCCAGGTGTAATCCCAGGGTCCGGGGATCAAGTCCCCCATTGGGCTCCCCACAGGGAGCCTGCTTCTCCCTCGGCCTGTGTCTCTACCTCTGCTCCTCCCCCTGCTTGTGCTCTCTCACTCTCTCTCTCTCAAATAATAAATGAAATCTTAAAAAAAAAAAAAAAAAAAGGAAACAAAGCTTACAGTTAAATGCCTGGAACAACTCTGTCCAATAGAACTCTCTGCAATGAGGGGCATGTTCTCTATCTGCACTGGCCAGCATGGTGGCCACTAACCACCTGTGCCTACTGGAATATAGCTCATGCCATGCAGGAACTGAATTTTTAATTTAATCTAATTTTAATTAATTCTAATTTTTTTAGCTATACGTGGCTAGTGGCTACTGTACAGGACAGCTCGGGCCTAGAAAAGTATTACTATGATCACTATTAATAGCAATAATAGCTTACAATTATTGAAACTTAAAATATGCAAGTCACGATGCCGGACACTTCATATGCACTTGCACTGTACGCCCCTCACACGAAACAATGAGGGAGATGCTGCTAGTGCTATTCCCATTTTACAAGAGAGGAAATGAAGCATAAATAGCTAGTGAGAGGTGAAGCTGAGATTTTCAAACCATGCCATCCAGAAATCACACTCAGCACCACGATGTTCTTCTGCAGGCTCGGCCCTCTCTTTTGGCAAAAGCACCCTTGGATATTTAGAAAAAGGCCTGTGTCATTTTAACTATTTGTGAACTAGAAGAGAAAGAAATGTAAGAGTGGGGGGGAGGAGGGGCTGGGGAGGACAAGGGGAAAGTTGTTCTATAGATTGATAGAGACCTTGATGAGGAGAAAACACCCTTTTGCAGCTCTCTCTCAAATAAACTCATTTTTAATGAGATGTCCTTGAGAGGCCCCTGGGTGGCTCAGTCAGTTGAGCGTCCAACTCTTGATCTCGGCTCAGGTCATGATCTCAGGGTTGTGAGATGGAGCCCTGAGTGGGCAAGGCTCTCTCTCCCTCTGCCCCTCCAACCCCCACCCTGATCTCCTGGTGTGCATGCTCCATCAAGCTTTCTGTCTTTCTCTCAAGAAAAGAAAGAAAGAAAGAAAGAAAGAAAGAAAGAAAGAAAGAAAGAAAGAAAGAAAGAAAGAAAGAAAGAGAAAGAAAGAAAGAAAGAAAGAAAGAAAGAAAGAAAGAAAGAAAGAAAGAAAAGAAAGAAAGAAAGAAAGAAAGGAAGGAAGGAAGGAAGGAAGGAAAAAGAGAGAGAAAGAAAGAAGAAAGAAAGAAAGAAAGAAAGAAAGAAAGAAAGAAAGAAAGAAGAAAAAGAAAAACATGTCCTTGAAGTAGTTAAAAATTCACAACTGAGCTCCTATTGTAACCCTTCCCCCGGCCTGGAATCAAGGGATGGGACAAAGGTGAAGTAGGTAGAGGCACTTGCCAAATTTAAGAGACATGAAAAAATGCAGTCATTAATACAAATACTATTTTGATGTAATACTTTTAAAAATCAAGGTCAATGCAAAAAAAATTCCATGGTAATTTTTTTTTTTTTTTAGATTTATGGATTTGTGTGAGAGAGACAGCACGAGTTGGAGGAGGAACAGAGGAAGATGGGCAAGTGGACTCCATGCTGAGCCTAGAGTCAAACACAGGGCTCGATCCCAGGACCCTGAGATCATGACCTAAGTGGAAACCAAGAGTCGGATGCCCAACGGACTGAGCCACTCAGGCGCCCCTCTGTGACAAATTTTAAAGACAGGACCAGTAAGAGTGCTATTCTGAACTATACTGGAGCCTGAGGCCAAAGAGAAACGTCCATCATATTTATTGTTGACCTTTTGGCAACCCCCCCACGGTGAACCCCTCACTTGCCCCACCCTAGTCCATCGCTGTCAGTCATACTAGTCCAAAAATGAAAACATCCTCTCCCCAGGGGTTAAAACAAATAAATTAAAAACATCCTCTTTCCCACTGTCTCCATACTCATAGTGGCTTGCCCTGAAGGAGCAGCTACACCCCGGCCCACGATAAACGAGCCCTCAGTGCAGAGCTGCACCTGTCTACGCAGATGCCATTACCCAAGGTCAGGGGAATACAGCCAGCCGCTACAATTTTCTCATAGGCCTCTCGAATTAGACGGCAGCTGTCCTGAAGGTTGTAGAGATTGACATTCACGTCGCCTAGGTCTGCAACCATGAGGGACTGGAAGGGGAGGGCCCCCGTGCTAGGGTTGGCTGTCCGAAGCAGCACTGACTCTTCCCGGATCCGCCGGGGGCCAAATCTGGAAAAGGAAGAATCATCCTGTGAACCCCAGGATTTCTCCGCCTCTGCATTGCTCCCACTCCGGGCTGGATGCATCCTTGATGTTGGCGGGAGGGGGGCGCTATCGGGTGCCTTGCAGGATGTTTCCCCTGATGCCGGTAGCAAGCTGGGATAACCAAAAAGGCCTCCAGATACCATCAATGTCCCCTGGAGGCAAAATCACCCCTGGTCTCGAATCACTGATCCAGTCTGTGTACTTGAAGAGATTAAAGGCACAGATTTAGGAGCCCGCCCATCACCAATTTACTAAATGGCATTGGATAATTTCTTAATCTCCATGAGCCTCAGTCTCCTAATTTTACAGATTACAGATTAGGAGGAATTGAGTGAGGTCATCTACGCAAAGAGCCTTGCATTTAGGAGACATTTAATAAATGATGGCATCTATACTTCAGACTCTTAGATGTAAAGTGGCTGAGCTGAATCAGAAACAGCTGATGCTCCTTGAATAAGAAAACAGATTTTAATTTGATCCTAGAAAAAACACTTTGGGGTGCCTGGCTGGCTCAGTTGGCAGAGGTAGAGCGTGGGACTCTTGATCTCGGGGTTGTAAATTCGAGCCTCATACTGGATGTAGAGATTACTCAAAAATAATAAAATTTATTTTTTTTAAAAAAGCCTTGTATATGAGCAATTCTTTATCAAGTGGCATCTAGATGGTTTGGGGAAGGAGCATCCAGTTTCCTCTGTTCTCAGAAATGATGTCCCCTGCCCCTGCAAGCCCAAGCTCCCGTCCCAGGAGGCTCAGGAAGCAGTGCGTGGAGAAGGCTCCGGTCACCCACGGATGACACAGGTGTCGAGCCCCTCCCTCCCCCCCATGGGAGCTCTGAAGCCCGCACCAGCTGCCAACCCCACCCTGGGTGAGCGCAGGTGCCTGTCCCCTTGTCTTCCGCCCCCAGTGGCCACGGGCGGTGCAGACACGTGCCCCTAATCCTTGGGACCTTACCTGGCCCCGGGCCGGTTGGAGGTCCCAATGTCCAGGGGCACCCCGACGAAGGCGGCGTCCAGCCCCTCGGGGGAGGCTTGCACCGGCAGCCGCATCATGGAGCAGACGCCCACCGGCCGAGCCAAGAACTCGGAGCTGGGGGGCTGGTTCCGGGACGCATCGGGGGACCCGCTGCTGGCGCTGCGGCCCGGGGGGCTGAGCCCCGAGGCAGGACGCGCGCCCCCGCCCGTGCCCAGAGCCCGGGCGCACCCGGCCGCCACCCGCCGCAGCATGCTGCCCGCACCCAGCAGCCCCGGGTGGTCACCTGCCCGCACCCAGCAGCCCCGGGTGGTCACCTGCCTGCAGCCCACAGCCCTGGGTGGTCACCTGCCAGCACCCAGCAGCCCCGGGTGGTCACCTACCAGCACCCAGCAGCCCCGGGTGGTCACCTGCCAGCACCCAGCAGCCCCGGGTTGCCCCCTGCCCGCAGCCCGCAGCCCCGGGTGGTCACCTGCCAGCACCCAGCAGCCCCGGGTCGCCCCCTCCCCGCACCCAGCAGCCCCAGGTCGCCCCCTGCCCGCACCAGCAGCTCCGGGTGGTCACCTGCTCACACCCAGCAGCCCCGGGTGGTCACCTGCCCGCACACAGCAGCCCTGGGTCACCCCCTGTCCGCACCCAGCAGCCCCGGGTCGCCCCCTGTCTGCACCCCGCAGCCCGGGCTCAAAAAGCAGGTGGCCCCGGGAGCCGCCTCCAAGGGGCCGCTCTCTCCCCGCCTCCTGGACTCTGGCCTCGGGCGCTCTCCCCAGGCGCGGTCTCCTCACTATCTCCCCACTACCCCGCACCGCACCTGCCTGGTGCCTGCGTGCCCCAAATCAAGCCCTGGGCCCCTGCTTCTCCCTTTCAGAGTAATATCTTTAAAAGCCAAAAGACTTAAAGGGAAAAAAACTTTCTCTAAGGAAGAGAAATTGGTAATTCCTTTTTTTAAACAGATTTACTTATTTTAGAAAGAGCTCGGAAGGAGGGGGGGTGGGAGGGGCAGAGGGAGGAGGAGAGAGAGAAGCAGACTCTGCACTGAGCCCAGAGCCCATGGAGGGGCTCCATCTCACACCCTGAGATCATGACTTGAGCGGAAATCAAAAGTAGGATGCAACCCACTGAGCCACACAGGCACCCCTATAAATGCATTTTAAAAAAATAATATAGTGGGTTTTTTTTAAGATTTTTTATTTATTTAGTCATGAGAGACACAGAGAGAGAAAGAGAGGCAGAGACACAGGAGAGGGAGAAGCAGGCTCCATGCCGGGAGCCCAGCATGGGACTCAATCCCGGGACCCTGGGGTCACGCCCTGGGCGGAAGGCAGGTGCTAAACCGCTGAGCCCCCCAGGTGTCCCTAAAGTAGGGTCTTTCTAAATCACCTTTTCCAAAAGGGCTCCAAGACCACTCCTAGTGAAGATCCCACTCCAGGGAGTCCCTAATCTGCACTCCTCTTTATGTCTAACCCCCAGGGAAAGGAAAAAAGTAATTTGTGATGAGGTTATGTGAGCCATGAAGTGCTATTATACACTTTTAATCTCTGGAAGTTGAGATTGAATGGAAAGGGTCTGAGTTTGCTTTAAATTGTAACTTTGACATGAAAGTTGCACCTTAAACCCCACACCACCCAGCCCCCGCTGTGCAGGATGGGGGCAAAGTTTCCTAAAGGTCAATAATGCGCTTTCAGTGCTGAAAGAGACTGCAGAGCATTTTCCAGAAAATAAACAACAATCCCTCAACATCCCTACGTGCAGATCGTACCACTATATCTTTCACATGGCTTGTCCCAGATGATGGGGGAAACAAAGGCAGAAGAGAAATTATTAAATTGCCTTCCTACCTACAGCCCAGGGACAAGTCCTTGAAACAGGCAGAGGGACATTCCTCTAGGGACTCAGCTGCCTTGAGATTCATACTTTGCTAAGGGCAAGAGGCAACCTTAACCCAACCCCCAGGACCCTGTGACTCTAACATATAAAGATTCCTTTGGAAACTTCCTTTATCTCTACTCCCCAAGATACTTGTTGGCAATCATCCCCCAGCACATGACCCACAGATACACATCTGAAGGGTCTCATGACTCAAGTTATATTAGCCGGTAATAAGTGACCTTTCCCCAACAATAGCCAACCCCCTCAAGGTCCTCGAAACCTTATTTCCAAAATTCCTTAGAGACTCACACGCTCCCTAACTCTCCCCAACTTGACAGTCTATAATGGGCCCCTCCTCGTCACCCCAATGTAGATCTTTCTGCCCACGGGTCCTGTCCCTGTGCTTTAATAAAATCACCTTTTTGCCCCAAAGATGCCTCAAGAATTCTTTCTTGGCCATCAGCTTTGAACCCTAACGTCTTTTCCTACACCATTGGACGTATCGTTTTCTTACCTCTTGGTTTATTCTTTCATTCTTCTCACAAATATTTGAGTGCCTACTGCATGCCAGACACTACATGACAATAACTCCAACTTCTTCCCATTTTTCCCTACTGCTGCACACGCCTTTCCTTTAAACCTTCCATGGGGGGTGGGGGGCACCTGGGTGCCTCAGTTGGCGAAGCAGCTGCCTTTGGCTGGAGGCATGAGCCCAGAGTCCTGGGATTGAGCCCCGCATCCAGCTCCCTGCTCAGTGGGGAGCCTGCTTCTCCCTCTCCCTCTGCTGCTCCTCCTGCTTGTGTTCTCTCTCTCTGTCAAATAAATACATAAAAATATTTTTTAAAAATTCATAAACCTTCCATCAGGCGTGCCCTCCTGCTCTCCTGACAGCTCCTTCTCTGATGGCAATCTTTCAATATCAAGGTGACGATGTTCACCTGGAGGCAGGTAGTTCACAGACCAGATCCCAGCCACGAGGTTCCAGTTGCTCACTTTCTGACTCCCCACCCGGAGGTCCTGACGGCCCCTCAGTGGCCCGTGGTTCAGCCTTCTCCTTGATCCTGCTGTCTGCCCCATCCTTTGGTAAGTCCTAGTGGTCTCCTGCCTGCAAGCCCCCCACTCGCTCCCTCTGCTATTCCTGCGGTTCCCGTCCTCCCACCCCAGCTTTCCTTTGGTGTCTCTACTCTCCCAGCAGATAATGCTTCCTCGAAGCCAATCCACTAATTCCCTTTCCCAAAACACACCTTTGTGCACTTGTCCCTCGAGCCATCGTTCACCTTACACAGCCCTCACTTTCTTGCCTCCTGTCCTTTGCTCATGCCATCTCCTCGCCTGGAAGTTTCTCTCCCACGACCCCCATCTCCACGTGTCCCCTGTTCCACGGAAGCCCACCCTCAAACTACTCTCCCTCCCTCTCTCTGGAACTCTTAAAACTCTCAAAATTCTCACAGTTTTCAATTGGAGACAAATACAGGAGCTGGGATCAGAAAAAAAAAAAAAAAAAAACTAAATCCTAGCTCCACCATCCATGTAGCTCAATTACAACATACGGCAGCAGAGAAAACCCACTTGCGTTCCCTGTGGGTCTGGGGCAATAGCTCAAAGTAGCTCCCCGTCCAGCACAAGGTCTCTTCGAGGTTTCATGCCTCATCTTGCAAACGTGTGCCATTTCATTCAGTTTCTTTTTTTTTTATTTATGATAGAGAGAGAGAGAGAGAGAGAGAGAGAGGCAGAGACACAGGCGGAGGGAGAAGCAGGCTCCATGCGCCGGGAGCCCGATGTGGGATTCAATCCCGGGTCTCCAGGATCGCCCTGGGCCAAAGGCAGGCGCTAAACCGCTGCGCCACCCAGGGATCCCACATTCAGTTTCATAACACGTGTTTATATTACCAAAGAACATTTGATCTTATTTACCAGTTAAATGCTTCCCCCCGATTTTTAAGAAAAGCTGTCACTCCAATACCTGACATTGTTTAAACTAGCACACCCGTGTGTACACCCCTGAGGCATCCAGTCGGGGGAAGCGTGGACTTAGTACATCAACCTGAGCAATTCACCCTTTTGAACCTATTTCCTATTCTGTCAAATGGAATGATAATCCTTTCTGGTTGTTCTTATGAGGATTGAACAAGGTCCACCGTGAAGAGCACCGTGGAACCAAAAACTGGTAAATACTAGGTAATGTCATCATCTTATGTTTTATTTTGTCTACTGCAGAGTTTCTTAAGCAGTGATCATAGCACAGTGGCGTTTGCAGCTGGGTTACGGGAGGAGGGGGAGACATAACATAAAGACCCCACCCACGGTCCTTGGGGCCACCCACGGCCAGTCACGTCTGGGTACATGCAGGTCACGCCCCTCGGAGTCTGACATCCTGCTCTGTGGTCCCCACAAGGAGGCAGCAGGATTGGCGGCATTTGCTGCTTGCCGTGCATTACCACCCAGACATCGACCTCAGAGGCCAGCAGCAGGTGCACTGCTGCCCGTTGGGGAGGAAGGAGGGCTCGGGGCCCTGCTAGAGGAGTTGGGTTCTAGCGACCCAAGGAGGACGGGCAGGAACCCGAGGTGCAGCCAGTCAGGGGAGGAGGAGCAAGGAGACTGTCTGGGAGGTTTGGGCCAGAGCAGCCCCAGACAGCTGACCTACATCCATCTTCCCTTAGTATCAGATTATCTCTATTTTTGACTGATGTCCAAACAGGGTCCAAGCTAACTTCGGAGTGACTGCTTGAACAATGCTCATGGCAGGGTGGTATTAGAAATATTTCACATCTGAGATGACACAGACATTGGCCAATCAGAGCAGATGCCAGCAGGCCATAAACAGTGCATGCCTGCGCGTACCAAGTGGATATTTTAAGTATTTGTTCTGAAGGTGCATGCTTTAAATCAGAGCTGTCATTATTTTGAAATGCTTGACACGAAAGAGTGTGATGGGATTCAAAACCCATTGGTATCACAAGAAATTTCAGTTGCGTAACTACAAATGAAAGAAAAAGAAGATGATGCTATAAATCTAACTTTTGTAAATTTTTAATATTAAAATTTTACTTTTTTATCACTTGAGTTTCCAATTGTTCATGGCTATCCAGAACTTAAAGAGATCCTTTAAAAAAAAAAGATTTATTTATTTATTTTTAGAGAGGGAGCACACAAATGGGGGGCAGGGGTTAAAGAGAGGGAGAGAATCTCAAGCAGACTCCCCCGCCAGGCTCAGAGCCCAACACGGGGCTCCACGTGGAGCTCAATACGAGGCTCTAGCTCACAACGTGCCAGCTGAAATCAAGCTGGATGCTCAACCGATTGAGCCACCCAGACGCCCCTTGAAGGGATCCTTCTTGAAAAGTCTTGGTGGTTATTGTATATAGCCAATTCAAACACAAAACCTGATAATAAAAAGTCATATTCACAGAGGAAAGCTAAAATTTTGAAAATACTTTATTTGGAAATTTTATATAAGTCCAACATTTAATGCTGCCTCTAATACTTTTATTTTTCAAATCAAAATTACATAATATATAGAAAAGATTTTTTTTTTTTTTTTACCAAATCCCATACAGATTCCTAAATCCACTCCTCACCATCCACGCTTACCTCAACGGGATGTACAAATTGTATGATTTTTCTACGTGTGCCATGACAGGAGAAAGATTCCAAAGCACCATTCTAGTAACCTATAAGTTCCAATATGTGTTTTGTCCTTCTGGCCAGCCTCTAATTGCAGTGCCTCAAAAACCAAGTAACAGAATAAATGGTGGGTGAGTGAGTGAATGACTGAACGGATCTTCTGGAAGCTGTGGAGGGCAGCTCTAGGCTGATTACTATTTCAGCCAAAAAGCTACAACGGCCAAAGAACATGAGGAAAACACTGCGTACGTTTCAGCTGTCTGCATGGATTCCCTTTGGCCTCACAAATGATAAAAGGGTTCCACAGAAGGAGTCAACAAACTTGTCTGTGCTTGCAGAGGCTCAGGAATAATCAGGCATCAGCTCCAGCCTGCCTGACACACCTGGCCGGGGGCTTTCTTTACTCACTGTTACCCAGTTACACTTCCTTGTCCCCTGGCCCTGAAGAAAAATAGATATTTTTGAGCATGTTCAGAATACTTTCTCGCAATCTCATCCAACTGCCCACTCTTTATTTTACCTACAAAGTTACACACTCAACAATGCATCAGGGATACTTAACACACTCACATGGAGTTACCTCCAACAGTAGCATCATTTTTGTTTAATAATATCACATTTATTTTTTTCTAGTGCAGTTTTCTTTTTTCTTTATTATTTTATTATTTTAAGATTATTTATGTATTTATTCATGAGAGACACAGAGAGAGAGGCAGAGACACAGACAGAGGGAGAAGCAGGCCCCCCACAGGGAGCCCACAGGGAGCCCAATGAGGGACTCTGATCCTGGGATCTGGGATGATGCCCTGAGCCAAAGGCAGACCCTCAACCTTCAAGCCACCCAGGCGTCCTCCTTTTCTTTTTTTAAATTTAAATTCTATTAACTAACAAATAATGTATTATTGGTTTCAGGGGTAGAGGTCAGTGACTCATCCGTCTCATATAACACCCAGTGCTCATTATATCACGTAACCCTCCTTCATGCCCGTCACCCAGTTACCCCATCCCCCTATCCTGGTCCCTCCAGCAACCCTCCGTTTGTTTCCTATGATTAAGAGTTTCTGGGATGCCTGGGGGGCTCAGCAGTTTAGCGCTGCCTTCAGCCCAGGGCGTGATCGTGGAGACCCGGGATCAAGTCCCACATCAGGCTCCCTGCATGGAGCCTGCCTCTCCCTCTGCCTGTGTCTCTGCCTCTCTCTCTGTCTCTCATGAATAAATATATAAATAAATAGAATCTTTAAAAAAAAAAAAAGAGTTTCTTATGGCTTGTCTCATGAATAAATATATAAATAAATAGAATCTTTAAAAAAAAAAAAAGAGTTTCTTATGGCTTGTCTCCCTTTCTGATGTCATCTTGTTTATCCTCTCTTCCCCTATGATCCTCTGTTTTGTTTCTTAAATTCTACATATGAGTAGTATCATATGATAATTGTCTTTCGCTGACTGACTTATTTCGCTTAGCATATTACACTGGTTCCATCCACGTTGTTGCAAATGGCAAGATTTAAATTTTTGGTGGCTGAATAGTAAATATATATATATTATAAATATCTATCACATCTTCTTTATCCATTCAACTGTCGATGGACATGTAGTCTCTTTCCATAGTTGGCTGTTGACATTGCTGCTATAAACATTGGGGTGCAGGTGACCCTTCAGATCACTACATTTGTATTTTGGGGGTAAATACCTAGTAGTGCAATTGCTGGGTCATAGGGTAGCTCTATCTTCAACTTTTTGAGGAACCTCCATACTGTTGTCCAGAGTGGCTGCACCCTCGTGCACCAACAGTGTTGGTGGTTCCCCTTTCTCTGCATCCTTGCCAACACTTGTTGTTTCCCGACTTGTTCATTTTAGCCATTCTGACCAGTGTGAGGTGGTATCTCACTGTGGTTTTGATTTGTATTTCTCTGATGCTGAGTGATGTGGAGCATTTTTTTCATGTGTCTGTTGGCCATTTTTCATGTCTCCTTTGGAGAAATGTCTGTTCATGTCTTCTGCCCATTTCTTGATTGGATTATTTGTTCTTTGGGTGTTGAATTTGATGTTATTTATAGATTTTGGATACTAGCCCTTTATCTGATGTTTGTAAATATCTCCTCCCATTCTGTGGGTTGTTTAGTTTTGTTGACTGTATCCTTTGCTGTGCAAAAGCTTTTTATCTTGATGAAGTCCCAATAGTTCATTTTTGCCTTTGTTTCCCTTACTTTTGGAAATGTGTCTAGCAAGAAGTTGCTGTGGCCGAGGTCACAGAAGTGGCTGCCTGTGTTCTCCTCTGGGATTTTGATGGATCCCTGTCTCACATTTAGGTGTTTTATTCATACTGAGTCTATTTTTGTGTATGGTGTAAGGAAATGGTCCAGTTTCATTTTTCTGCATGTGGCAATGGCATCATTTTTCAATCTCAAAAATAATATATACTATTTGAACACGGGATTGGCTGTTTGGTCTATTCAGCTTATCAGATAGACATCTGGAGCCTGATTAATCTGACCACTTTTATCCAAGTAAGTGGCCCACTCAATCTCTCTCTAGTCCAAAAGAGCTTCCTGGGGCAAGAGAAAGAGAGAGAAGAGCATGAATTTATCTAAGCAAAGACCCACCCAGCGAATGCTTAAAGATCACCGTCATGCAGTTTCAGAGTCAAGCCAGGAGAGGGCATAGAAAACTTCTATTTGATCATCTAGCAAGGAAGAGGAACTTCAGGAAATGGACAGAGGACTTCTTCAATCTTCCATCAGGTGACAGACATAGAGTCCAGGTCATTTAGTCGGTCTGATTTTATCAGGCCACAACGGGATTTTTGTTTTGTTTTGTTTTTTAAAAAGAATTTATTTATTTAAAGCGCAAGCGGCGGGAGGGGCAGAGGCAGAGGGAGAAAAGAAACTCGAGCAGACTCCACGCCAAGTGGTTGGTTGCGGGGCTTGATCTCATAATCCCAAGACCATGACCTGAGCTGCAATCAAGAGTCAGACGCTTACCATTTAATTCTTTCTTGAAGAAAATGTTCAGACTTCTTCAAGCCCCAGCCAGTTTCCTCTGCATTTCTTTTAGCAAAGAAAAGAGGCAGTCCTCCTTGGCTCTCTCAGGAGGTCAGCTGCTTCCGAATAGCTCTCCTTTGCCTGCAAAGTGGAGCCTGTAGGAACTAACCTCTCCTGACTTCCCGGTGATGATGCACAGCTGAAAGCACATCATGAACTTGGTCCTTGGTGGGAACGGCATTAGAAAAATGCAGGGGCTGATTATTAACTGTATATAAACTATATACTCTGGGCAAATCTGACTCAAGTTACTAGTGAGACTGAATACTCAGTAATTGAAGACTAAAGGGACTGTAGCTAAAAACCGAGGTTCCAGGGTGACAAGAAGCTTAGGGACGCTTGGGAAAATGGTGTTTAGACAAAGCCATCTGTAAGTCGTCTCATGGAAGGCAATTCATTTTTAAAAATATTTTATTTGAGAGAGAAATAGGGAGAGAGAGAGCATGAATAGGGGGGACAGATAGCAGCAGGCTCCCTGCTAAGCAGGGAGCCTGATGTGGGGCTTGATCACAGGACCCGGGGATCATGACCTGACCTGAAGGCAGATGCTTAACAGACTGAGCCACTCCTTATGCAGGGCAATTCACACCAAGAGAACATCATTATACATGCCTGGAGGATAAGTATCAATGCTTAAGTACAGATAACGATCTCATACAGCAAAGCGCATATGATACAATGTTTCCTGCAGTATCATAAAGTCAACGGGATGATAAAGTATTTGTTCTGTTTCATTATGATTTACTTTCCCTCCCAATTTCTTTCTAAATTCGACACAATGTATTTTTTCATTTGTCTTTCCAATTATCCTATAAATAAAATATTTATATTTGATAAGGAAAACTGAAGTGCTAAACCAGTGATGTCACTCACTATGTATTGTAAGGCCACATCCTCCCCAGGATCCAGGATTAGAGATGGTCTTGCCTGTTCAAGGTGCAGTCAGGGTAGCTGAGAGGGAGTGAGGCTCATCATTTATTGGACAGTTAGGAGGATTTTTAAAAATTCCCCTGGGGATCCCTGGGTGGCTCAGCAGTTTAGCACCTACCTTCAGCCCAGGGCGTGATCCTAGAGTCCCGGGATCGAGTCCCGCATTGGGCTCCTGCAGAGACCTTGCTTCTCCCTCTGCCTGTGTATCTGCCTCTCTCTCTCTCTCTCTCTGTGTGTGTGTCTCATGAATAAATAAAATCTTTAAAAAAAAAATTCCCCCGAATTGACATCCTTCCCATACCTGCTATCAAAATAGTTTCAGAGTTCCACTTTTGATACCTAAGATCCAGTTTCCAAATATTCACTTCACTACTTGAACCTGGTTTCCGAAACAATAGCGACCGGCTAAATAATTTCTTAGTGCAGACTTCAAAGACCAGAGCAAGAACAGAATTCAGGCTTTCTGATTTTTTTTTTAAGATTTTATTTATTCATGAGGGACAGAGAGAGAGGCAGAAGGAGAAGCAGGCTCCATGCAGGGAGCTGGATGTGGGACCCGATCCCAGGACTCCGGGATCACGACCCGAGCCAAAGGCAGACGCTCAACCACTGAGCCACCCAAGAGTCCCTACACTTTCTGATTTCTAACCTAATATCATATTCACTGCCTTCTGGATGGGTCAAATCGACCCTTTTTCTCTTGGTGTCACCCTTGATTTGATTTTCTCTCTAAATTTTAGATCTTCTTATTTTTTTTTTATTGCAAGAGCAATACATGTGTATCATACAAAGTGAGAATCCATCATGGTCCACCCCCACCCAATCAAGGTTGTATTTCAAGGCACAGAAGGCTTTTGAAAAAAAATCAAAACTGGGTTTAGCTTATATAAAGTGGTTGGCAACTTCCTTTTTTCAACTTAAAATGCCTTGAAAATCTTCAAGATGAGCTTTTTAAAAAACAGCTCTATTTAGGGGCATCTGGGTGGTTCCGTCAGTTGAGCATCTGACTCTTGATTTCACCTCAGGTAATGATCTCAGGGTCATGAGATTGAGTGTGGATCTGGATTCAGGGGGATCTGCTTCTCTCCTTCTCCCTCTCCCTTTCCCCCTCCCCCTCCTTGCACACACACATTGTCTCTCTAAAATTAATAATTTTTTTTAAAAATTGCTTTATTTAGGTGTGATTTATATACAAAACTCACCTATTTTTAAGTGTACAGTCCAATGATTTTTTGTAAACTTATGCAGCCATCACCATAACCCAGTTTTAGAATATTTTCCTCATCCCTAAAAGTTTCCTCATGCCTGCAAATAAGTTTTTTTAAAGGGTGCGTTTTTGTGGATAATTACAATCATGAATAACAAGTCCCAGAAATTTCCATTTTGCCGAGCTTTCACTTGCTGCTGGCAGGCAAGAAGAAAATTGCAAAAGCCCATCGACAAATGTTGGAAGAAAACACCATAAGCTGACCGACAGCTGTTTGCTCAAAATAGTTTATTCATCCACTCCAGCTTTTACTCAGTGTCAGCCAAGTAGCAGGCTATTGGTTAAGTCTGTAGGGCTATAAAGACAGATAATAGCTGTCTTCTCCTGGAATAAATTGGGTGTGAATTCAATAGTATGCAACCTAAGAGTTCCAAGATTCAATGGTTTTGAGACATAAAAGTGTTCCAGATGGGTGTGATATTTGGACTTCCAGAAGTCATGATAGAGAAACGATAGATTCCCTTTCCCACCTAAAACAACCAAAAGAGGACAAAAGATAAGAAACAATGGTTTTCAATACACTGGACATAAAGCCACAAAGGATAATAATGCCTGATAAAGGACAACAGACAGGGTGAGCACTAATACTTGCATTGGTTTACTACCTTGAGCTTATGGGCTACAGTGCAGGGAAGGAAAACTGAGGCAGAGCTCAGTGGAGTCCCTGAGTTGTGAATACAGAGCTGAGAGTTCAGGGTGATCAAGGCAGCTAGAGTTTACAGGACAGAGTACCAGAGACGAGACACAGACACGGACACACACACACACACAGGGAGAGAGAGAGAAAACCCCAGAGATCTGTAGAGGGCCCTCTTCTGGTATTCACTGAGTCCTGTGTAGGGCATTGAAGTAAAACTATCCGAGGCTGGGGAAAGAACCACATGAAAAGATTAGAGGAAAACATGCTTCATGCACCCGCCAGGCTGGGAATAGTACCCTGTTCCCAGTAGCCAGATTAGAAAAACTCATAATTTATGGGGCCTCAGGAAGAATAGTCATGCCTCAGAGGGAATAATCAGCCCCGGAGTTGGCACTGCTGTTGTCCTAACAACTCTTTTTTTTTTTTTTTTTTGAGATTTTATTTATTTATTTATTCATTAGAGAGAGAGAGAGGGAGAGAGGTAGAGACACAGGCAGAGGGAGAAGCAGGCTCCATGTAGGGAGCCTGATGTGGGACTCGATCCCAGGACTCCAGGATCAAGCCCTGGGCCGAAGGCAGGCGCTAAACCCCTGAGCCACCCAGGGATCCCCTTCTTTTTTTTTTTTTTTTTTAAGATTTTATTTAGGTCCTAACAACTCTTAAAAGCAAAATCCCAAAGAATCAAACTATTTCCAAGTAATTTAACTGTACTCCAGAAAAAAGTTCCAGATTTACAGGAATTCAAAAATATCCAGCACTAAACGCGGTAAAATTCACAATATCTGGCATCCAATCATAAATTACCAGGCAAGTAGAGAGACAGGTAAATGGGGCCCATAATGAGGACACAAACCAACCAATGCAAACGACTGGAACGTGACACACGGTAGAATTAGCAAAGACATTAAAACTATTATTATAACTGTAATCTCTCTTCAAAATATTCTTTTTAAAGATTTATTTATTTTTTCATTCATGAGACACAGTGGGAGGCAGAGACACAGGCAGAGGGAGAAGCAGGCTCCACGCAGGGAGCCCCATGCGGGAAGCGATCCCAGGACCCCGGGATCACTACCCGAGCCAAAGGCAGACGCTCCACCACTGAGCCACCCAGATGCCCTTCTATCTTCAAAATATTGACCAAAGTCATGAGAAATATAAAAAAGATTATAACTGAACTTTTAGACCTGAACTACATACAATTCCCAAACCCACTGCAAGTATTTCTGGACCGAAAATGCTGAACAGCAAAAAAAAAAAAAAAAAAAAAAAAACTGCCACTGTTACTAGAAATCTCAAATATAGGCCTAAAAAAAAAAAAAAAAAAAGGCAAACATATAAACTTTTTTTTTCTTTAAGTAATGTCTACACCCAGTAAGGTGCTGGAGCTCAGGACCCACCCAAGATCTGGAGTTGCATGCTCCACCCACTGAGCCGGTCAGGTGTCACACAAAGATTTTTTAGGGAATTTTTTTTTTTTTAATGGAAATCTGTTATCAAGGCAGAGTGTTTTCAGTCGAGACGCATTCGTAGTACACGGAGTCCCACTGCCCGTTTCCTTTCTCCGGCCAAAGCGACAAGCCTAAGCCCTGACCCAGGGCGCCAGGAAGCTGCAGGAAGCCACCCCCGCCTGGGACTGCGAGCGGCCCCGGGGCGACTGAAGCCCGGGCCACCCAGATGCCCGAGGAGCGCGAGCCCGCCCGCCCGCCCGCGGACGCCGGGACACCCGGGCTGGGGCCGCGCAGGGCGCCCGGGACGGGGACCGCCACGCCGCGGCCGCCGCGACACGCCCCCGCAGGCTGCAGCGAGCCCAGGAGCCCGGCCCCGCGCCACGCGCCCCAGGTCACCTCCGGGGATGAGCCCGGCTGGGGTCGCCTAGCAACCAGGGGCAGCGCGGACGCCAGGCATTGGCCCGCGCCGCTCACGTGACCTGGAGACCCCGCCCCCCCCCGGGCGAGTTCGGCGCAGGCGCGTTTCCGCCAGAATCGCGGACCGCGGCGGTGATGCTGCGGGAGGAGGGCTGCCCGGGGCTCCGTCCGCGGCCTCCACGGGGTGACCGCGGGGTCACCAAACCGGCAGCGGGGGCCTTTCCGCACCGGCGACGGTGACGCGGTACTAAATGCGCTCGGGAGGCTCGTTTGGTCGTGCAGGAGCATTTCCTGAGGCTGGAGACTGGCTCGGTGCAGAAGTCGGCCTCCTGTGGGCACAGAAAAAGCTGTGCGGAAATTGCAATATTTATTTATTTATTTTTGCAATATTTAATAAGGGGTAGAATTTAGGAATATGAAGGGTGTTGAGTTGGGCCATGCACATGCAGCACTGGCTAGAGGAGAGGCCCTGCATCTGGGGTAAGAGGCGTCTCTCTGGGGGGTGGAGGGTTCTGTCTTGCCGAGGTGGTGGTTGGAAAGGTGCAACCTCCGCTGTGAATTGAGAGACCGACCCAGCTTCTCATGAGCGGGGTCGGGGGGTGGGGGGCAGAGGCTGGTTATGCACAGGTCAGTTCATAAAGTCGAGGTCCCCCGTGCAGGCCAGGGTATGGGGGCCCCCTGCCGCAGGCCTGCGAGGCCTGGCCCAAAAAATGTCCCATATGGAAGGGATTGGAGGAGACTATTGGGACGGCCTGGCTCTTTTTTTTTTTAAACTTCCAGGAGGTTGTTGGCGATACTGTTCTTTCCTTTTAGTAAATTCCACGCTGGCGAGCAGGGGAGCTTGAAGCACTATATACACTCTGCTCTACTGACACATACCTTGTGGCCATCCTTGATTCCCCTTTTTTTCACACCTTGTAGTCAGTGTGTCAGCGAGTCCTGCTGGTTCTTCTTTTTTTTTTTTTTTTAAGATTTTATTCATTCATTCATTCATGAGAGACACACAGAGAAAGAGAGGCAGAGACACAGAGGGAGAAGCAGGCTCCATGCAGGGAGCTCGGTGCAGGACTCGATCCCAGGACCCCAGGGTCACCCCCCCCCCAAGCGGAAGGCAGATGCTCAACCACAGAGCCCCCCAGGCGTCCCTGTCCTGTTGGTTCTATATTCTATCTTCGAAATGAATTCAGACCCTGACAGCTTCTCACTTTGTGCTGGGCCACCACCCTGCTCAGATCCCCCATGGTCTGTCATGTGGGTTATCTCTAGCTCCATTGATGGTTCTAACCAGTCCACTCCTGCCTTCCTCCACAAGTCTGCCAAAGTGATTTTTTTCTCTCTTTTCTAAAGATTTTATTATTTATTTATTTATTTATTTATTTATTTATTTATTTATTTATTTATCTATAAGAGACAGAGAGAGAGGGAGAGAGAGGCAGAGACACAGGCAGAGGAAGAAGCAGGCTCCATCCAGGGAGCCTGACGTGGGACTTGATCCTGGGACCCCAAGACTGGGCCCTGGGCTGAAAGCAGGCGCTAAACCGCTGAGCCACCCAGGGATCCCCCAGATTTTTTTCTTTTAAGTAAGTTCCGCACCCCACCCTAGAGCTCGAACTCACCACCCTGTGAACAACAGTCACACACTCCACCGACTGAGCTAGCCAGGCGCCCCAACCAAAGTGATCTTTTGACGTGCATTACATCATGTCACTTCTCTGCACAAAGCTCTTTAGTGGCTTCCTATTTCAGTCAATGAAAGCCACGTCCTTACAATCACTTGCCACATAATCTGGTCCCATGGGTTCCATCTCCTCTCCTCCTCATTTATTGATTTCCGGAAGCACTCTTCTTCATTCTGTTTCTTGAACAAGGCAGGTATGCATCCATATTTAGGTCTATGCACCTGCTAATGGAGCACTATCCGCTATGTGCTGAGTATCCTCCCTGGATGTCCACATGGTGTCCACACCTTCAATCTGCTTCATCCTGCTCAGATGTCACCTTATAAGACTTTCTCCAACCACCCTCAGGGAAGTACCAACCACTGCATGCCCAAATTCCTCACCCCTCTCCCTAACAGTCCCTGCCATCTGCTTGCTTCCCCCATCCCCATAGCATCACCGCCTGACATATGTTGGATGTTCTCCATGACCCCTTGCTAGAATGTAAGCTCCGTATGGACAGGTTCTTTGTCTTGATCCCCACAATACCTAGAACAATGTCTGGTATTCAGTAGGTGTTAAAAAATGTTGAAGAAATTAATGAGTGGTCTATGTCCAGTATAGTTCTATTGCTGATTATGGCGGGTGGACCAAAGTTGTTCCAAGTGGCTAAAAGACTTTGAACATCTCCCTAATATTGTAATGATTCTCATATTGGCAGTCCTTGCTCAGAATGTTTTGTATCCATCTTATATCTTAAGAGCTGGCTCTATACTCTGAGCCATGACACCTGAGTTTCCTTCACAACTGTGATGCAGTGTTCCAAAAGAAAGAAACAAGTTTTTCATAAAAACCAGGAGCTTCGGGATCCCTGGGTGGCGCAGCGGTTTAGCGCCTGCCTTCAGCTCAGGGCGTGATCCTGGAGACCCGGGATCGAATCCCACGTCAGGCTCCTGGTGCATGGAGCCTGCTTCTCCCTCTGCCTGTGTCTCTGCCTCTCTCTCTCTCTGTGTGTGACTATCATAAATAAATGAAAAAAAAATTAAAAAAAAAAACAACAACAACAAAAAAAAAAAAACCAGGAGCTTCTAGAAGGGAAAAAAATAGAAAAGAGCAATATAACTACCAAGGTGGGTTTTTAACCAGGTATATCCAGGATGAATCAACAAAATCCTGATCAGATGTCAACAGAGTAGGTAAAGTAGGCTTGTGTCAATCCAGAGCTTCTTGGGAAATTTTGCCTTCCCCACCAAATTCCCTGAAGCCTAGAAATCTGTAGCTGATGACTGATAACCTTTTTCCCCTATAAAAATGCAACTACCCCAAGAGAGACAATAGTGAGTTTCAACAGTCACTAGTACCTTAGTGTGAATTGGTCCAGCTCCTTTCTTGAGAGCAGGTTTTAAAAAGGCAAGTGAAGAAAGTAGGACCCATGAGAACTAAGAGGAACAGGTGGAGAGAAAGGGAGCCAAGGAAGGAGCATCATGTTGAGCTTGCCAAGGACAAACTTTGGCCTGTTTTGTACTTTTGCCCAGGCTGACTCCGGTAATCAAAGTACATTTTGATCTCTAGCACAAACTTCTGAGTAGGCAAATTATGGTGCTTGAAATTACAACTATAACTACCTGCAATGTTTTGATATCCCAATGAGTACAAAGTACACTGGAAATGAAGAGGAAGAATTGACCTAGAATATAATGGGACTGAAATCCTATCAGATTTTAGGAAAGATAAGCAGGAAAGGGAGGAGGCCTTGCATTATACATCTGCACATGATCCTGGCCTAAGAAATAGGAAACCAAATGAGAAGAGTTTTTGTGTTAAGGTAAAATGAGTAAAATGGAGCACTATCCACTATCAGTTGACATGCCAGGAACAGCAAGGTAAGAAAGACTTCTTTGAGCAACCATGAACTCATGATGAGGGAAAAAATTCAAAGAACAATATATACCTGCTTTAAAAAAAAAAAAGAAAGAGGGATCCCTGGGTGGCGCAGCGGTTTAGTGCCTGCCTTTAGCCCAGGGCGCGATCCTGGAGACCCGGGATCGAATCCCACGTCGGGCTCCCGGTGCATGGAGCCTGCTTCTCCCTCTGCCTATGTCTCTGCCTATCTCTCTCTCTCTCTGTGACTATCATAAATAAATAAAAATTTAAAAAAAAGATTTAATAAAAAAAGAAAGAAAGAAAGCAACAGGTCACAAATATCAAACAAGTACTTACAGCGTTTGGGGGATTTAGTCCCTATTGTAGGAGTTTTAAAAATCAACAAGGATAAATGCCTTTACCAATTTGTTCTTCCTAGTAGAGAAGAATTTGGCAAGAACCTAGAAGCAGACAAACTTTGCTGGTGGTGACCATATGGTGTTGAAAGTCAGGATTTTGGAGCACAGCCAGATGTGTCCACATGCAACACGCAGGCAGAGTGCTGGTGCTCCAAAGGTTGGAAATAGATGTTTTCACTCTTAAAGTCTTTTACAGCGAGGAGAACCTGCTGTTCACTAGATGTGTGAGCCTGTGCAAGTTGGTTAAAGTTCTCACACCTCAACTTCCTTATCCATGAAATGGGAATGAATACAAATACAAGATTCCCCTGCCATCCGAAAGTTTGCTTTATGAAACTTCACTTTTACCAAAGACCTACATTAGTACTTGTTTTCACTAACCAAAAGAAATCTGAAGAGGATTCTCAATTTTATGAAATGGTAATCACTTCTTCATTTTGTGCCATTTCAACTTACAAAGGTTTCATAGGAACCATCTACTTTCAGATGGCGGGAAAACCTGTAGTTCCTATCTCTCAGGGCTTACAGAAGGATGAAATGCGGTCCTCCATGTAGCAGGGTAAAGTAGTGGTTAAGACTGTGGACTCCTGGGGCGCCTGGCTGGCTCAGTCAGAAGAACATGCAACTCTTCATCTCTGGTTTGTGAATTTGAGCCCCAGATTGGATGTACAGATTACTTAAATAAGTAAATAAACTTAAAAAAACAAAAACGTGGACTTAAGCCAGATCACCTGGTTTGAATCCTGGAACTGCCATTTACTACTCGTATGTCCTTGGGCAAGAGACTGACCTCTCTATGGCTCAGTTTCTTCATCTGTAGAATGGAGATAAGACCTCGGGATTTTTGTGAAGATTCAATGACTCAACATACATGAAGTACTTTGAAGACTGTCTGGCACAAGTTAGCATTCAGTGAATGGTAGCAATCATTTGCAAGGTTCTTGATTGGTACATGGGAATCGAGGGTATCCCTCTTGTCTAGGCTTTCTCTCAAGGTCCACCCCAACCCATCCTCACTTAGAATTATGGACCAGGGATGTCTCAAGCCATTTGTGGTCACGAGTAATAGAGATGCAGTCTATCTCATAGAGTGATGAGAAAGAATGGGAGTTCACACTCTGAACCAGATTTCAAGAAGCAATTGAGCAGAGTCCAAAAGGAGTGAGACTCCTACCTCAACATAATAAAGGTTCTGTATGAAAAATCCATAGCCAACATCATACTCAGTGGTGAAAAACTAAGAGCTTTTCCCTAAGGTCAGTAATAAGACAAGGATATCCACTCAGCACTTTCTTTTTTTTTTTAAACAAGATTTACTTATTGGAGAGAGAGTGAGCACACAGAGGGAGAAGAAGAAGCAGGCTCCCTGCTAAGAATGGAGCCTGATATGGGGCTCAATCCCAGGATCCTGAGACCATGATCTGAACTGAAGGCAGACGCTTAACCAACTGAGCCACCCAGGTGCCCCCTCATTACTTAAAAAATTGGGGACACCTGGGTGGCTCAGTGGCTGAGTGTCTGCCTTCAGCTCTGGGTGTGATCCTGGGGTCTGGGATTTAGTCCCACATTGTGCTCCCCACGGTGAGCCTGCTTCTCCCTCTGCCTGTGTCTCTGCCTCTCTCTGTATATCTCTCATGAATAAATAAAATCTTAAAAAATTTTTTTTTTGTTGAAATAAAAGGCGAGGTGCCTGGATGCCTCAGCTGGTTAAGTGTTTGCTTTTAGTTAAGCATCTGCCTTTGGCTCAGGCCATGATCTCGGTCCTGGGATTGAGCCCCCCCATCAGGCTCCCTGCTCAGTGAGGAGGGTGCTTCTCCCTCTCCCTTGCCCCTTCCCCCCTCCACTCGTGTTCTCTCTCTCTCATTCATGCTTTCTCTATCTCTTCCTCGTGCTCTATCTCAAATAAATAAAATCTGAAAAAAAAAAAGTCATCCAAGTTAGTAAGGAAGAAGTAAAACTGCCACTATTTTCAGATGACATGATCTGTATTTATAGAAAACCCTAAAGACTCCACCAAAAAACTATTAAAACTGATAAATGAATTCAGTAAAGTTGCAGGATATAACATAGATGTACAGAAATCTGTTACATTCCTATACACTAATAATGAAGCAGCAGAAAGTGAAATTAAGAAAACAATTACATTTACAATTGCACCAAAAGCAAAATATCTAGAAATAAACTTAACCAAAGAGGCAAAAGACCTGTACTCTGAAAACTATAAGACACTGATGAAAGAATTTCAAGATAATGCAAAGAAATGGAAAGACATTCCATGCTCATGGGTTGAAAAAATAAATGTTTTTAAAATGTCTCTACACCTAAAGTGATCTACAGATTTAATGCAATTTCATTCAAAATATCAACAGCATCTTTTACAAAAGTAGAACAAAAATCCTAAAATTTGTATGGAACCACAAAAGACCTTGAACAGCCAAAGCAGTCTTGAAAAAAAGTGGAAGTATCACAATTCCAGATTTCAAGTTATATCACAAAGCTTTAATAATTAAAACAGTATGGTACTGGCATAAAAAATAGACACATAGATCAATGGAACAGAATAGAAAACCCAGAAATAAACCCACAACTATGTGGTCAATTAACCTTTGACAAAGGACGAATGAATATACAATGGGAAAAGTCTCTTGAACAAAAAGTCTCTTTCCCAAATAGTTGGGAAAATCAGCCACATGCAAGAGAATGAAATTGGACCACTTTCTTTCACCATACACAAAAATAAACTCAAAACGAATTAAAGACCTGGAACTATAAAAATCCTTTAAGAGAGCACAGGCAGTAATTTCTTTGACATTGGCCATAGTAATATTTTTCTAAGTATGTCTCCCGAGGCAAGGGAAATAAAAGCAAGAATAAACTATTGGGATTACAACAAAATAAAAGGTTTCTGCACAGCTAAGGAAACAACAAAACTGAAAGGCAACCTACTGAATGTGAGGAAATATGTGCACATGACATCTGATAAAGAGTTAGTATCCAAAATATATAAGGGATCAATACAACTTAACACCCCAAAAACAAACCAATTGAAAAATGGGCAGGAGACATAAACAGACATGTCTCCAAAGAAGACCTACATGGCCGATAAGACACATGAAAAGATGCTCAACATCACTCATCATGGGGAGATGCAAATCAAAGCTACAATGGGATATCACCTCACATTTGTCAGAATGGCTAAACACACACACACACACACACACACACACAAGAAACAATAAGTGTTAGCAAAGATTAGAGAAAAAGGATACTTCTTGCACTGTTGATGGGAATGAAAACTGGTGCAGCCACTGTGGAAGATGGTATGGAAGTTCCTCAAAAAACAATTGACCCTGCAATCCAGTAATCACACCACTGGGTACTTACCCCCCCCAAAATACAAAAACACTAACACTAAGGGATACATGCACCTCTGTTTGTTGCAGCATTATTTACAATAGACAAACTATGGATGAGCCTGGGTGGTGCAGTCGGTTAAGTGTCCAACTCTTGGTTTCCACTTAGGTCATGATCTCTGGGTCCTAGGATTGAGCCCATGTTAGGCTCGGTGCTCAGCATGGAGTCTGCCTGAGAGTCTCTCCTTCTTCCCCTGCCCCTCCATTCTCTCTTGCTCTCTCTCTCAAATAAATAAATAAAATCTTTTTTAAAAAATAGCCCCACTATGGAAGCATCCCAAATGTCCATTGATAGATGAATGGATAAGGAAGATATGGGATAGATATAGATATTTGACTGTGTTTGTATTCAGTGTCCCATTTGTTACTTTGTAACAAACCACCTCAAACTTAGTTAAGTAAAATAACCACTGTATTATGTTCACAGATTTGTGTTTCAGGAATTCAAAAAAAGTACATTAGAGATGGCCCCATGGTGTCAGACCTCAGCTGGAAAGATCCAGATGCTGGTGATGGCTCAATATCTGGGATTGAAACCAACTGCAAGTGTCTTTGGTGGTTTTCCTAGGAACTGGCTTTGATCTCGCCTGGGGTGTTGCCTGGAACATCCACACATGTTCTTTCCATGTGGTTTGGGCTTCTTTGCAGCATGGCTGCTGGGTTCCAAGACCAAGGGCTCCATGAGAGCCAGGCAGAAGCTATATTGTCTTTTATAACCCAGCCTCAGAAGTCACACAATGACACTTATACCAGAGTCAGCCTGCCATGATTCAAATGGAGGGACATATACCCCATCTCTCTTTTTTTTTAAAGATTTTATTTATTTATTCATGAGAGACACAGAGAGAGAGAGGGAGAAACAGGCAGAGGGAGAAGCAGGCTCCATGCAGGAAGCCCGACGTGGGACTCGATCCCGGGACCCCAGGATCACGCCCCGGGCCGAAGGCTGGCGCCAAACCGCTGAGCCACCCAGGGATCCCCTGACCCCATCTCTTAATAGGAAAAATGTTATGGTCACATTGTTATAAGAACATATAAGATGGGAGATTTTGTCGTGGCCATCTTTGGAAAATAAAATCTGTCACACTCAAGCACCACTAGAAAAAAATGTAATGGAAAAATTAATCTGTTCATGATTCCCCCCCCCCAAAAAAATTCCTGATTCCAACCTCAGTTGAATCCTTGACCCCACCTGGTAATAATTCTACATCATTTCTCTGTTCAACTTGCTTCAATTTGCAATGGTTATTTCAAATATTCTCTGCCATAGTAGGTCTATGTAGGTCTCACCTAGATAGGTCATACTAGTAGATTATGTAGGTCTCACCTAACACCTGTTCCCAAACTCTTTTTCTCCTGTCTGTGTCCTCTAAAGAAATGAGAAAAGTGGGCAGCCCGGGTGGCTCAGCAGTTTAGCACCGCCTTCAGCCCAGGGCCTGATCCTGGAGACCCGGGATCGAGTCCCTCATTGGGCTCCCTGCATGGAGCCTGCTTCTCCCTCTGCCTGTTTCTCTCTCTCTCTCTGTGTCTCTCATGAATAGATCAATAAAAAAAAAAAAAAGAAAGAAAGAAAGAAAGAAAGAAAGAAAGAAAGAAAGAAAGAAAGAAAGAAATGAGAAAATCTAAACATTCACTTTTCTTTTTAAACATTTTTATTTATTTATGATAGTCACAGAGAGACAGAGGCAGAGACATAGGCAGAGGGAGAAGCAGGCTCCATGCACTGGGAGCCCGACGTGGGATTCAATCCCGGGTCTCCAGGATTGCGCCCTGGGGCAAAGGCAGGCGCCAAACCGCTGCGCCACCCAGGGATCCCAACATTCACTTTTCTAACCTTGCTTGCATCTATGTAGCAGAGTCCTGGCCAGTGAGATGTAAGCAGAAACCTGCTGCAGGACTTCTGGCCAAACTCTTGCCTTAAACAAGAAAATGCTGTATGGAGTGGAGGCAGCCAGCCCTATTGTGACCCTCCAGGAAAGGCCAAAAGAGTTAAGAAGGGACACCTGGGTGGCTCAGTGTTTGAGCATCTGCCTTTTTTTATTTTTTTTTATGGTGAAAAAATTTATATTTAGATTTATAGCCGGCTGGACTCAGTTTAGATGATCCCAATTTTGTTGGCAACATCCAAAGTATCATAGTCAGAGCATCTGCCTTTGGCTCAGGGCATGATCCTGGAGTCCCAGGATTGAGTCCCGCATCAGGCTCCCTGCATGGAGCCTGCTTCTCCCTCTGCCTGTGACTCTGCTTCTCTTTCTCTGTCTCTAATGAATAAATAAATAAAATCTTAAAAAAAAAAAAGTCACAAAAATACAGGCCCCAATATCATTGAGTCACTGAACAGATACATCTACCTCCAGGCTTCCTATCCTGTGAAAAAAATAAATCTTTATTTGCTTAATAAGTCACTGATAGGCTTTCCGTAGCTGATACAACCACTCTTCTCCACCCCTGCCCCTCCACGTTTTCTCTTTGTTCTCCACAAATGACCTTCCATTCTTTACGGAGAAGTCTTCAGCGGGTCATTGACTCTCCTGACACCCAACTTACCTGTTTACCTGCATCCACAACCACCCTGTTTTCTTCTTCACTTGTTATAACAGAAGAGGGGGCCCTACTCGACGGATGTGCTAATAGGGAGATGCCACTCTCGCATCAGTTTTGGTTTTCTGACCTCTACCCAGCCATCAGCTATGTGGCCATGAACAGGCCATTCAGGTAGCAACCACTTCATTGAGTGGATTCTAAGCTGTGCCCAGCAAAGGCTCTGCAGTAGGCGCCGGGGAGTGCCAGGTCTAGCTAGGAAGGAGACAGTCCCAAGGAGGAAACTTTACAAGGCAGGGAAATGGAGTCTTGGAGGAACCCCAAGTTCCAATGTGGCTGGTGTGTGTGTGTGTGTGTCTGGGAGGGGGGAGGCTGCAAAGTGCAGGAAGAGCTCAGGAGGCAGGTGTGCAGAAGGCGGCAGAGGGCAGATGCTCTGTACACTAGGGAGGGTCCACAGGGTTTTGGTTTTAACCCTAAACCGCTGGGACAGAGTGTGAATGAAGCTCTCTGAGCCTCAATTTCTCCTTGGTGAAATGCATTTTTTTTTTTTTGAAATGCATTTTAGAGCTCTCTGCTTAGTGGTCAGTCTCCTATACCGGGTTCCTTAAGGGCAAAGAGGAAAGACGCGTGTTTTTACACACTTTTGCATCCACACGGCGCTTAATAAACACACGCCTCTCGGTTGGACGAGTGCGACCGTGGGGTCGGCGGCCGGGTCGCCCGCGGGATTTCCCTCCCCACGCCGCGCTTCCCAGGCCTCGCCTCCTCCCAGCTCCCCGCCGCCCCCGCGCCGCCCCCGCGCCGCCCCGCCCCTTCCCAGCGTCGCGACACGGCAGAGCGGCCCGGGCGCGCTTTACGGCAGCCGCGTTGCGGCGGGGCGGGGCTCCGGCGGCGGGCGCGCTTGGCGGCAGCGGTGGGAGGCAGGCAGGCCGGCAGGCAGGCAGGCAGACGGAGTCGCAGGCGGGCGGCGGCGGCCGTGCCGGGGAGTGAGGGCGGGAGGGAGTGAGTCACTGAGCGCGTGTGAGGGAGGGAAGCCGCCGGCGGGCGAGCGAGCAGCCCGCGCCGTCCGCGCGCAGCCCCAGCCAGGCCCCGCCGCCGCCCCGCAGCCCAGCGCCGAGGCCGGGCCGAGCCGAGCCGGGTCGGGCCCGGGCCATGCTGCTCACCGTGTACTGTGTGCGGAGGGACCTCTCCGAGGTGACCTTTTCCCTCCAGGTCGACGCCGACTTCGAGCTGCACAACTTCCGCGCGCTGTGCGAGCTCGAGTCCGGCATCCCCGCGGCCGAGAGCCAGGTACGCCGGGCGGGGGGGCGCGGGCGGGGGGCGCGGGGGCGGGGGGCTCCCTCCGGGGCCGACCCTCCCGCCCTCCCGCTGCTGCTGCTGCTGCTGCTGCTGCTGCTGCTGGGACCTGGGGGCGCCTCCGCCGGCCCGCCCCCGCGCCCGGAGGGAGCTGGGACGCGCTGCTGCCCCCACACACACGCACGCCCAGCGCGGACCCTGACCGCAGGCGCACCCGCTGCAGCCCGAGCGGTGCCTGCACGGTGGGGCGGCCCCTCCCTCCCTCCCTCCGGCTCCTGGGCCCTTTTCTGCCCTAACAATCCCGTGTCGGGGGTGCCGGGGACCCTGCCTGCGTTACGGACCGCCCGCAGAACCGAAGCAGCAGCTTGGGGTTTGCAGGAATCCATGCATCCTGCTTCCCCAACCAGAAATACCAGTTTGGATCACCGTGGTAGGTTGAGGTTTCATCTTCCTTTTTTTTTTTGGAGACAGAGCGCGAGCTCCTGCCTAAGCAAACGCAATTTACCTTTAAACGCAGAGGTTTGCACTCGAAGTGAAGGGAAAAGTTTTGAGAGTTGCCTTACCTTGTGTTGAGGCATTTGGAAATGCCCTGTTCTAATTTTCCAACCACATGGCGTTTCTGGTTAAATTCTTTAGAGGAAAATAAGAAAAAGAAAAAGCAATTTCCCCCTCTACCTCCCCCTACCCCACCCCACCCCCACCCCCCGCCCAAAAGAAGGGCAATTATTAGTTCAATTCAAGCTGTTTGTTTCTCCGGTTTCTTCACTGGTGGTAGGCCGGGATCCCTCTTTACTTCAGGCCACAATTCAGAGTTTGGATGGGCTCAAAGTTCAGTGCTTTACGAGGACATTTTTTGTAAAGATGGCCTAGTATCTTCTCCGTGCGATTTGCCTGTTTCATTTCCCTGCCCCGCTGGAAGGAAGTGCAGCTGCTCTTAACATTTTAAATAAGCAAAGTGAATTTATTCTCAGGATGCCCTGAGGCTGTCACCAAACAGAATTGGTGACGATAACTCTGGCCGTCACGCTAAAAACGTTCAGATCTCCACTTGATGGTAAGTGGACACTAGAGGACACGGCCTTAAACGTATTAAGAAACTCATAGAAGTCCTCCAAGGCCCCAGAATGTAAATCTTGATTCCCTACCGCAGTTAGGAAATAGTTCCAAAAACTATTGCCCAACTGCAGCGTGTTCTGCCCTGTGTTATGGTAAACAGATGGCGTCAATATTTTTGTTCAGAAGTGAGTATGATTCCTCAACACTATTGTGAGCTTTAGAACCTTGGCATAAGTCTAGCTGAGGATCAAGAAAGAATTTGTTTCAGAGTCTAGAGTGTCATTCAAATAGACTGATGAAAACTATAACGAAATTGGTAAGAAGAGGGTTTTTTGGGGGTTTTTTGCACATTTTTTTTCTATTAACGGCAAATCCACAAAAACTGAGGAACCAGTTCCTGACAGTGAATCCCTCAAGTGGAGAGCTAGCAAAGGACAGTTTAAAGTAGGGAGGCACGCTCTCAAATATTTGGAGGTGGCTTTTGCAGTGGTTTTCTTCCCTCTGGTGGTTGTGTTACCCTGGTTGTAATCACCAGCTGGTGGGGGGGAAATAAAAAATTAGGATGTAAGTTGATTCTGCTGTTATTAGGACTTGGGAGAAGATGAAGAGATTGCCTCTGTTCCTGCCCCTTTTGAGAGGGGCTGTAACAAAAAAATTTAAGTGAAGAGAGTGTTAGAGGGAAAAGACAGTTCATTGTATAGTCAAGGCAGGCGCTGTCCTCGACCAGCTCAGGACAGCTCAGGACGTGAGGACTACCTCACTCCTCACTAACTGAACAATTAGGCTAACTCCAGATTTCTTCCTTATTCCTTAGGTCACCTTTTGGGCCTTTACTTCCTTCCCAAGCCAAATTCGCATATACAAACCTGGGCTCCAAATACTGTGAACTTTGTATTATAGAGTGTAAACAGCTCCTGTGTTTCAAGTTTGTTCCCTTAGCTCCATTGTAACCTAACACAGTATCTATTTTAAGATGTCTGGTGGTCGGTTGTCTTTTCAGTTGTTTGCCCATCGGGCAGGAACAGGATCCACCCTAGACACTTGAGTCATTTCCGTTCACCAAATCATAACAGTAAGCATCATTATAGTTATTACCTACAAATATATCACTTACTCGAGGCTCCCCTCCCACCCCTTTACCTCCTAGGTTCTCCCCTATTACTCATCTTTCCTTCTCCCTCTCACAGTTCTGGTCTCTTTACCTCACTCCTCGTATTCACCGCCATTCTCATTCCTTCACCTCCATTTTTAAAGGGATTTCTTTCTTTCTTTTTTCCTTTCTTTCTTTTCTTTCTCTCTTTCCTTTCTTTCCTTTCTTTCTTTCGTTTCTGACTATTCTTTCCTGTCACGATGTGTCCAAGCCACTGATCTCCAAACTTTTTCGGTTGGTCACGTATCCCTCTGAGTAAGATGCTTTGGAACATACATCTTTGTGATATATATAATTTATGAACTAATGTGATATGTATCTTGTATATACGCACATGTATATATATAACTGAAAGCCTCAGTTATGTAACACACACTAAGTAATATGTATATTACGAACAACCAACCGTAGGATAGAATTTAAGGAAGGATGAACTAAAATAAATGGAAGTGAAAATTCTAGTATTTTTCTGTTCCTTCATCTTTAAAGAATTGTTTTGCATGCCTGCCCCACATTGAGGATCGCTGGTTTAGAATTCAGTCTTTCACATCAGCATTAGTTGTGCTTAAGTATGCACTTGGGAAAGGCGTTAATTTTTAACAGCTCTAGTCTGATTATAGTAGTTATAATGTGATGATAACAAATTTAGACTAGAAACTATCTCTACTCATACATGTGATTAAAGCTGGGCATGTTCCATCTCTTAATACAAGTGTGGGCTTGGAAGCCAGTCATAGCGCTGTTTGATACTTTGATGCAGACTTGGCTGGGCAGACTTCAAAGAATTATCAGAACTTAGCTTCACTTTAAATTAATGTCTTTGTATTTTTGAAACATCATTATAATTTACCCCTGTAGGTGGCATATGGTAAAAACGTGTGCAGAATGTGTAAGGACTCTCAAATGAAAGGCATATTTAAATACCAAATAATAGCAGTAACTGTATGATCCTGGAAAAGCTGCTCTATACACAGCATGGTTTGTGGTTTGTAAATGCTATTTCAAATCAGTGGAAACTGAAATTTACTATTGTAGCTGGTTTTGACCTGTTTGTTTTTGCAGGTAATTTTCATGTAGTTTTTTTCCGATAATTATTGCATATTCATTATAGAGAATTTGTAATTGAAAGGAAAAGAAGGAGAATAAATTACTACCTCATAACCCCCCAATAACTGCAGTTTACTTTTTAGTGTATTTTTTTCTAAGCTTACTTCCTTTTATATATGTATCTTTTAAACACAATGTCCTAAACTGTACTAGCAGTTTCAACTTTCTTTGTTCAGTCAACACTACGTTGTCAGCATTTTCAAATTTATAATTTAATGGCCATATCATATATATAGCATCCTATAGATGTACTACAAAATTTTTTAAAGGTTTATTTATTTATTCATGATAGACATAGAGAGAGATAGGCAGAGACACAGGCCAAGGGAGAAGCAGGCTCCATGCCAGGAGCCTGATGCGGAACTCGATCCCGGGACTCCAGGATCGCACCTTGGGCCAAAGGCAGGCACCAAACCACTGAGCAACCCAGGGATCCCCAGATGTACTACAATTTATTTAGCAATTTCCCTATTGCTGGGCATTTAAATTGGGGAAAGCTGTAGGCAGTTATGAGTAGCATTTCCATAGATATCTATATACTTTACTTAAGGCTTTGTCCCATTTCTGATATGGAATTGCCTGGTCTTTTGAAAGGCTTTTAGAGACCATTATCAAATTGTTTTTCAGAAGGGTTGGAAAAGTCAAGCTCTTGCATGCGATAATATGTGTAGATCACTTGACATATATAGTAGGCTTTCAATTAATGTTAGGTAGTATTATGTAGCCGTTTTTTTTTTTTTTTAAAGACTTTATTTATTTATTCATGAGAGACAGAGAGAGAGAGAGAGGCAGAGACACAGGCAGAGAGAGAAGCAGGCTCCACGCAGAGAGCCCGACGTGGGACTCGATCCCAGGTCTCCAGGATCACGCCCTGGGCTGAAGCCTGCGCTAAACTGCTGAGCACCCGGGCTGCCCTTACGTAGCCACTCTAGATGTGAGTCCAAAGATTTTGTGGCTATATGTGGCCCTTAATGCTAAAAATGGATTATGATTTCTGTTGATTGAAGGCACCCATTCAGAGACCAGGAAACATTTGACATCATGCTCAAAGGTCTTGGAGTTGTTTTAATTAGTCTTATTGAATGTTGATTAAGAGTAGAATTCAGTCTCAAGGGTGCCGCCTCTGGAATAAGTACTAGCAGGTGTGCCAGTTTTGCAGCTTAAGACTGTAGCAATATCATTTTTCCTGTTAAATGTTCTCATATCTGGCAAAACTAGAATTTTTAGCCTTGTGGTCTTTGAGTTGGGTGTTATGGTAGAAAGCATCACAAATGCCATTACTGAAACTCACTTTGTTTTGACTGTTTGAAATTTGAAGTCATTGGTCTAATATATTAAGCTGGAAAATCATCTAGATTTATTCTAGGACTTAAGCTATAAAGCAGTTGTCTTAGACTTTTACACCTGTTTTAACAAAAAGAAATCAGTTCTTTGTGGCAGTTTTAATTTCAGCTAAGCTTTTGTTTATCTCACTTGTGTCCTTGGACTAAAATGGAATATGCCTGCTGCTTTGTCAGTGTGAAGAATGTTTGCTCATCACCCACATTCTCCAGTCTAGTATTCTTAGGAAATGGGGCTGATAGCAATATTCCACATTTCATATGTGGTGGTAGTTATTGTCTGAATCTTAAATTTTTGTTGTTAGATGAGGCTGTCTTCCATTTAAAAAAAAAAAAAAAGATCTTGTCTGCTGAGGAAGGACTGTTAACACCATGAAGTGATGTAGTGCATCTATAAACTGGGGAGTCCAAAGGTTGAGGAGTTGCTAGTGTTCTTTCTCACGTTCAGAGCAGGGGATAGAGACATTGAGCAGTGGACAAAGTTTTCATCCCCCTGGTGGTGAGTATAAGCCCTTAGTGGATGGCTTAGTAGCTCTTGTTCAGGTCACCAGCTAATTTGCCAGGACTTAGGTTTGGGGAAGTTGTATGTGGTCCTTAAGGAAGATTATGTGCTCTATAGTCAGGCAGATGTGGTTCCAATCCTAATTTTTAATAGCTGTGTAGTCTCAGATCACTGACCTCCCTGTATGTTTCCCTGCCCATTAAATGGGACAAATAAGGCCCATCTCTTAAAATGATTGATACTTAAATGAGAGGATGTAGGATAAAGTGGGAGACCGTGAGAACCCATTCTGATAGAAGCGCACACAATGTTAGTGTTTTAACGTGGCTCTCCAGGTTGCATTTCCAGCCTGAAGAGATTCAGGGATCTGGTGGACAGGAGGAGCATTTTGATGGTCTTGAGTGTGATTTCCTGTTGTAGAGAAATGTTCTTTTGTAAGTAGTTAGAATGTGCCAACTGACTATCTCCAAATATACCAATAGTTGGGTTTCTGAACCTGGACAATTAAGGAGTGGGCCATGCACCACTCAGGTACCTTCATTGTGGTGGCTCCGGCGTCGTTGGCACCTTGTTGTAAGAGCTGCCTGTGTGACGTTTCTCTTGGCATGCCTCTTCTTGCTTGTTGCACACCTCAACATGTGAGACTTGTCACCACAGATTTATAGTAGTTTTCCCAACAATCCCACAAGTTATGATACGACCCTCAGGTTGTATTGCAGTCTGTATTGATTCTGTTTTACTTTTACTGTGTGATATGTACTTAAATAAGGGAGAACGAGAGTGAATGGATTGATGGAGTGACAGTTGCAGTCTATTGTAACATGTTTCAACTCTGCAGGTTGAGGCTAAGAACTAACAATACATTTTCTAGTCTATGTAGAACTTATAAAATACAGTCAGCTCTGCAGGCTCCAAAATCACTTTTTTGTGCATCCCCAGAAGTATTTGGTTTTGGAAACTCGGTTTCCTGTTAGTTCTGTTCCTTGTTTCAGTGCAAAACCTGCAAGCTGATATATGACAGGTCATTTTTCCACAGTATATATCTTGTATTTTTCAGGTTCTTTGTTAGGAAGTCTTACTCTGAAAGCTTTAAGGACACATGAGGAAATGCTGTAAAATGGGAGTGGAGCAGAAAGACCTGAAAGGGACAGCTGTAGTGATTCTCGAGCCCCAACTGCGTGCTTGAAAATGGGGAATGGAAAGCCTGGACCAGCTGAGCGACACGGCTCCATCAGAGCCAGGACAGGACACAGGCTCCTCAGTTTGCATGTGGCGTGGTGCAAAGCAAATCGTTAGGAGTAAACCTTTCAAAGCCTGAGTTTATTCTGAATGTCCCTCTGGAGTATGTGATAATGCAGGGTGGGTTTTATGTTTCTTCATGGTAAAATTACCCTATGTCCTTTGTTCCTTTGCTTTCCACAGCATGGTGTTTCATCTGCTTTTATGCTCTCAGGTTTTCTTCTATGTTTGATTGTACATCATAAAAACATTTTTATCAGTACATCCGTGAGCATTTTGCCATCTGTGTTTAGTTCTTTTCTGAGTTTCTTCCACTTTTGTCTTCCACTCATAAGTGGCCAAACCTGGGGAATGGTAGAAGAGAAGGAAGGATGCAGAGCAGGTGGTATTTGGAAAACTTGCAGACTTACCAGTGTGGAAGATGATTTAAAAGTGGACACCCTGGGGGGTGCCTAGGTGGCTCAGTCAGTTAAGCGTCTGCCTTCGGCTCAGGTCATGATCTCATGGTCGTGGGATCAAGTCCTGTGTCAGGCTCCCCGCTCAGTGGGGAGTCTGATTCTCCCCCTCCCCCAGCTCATTTGCTCGCACGTGTGCGCACTCGCGTGCTTGCTCTCTCTCTCTCTCTCTCTCTCTCTGTCAAATAATAAATCTTAAAAAAAATTAAAATGGACACACCAGGATGTCATGCACAGCCTGGTGCCTGTAATTAACAGTATTGTATCAACACTTGAAAACTGCTAGGAGAGGGAATGTTAGACGTTCTCATCACAAGAAAAAAAGGCATTTGAGATATGGCAAACAAAACAAAGTCCTGTCCTCAAGTAACTTACATTTTAGTGGGGCAGAAAGATGATAAAGAAATAGATTGTAATATGAAAGGTGAGGGTACATTTTAAATAGAGTGATGAGTGAAGGGCTCTGAAAAGGTAATGTTTGATCAGAGACCTTAAAAAAGAATGATGGGCTGGCTCCGCCGGCAAAGCATGCATCGCTTGATCTCAGGGCATAGTGCCTACTCAAAAGAGATGACTGGGGAAAAAAACATTCCTCAGGTAGAAGAGCAAGTGAAACAGTCTCAGGGGGGAAATTGATCATGTTATTCGGGGAACAGCAATTACAGTACAGAGATGAAGTCAGGGAGACCCAGGGGCCACTTTGTTTGGGCCTGGTAGAGAACGGGAAGGACTTGGGCTTTTATTGCAGGTGTGATGGGAAACCGGCAGAGCGTTTTGAGCTGGGACTGACATCTGATGAAAAGGGACACTATGTAGTCTTCCTCCTTTGTGCCATGCCACCTAGTGCCTTATACCATTCAATCTTTTCTGGTTGTAGATTGTCTATGCTGAAAGACCTCTCACAGACAACCACAGATCGCTGGCTTCCTACGGCTTGAAAGATGGGGATGTTGTGATTTTACGACAGAAGGAGAATGCAGACCCTCGACCTCCGGTGCAATTCCCAAGTAAGACCTCCCCGACACAAGCATCAGGAGAGAGCCTAACAGGGTGGGCCAGAGCTGTGGACTAGCTTTGGGTTTAGAGTGCAGGGTACAGGCTCTGACCGCCCCTTGGTTGCCATGTAACTTTGGATGTGCTAACTTCCCTGAGTCCATTTCCTTACGTGAGAATAGTGCGTGTGTGACCTGCAGCACACAGCATGCCCTTGATAAATGGTCACCTCTGTTGTTATCAATAATAATTTTGCCCTTGGGAAGGACTTAGGAGGCCACCTCTGTCCGCGATTCCTCACGGACTTTTGCTACTTTGTGTCTGGCCCTCAGCCAGCAGACCTGTGTGGAGCAGTCAACCAGGCGCTTGCACCCACGTAGCACAGGTCTCATTACTGTTGTGGGGGAAGAGAGTCCTCTTTATAATTTGTTATCACTAACGGATGATGCTCTGATTTTATGTAATGTCTTCAGTGTTACATAGCTAGTAAGTGAAGGCATGGGAACTAAAACATAGTACTTTTCCTATTATACTGAGCTTTATGAGCAGTAAGCAGCCGGACCACCAAATTCTGTTCCTTCCCCATCAGCTGTGTTCATCACGTGAAAGGAAGCTGTTGGCTGTCTTGATGTTCCATCCAGAATAGGTGTTTATACCCTGGAATCTGTGCATTGGAATTTAAAATGTTGTTTTGTCCTTGAAATAATATGCAGAATTGCGTGGCTGTGAGCGTTTAATGGGGAGAGGATCTGTGGCTTTCCCAGATACTCAGAGGGGTTCATGACCTGTAGAAAGTTGGTAGGGCTCTGAGGTGAACTGTGTGATGAAATGTAATTGGTTTCCATTTTTGCTATCTTCATATAGATTTCTGTAAACAGTGTTTAGTCTTTAGGTTGGCTGGTTTTATAGTTTGTGGTAACAGCTGATGGGTGTCTGGGTGATGATGACACACTCCAACTCAGAACACAGTGCTTCCATTCAGCCTGAAACCGGGGCTCTAAGAGACCATCAAGCACTGTTCTTCCCAGATCGCGGTTACATTAGTCCCTTGGGGCTACTGTTAAACTTTAGAAAGAATTGTGATTCAAACATGCCAGTCAACAAAAACCAAATCTTCCTTTGGTTAATTTAGTGAAACTGTTAGTTCTGGAGATTCACTGTCTTTTTTTTTTTTCCCCTGTACCGTCCCATATGGATGAGAGCCAATAGGTGGGGGAGGGGAGGTGATCTCGTCTATCAGGTAAACAAGTTTCTCAAAATGATTCTGAAGTGAATGGCCTCTCAAGATAAGTGTAGCAGGGTTAGAGATAAAATTTCTTGACCCACAGAGAAGGGGCCGCCTGTATGTTTTGCTGGCTGGTATAGATTAACTCCCTCATACGCACACACGTTCACTAGCTGCCGGCTGAGGCCTGTTTGAAGAAAGTGACTAGTTGAACCCATGCTAAGAGGCAGAAACTGACGCTGGAATTTAAAGCTTCCTTTCTATTGATGTCTCATAAGCTTCGGGATGGCCTCAGATGTGGGACAGGGGTGACCATCAGATACATTTTTGGGGATTGAGGAGATGGAGATGCACTCAGTTCTAGCACCCCATTTTGGCTCTGCTCTACTTTTTCTTTGCTAAGGTAAAGCTCCTTTTTAAGTAACAGCTTTATTGAGATATAATTGGTATACCTTACAGTTCACTATTTTAAAGGGTACAGTTCGTTGATTTTTAGTATATTCCAAGTTGTGCAGCCATCACTACAATCAACTGTAGCATATTTTCATCACCTTGAAAAGAAACTGTACCTGTTAGCAGTCATTTCCGCTCTGCCTCCAAGCCTCCTGGCCCTAGGCAACCATCAGTCTACTTTGGCTATTTTCCTAGTCTGGACATTTCATATAAATGGAATCCTACAATATGTGGGTCCTTTGTGTGAGGCTCCCTTTTATTTTCATTTCATTTTAATAAGGTCAGCTCAGCTTGGATTATAGAACCCGGGAGTTGTAGCCTCTAAATTTCTTCTATCTTTTGGTGACCTCAGCACTGAGAACTGAGCATGTTCCTTCTCTTCTGTTTGTCTCTCCTGTAAAACAATTATACCTGCTAGCTCCCTGGGAGTGTAAGAGTTAGCAGTGATGCAGAGATGAAAGTGTAAATTCCAAGAACGAATATGTTTAGTGGAGACGGGTAGAATTTACATCTAAAATGTATGCCGTTCACTTGGTTTGTATACTATTCTTTACCCAAGGTGGGCAGGCTCTTTGAAACATGTCAAAGTGGACTGGGATTTTTCTCAGTTACATCCAGATTTATGTGGTTACATTTAGTGAGACTAGCTTTGATGTTTTAAAAACACAAGTAAAAATGTGTCATCTCTCCTGGGATACTGTCTAAGCCAAAAATCTAGGGTTACTACCATTGTCGGCACCCCTTCTCTGTTCTTGCCTGTGGGTTCACTCAGACCACAGTCTTTTTATTCAGTCAGCGTAGGAGAGAGAGCAGGGGAGAGGTCAGATGTCTGCAGTTACCATGTACTACATGCCAGGTATCAGCAAATGTTCTGCTGTTCCCTTCAAATGCTTGTTTTTATGGAGTCACTGGAAGTAAACTTTGAACCGATTTTCCCCAACAGACTTACCCCGAATAGACTTCCGTAGTATAGCTGTGCCTGGCTCATCAGGCTCCCGGCAGCGCCAGCCACCAGGAGCACAGCAGTCCCACTCATCTCCTGGAGACATAGCTTCATCTCCTCAGGGCTTGGACAATCCAGCCTTGCTCCGAGACATGTTGCTGGCCAACCCCCATGAGCTGTCCTTGCTGAAGGAACGCAATCCACCCCTGGCAGATGCTCTGCTCAGTGGAGACCTTGGTAAGCTTATAAATGTGGAAGACTGTGGAGCTGACCTGAGGGGAAGTAGTTGTGTTGCCGCACATGTGGAGAAACTCAAGCAACTGGTGTGTTCAACCCACTGTGTCATGGGATTTCTTGAACCTACCAGTTGCTCTCTGAGAGGTAAATTAGTGCTGGCATAAAAGGCTGAGTTGCTTGACAGTAGTGATAGGATTTTACAACTGCAAAGAGTTCTGAAATCCAGCTTGACCAGCCTCCTCCATTGACTTTTTTTTTTTTCCTCAAATTATTTTCACAGCACGTAATCTAGGTACTGATATATTGTTCAGTTAGACTCTCAGGTTGAGAGAGCACCAGTAAGCCAGTTGAAGCCAAGTGAAATGCTTTTAGTTGCAGAAAGTATGTTCAGTGCTGTCAGCCTGTGTGGTAAAGTGGAACCCCTTATTCTCACCCACCCTAAGCGTAATGGTAGTGGGGTTGTTGCCAACAGTCTGGAGCTGTTTTTGAGTCATTCTTCTATTAAACAGTGTTTACTTTTAATCAACTTTATGAGTAAAGTTTTTTTTCTGTAAACTTCTTCAGTTTTACTCTTGGATTTATGAAACTGTACTGATTAAATTTTAAAATGTAACAGACACTTAATAGCTCATTCTTCAGTTGACCATTTTTTAAACCGTAATAATTACCTAACAGAAATGCAGATTTTAAGTATACAGTTCATTGTGTTTTGGCATCTCCTGTAGCCACCACCCCAGTCAAGATACAGAACATTTTTCTCACTCCAGAAGTTCCAGTATATTCTCTGCAACGAGTCAGTTTCTTCCCCTTATGGACTACTGCCATTCTGATACTTGTGGTTTTGATCAGCACGTAAATGGAATCATACGATATGTTCTCTCTCACATCAGGCTTCTTTTGCTCGATTTAATGTGTTCTAGATTCATTCGTTTTGTGTGTATTAATAGTTCATATGACCATTATCTTGGTGTCTTTAATTTCTTATGTAGCTCATATCTAGTCACCAAAGACCTTGATGATGGCATACTTAAGTTTATACGTTGAAATGCATCCTCATTTAAGAAATTTAAGGTGGCTCTTGTAACGTACACTTTGTAGCAAGCAGTATTTTCTGTTTACTCACTTTGCTGCCAATTCATTAGGTCAGGTAGGTAGGCTAGCAGTAGTTTGCATTTAACTTACCTGGTTTAAGGCAGAGGGTGTTGTACAGGGAGGAAAACTCGAAGAGGAAAAAACAGGGTTGTAGTGCTCTGGTTTTTTTTAATTGAAATGTAGTTGATACACAATGTTACCCTAGTTTCAGGTATACAACACGGTGATTCATCAAGTCTCTGCCTTATGCTGTGCTCACCATAAGCACAGCTACCATTTGTCATTACAGTACCATTGACTACATTCCCTGTTGTCGTGCTCTGTTTTATTTCCAGATAACAGGTTAATAGGGGCAGCTGGGGAGAGCAGTGGAGCCATTTATCTGCTACGCAGATAGTTATCCCCACTGATTTCAATCAAATTATTAGCATCTCTGTGTAGAAACAATATGAGGGATGACTTCTTACAGGAAGAAATGATTTTTGCAAATTATTTCTTTATACTGAATTTAGGTGACATAGTCTTGCCTTAGAAAATAGCAAATGAATGTAATTGCTCATTTACAGTAATTCTGAGGCATCCTTTCTGCATCTCTTTACAGTTGTATCTTGAGAAACTATTTGATCTGGAAAAGTACTAATAAAGAATGGAAATAGAGTGGTACTCAAGACTTTCCCCCTTATTTTTGTAGAGAAATTTTCTAGGGTCCTGGTGGAGCAGCAGCAGGACCGAGCCCGGAGAGAGCAAGAAAGGATTCGTCTCTTTTCTGCTGACCCTTTTGATCTTGAAGCTCAGGCAAAAATAGAAGAAGATATAAGGTAATGACCCTTTACCTAAAGAGCAAGCTTTAGAGAATCCAGAGTTCCCAAATGACAGGTGACCCGCTATCAGGTGGGCATCTGCTCTAACATAATGTCCTTGTTTCATATTTGAGATAGCAGCTGCAGTCCTGTAGGTCATTCTCTCTTCTGTTTTCCTCACCCGTTGATTCAACATTACAAAAGTACACAAGTCCCTAACTTAATAACTTTCTCTTCAAAAACTTTACTGAAGACTCTGAGACTAGCCCACAGTGCATCATTAATGCAACTGCAGGTAGATGACCCCAGGATTGAGCAGAATCCCCAGCTTGGTGAGCCTGTTAGGCTGGCTCTACAGGCTGACTGACTGGAATCTCAATCCTGAGACATAATACGTGAGCCCCAATTTAAACCCAGACTTGAGCATGAGTGGATTAGAGACAGAGCTCAGGACAGATGGAACCCTGCAGTCCTAGGTCTGCTTTCGTCCTACTGTTCTTGCCCTGGCTCAGTGGATAAACTGAGTGCCAGACACTTTTCCAGCTCCAGCTTCTCTGATGCTGTGGTTCTCACCTGGGGCTATGTTAAAATCACATAAGAAGCTTTAAAAATGCAGGTGCTTGTGCTTTACTCCCAAATCTGATGGATCGGAATCTTAAGAGATGGGGCCAGAGCAGGTACAGTGATGCTAATGCCAGCTTTGGTCACATTACTAGTCACAGGCAGGATGATGCCCTTTTATCCCTTAGAATGAAAGAACAACTGCTCCCGACTCCCATTCAGTTCTTGTTGTGAATAGTGAAGGCCTTAGTGCATAGTCCCCCGCCTTATCCAATCTCATGTTCCCGTGGGTAAACGTATTCCAGAAGCAGATAAATCAGAAGATCACTAGTAGCCTAATACCACGTCACAAAACCTATGTCATTCACCTCACTTCATCTTATTATGTAAACATTTTATCATCTCACATCATGAGAAGGATGAATACAGTCCAGTAAGATATTTTGAGAGAGAGTGCATTCATATAATGTTTATTACAGAATATTATAATTGTTCTGTTTTATTATTAGTGATTGTTGCTTCTCTCTTACTGTGCTTTACTGATAAACGTAGCTTAATCATAGGTATTTGTGCACAGGAAAAGACACAGCATTTAGAGGATTCGGTACTCTTTGTGGTTTCAGGCGTCCACTGAGGGTCATGAAATGTACCTCTTGCTAGTAAGGGTGGGCTGCAGGATAACTAAGAACTCTGTTCTTCTTTGTCATATTCTTTTGTTACTTGAATGAAGCCCAACTGGGTCATTTTTTTTATACTGTCAGCTTGGAAGTCAAGTAATGATTATTTTATTTCTTTTCTTCTCTAACTTCATTTGAAATCAGGGAAATTTAAATTATATGTCAGAATCAGTTGACAGCCCCAAGCCATTCATTTGTGTTCCTGTTAAGTGCCCCCATTCATTGCATCAGTGTATTTGTGTATGAATGTCTTTGAAAAAACATCTCACTACTTAAATCTACCAAGAAAAATAGGAAAAAATTTGTGTTCTCTGAACTAGACCTCATTGCAGCTCTGAGGGAACCGGACATAATTCTCATGAATAGATGTGTTCAACCCAGGAAGCAGGAGTAGTGGGAGGGAGGATGCCAACATTGTGCTGTTGGCAGAGTAGCAGTGAGATGAGGCATATTCGTGTAGCTGTGAGGGTCCAAGGGAGGTTAAGGAAATGGGGTAATGAGTACACTCTTAAAAAAGACCTCGTAAAATAAAAAAATAAAAAAAATAAAAAATAAATAAAAAAGACCTCGTGCCTCTAAAGTGACTACATCTAGGGCCCAGAATAGCCAAAGTGACTGGTATTATCTCAGAATCTGATTTTGCTGAAATTTATCTTGCTTAGAGTCCATGCAAGGTCAGGAGTGTACAACTAATTTTAGTTCATTTCTAAATTTAATAATGTGGCATAAGAGAAAAGCTGTGTAATTCTATCAAATGCCTCTTAAAGTTTTATTTGGTACGCTGCACCAGTGATTACTCAGGGTATATGTACACTGGGGTATAATAGCCTGCATAGCTCCCTGACTAAATAAAATAAGTATGCCTTTGATTTTCTGAAAAGTTTCATATATTATTACAGAATGGCTGATAAAACCATCAGTTCAGTTCAAGGTAGAGTATTACTGCAAAAAAGGATAGGCACTAGAGTTAGAGCAGGGGTCAGCAAACTTTTTCCATAAAGAGTTAGGCGATGAATACTTTAGGGTTTGCAGGCCATGCCGTCTCTGTTGCTAGGACTCATGTATGCCACTGCAGTACCAAAGCAGCCTTTCGTGGCATGACAGTATGGAAACGAACGGTGCAGTTGCATTCCCGAGGAAGTTTGCTTACACAGACAGATGGTGGTCAGTAGTTGTAAGTTATCCCCATCCTCGGGCCCTGTTCTGTTTGTGTCTCAGTCTTAGGTACGTTGCCCAGCCCCTGCCCTCGTTTCCATTAATGTCGGTAGTGTTTGGTAATGTTTTTAGAAGGAGGTGGAGAAAAAAAAAAAAAAAAAAGAAGGAGGTGGAGAATGAAGGCATGAGATGTGGGAGTAAGCTAGAACTCCTTTTTAAATCCATCCTTTTCTCGTGTAGGGATTAGAATATGTCTGATGTTTGAAGAAACGGTTTTGACAGACCAAGTTAACTGTCATTTTTGTGTGTGTGGTTTTCTAAGTGATAGCCAGGTAGTTAGATGCAGCATTTGCTGAGTGTCTCCTCTTCTGTTAACAGTGTGTTCTGGATGCTTTCTGCCTCTTAGCCATGCTTTAATAGGCGTCATTACCCTCATTCACAGGTAGAAAACGCAGTCTCGGGGATTAAGCACAGACACGGCACAATCCGTTAACACCCATGTATTATATTTGCCAACTATTTCTGATGCACTGGTCGTAGAAAATGTATCCAGATACCCAGTAAATCCTCCGGTAAAATTGGAGCATTTGTGAAATTCTGACATTCTACAGAATTAAAAGGTTGTGACCCTTACTCTCCAGAGGTTAATTTTCCTGGTTCTGAGCTTGTAAAAGAAGCAGAGCTGTCTTTTGTGAGAAAGCCATGTGTGTGCCTTTAGATTTTCTGCCAGCTGTATCTCACTACCTCACCTGTTGTGGAAAAGAGCACCAATGTTCATTTCCATGACTCAGCTTCTATAATAGGGGCAAAAGATGTGACTGATCTCTGGGTTGTGTCGTTCCCCCCACCCCCCGGTAAGGAAAGGGAATCTTTATTGAAGTACCAAGGCCTTGGGGCTTGGGCAGGAGGCTGCCCGGCAGGCAAAGGAAGACCTAGCGGAGGGGCCTTATTTGACCTTCTTCTTGGAATGCAGGTGGTTGGTGTGGCCCCGCTTCTTAAAGCAGTTGACAGAGCAGGGGTGCAAGCAAGGAAAACACTTGCGGCAGATACCTCGTCGCAGTTGTGTTTCTGGGCCAGCTGGCGGAGGGAAGGTTTGATGGTGCCACTCTGCAGACAGCACCAAGTGCAGGGTGGACTCTTTCTGGCTGTTGTCATCTGAGAGTGCGCCCATCCTTCAGCGGTTTGCCCACAAAAATCAGATACTGCTGGTCTTGCCCGTCAGGGTCTTCACAAAGGTCAATGTCTGCATCTGCCACTTAGACACCTGGTTGAAGAGAAAGCCAAATCTGTTTTTAATATTGTGACTTTGAAACAGATTTCTCTTCCTGCAAATAATGATTTTACTATACTTGGTTTTGGTTTGTTACAGGCAACAGAACATTGAGGAAAACATGACAATAGCTATGGAAGAGGCTCCCGAAAGTTTTGGCCAAGTAGTGATGCTTTATATTAACTGCAAAGTGAATGGACATCCTGTGAAAGCCTTTGTTGACTCAGGTGATGTCTCCGTCTTTGTCTTTCCATCTGTCCCGACATTCTGACCTGATGCAGGGAGAAGGGGAGACTCTGTCTGATGCCTGTCAAAGCTGGCAGTAGTCCTCTGCACTGGGGGCTACTTCACTTGCCAATCGGTTTGTTTGTTTGTAGCAGGTTTATTCCTTAAACATTTCTTAACTGGTTTTGAATTTTGCAGTATGTCCTTTATCTTCCTACCTCCCCTTACTTGGCATCCTGACTTTTTAGGATACCTCTGTAAGAAATTTGGGAGTAAATGGGTTTAGAAGGAGCTGTAAGAAGCAGCTGAATACGGTATAGGTCAGACAAATATTTCAGCATGGCCTGTGTGCCAGCACTTTGCCAGGAACTGAGGAGTCAAAGCTTGTATGAATCAGGGTTCTTGCCCTTAATCTAACAGCCAGGTCAGAAGACAGAAGACAGGGAGTTTCCCACTTGAGGATTTAAATAATCCTTATACCAGCTAGCACCTTTTCTCACAGTAATAACTGCTTTTTAATAAGATCACAGCACTGTGTGGGTGTGGCTTGGTGGTCTTGTATGTCTTAATTCTGTGTAGCTCACTCAGGCTGTCAAATAGGTTGAGTTCCTAGAATAGTAAAAGGTCCTGCTCAAGTAATATTTTCTTCCATTTGTTCATCCACAATTATTTGAGAACATGCTAGGTTTCAGCTGTCATTAGGAGTTTGTATTTAAGATGCATACTTTCCTGGGAGGAACACATCTGCTAATTATTCAGTTTAAAAAATGTCTGTTGAATGCTGTAGGCAGGGCACTTGTGCTGAGTGTTTGGGAGTAAGACTCACTAACTGGTGCTGCATGGGGCTCTTAAGAGTGAGAGAGACAAATACGTATGTAAGAGACCCTAATATTTTTTTTTAATTTTTATTTATTTATGATAGCCAGAGAGAGAGAGAGAGAGAGAGGCAGAGACACAGGCAGAGGGAGAAGCAGGCTCTATGCACCAGGAGCCCGACATGGGATTCGATCCTGGGTCTCCAGGATCGCGCCCTGGGCCAAAGGCAGCCGCCAAACCACTGCGCCACCCAGGGATCCCTAAGAGACCCTAATATTAACACTCAACATTTATTGGGCCCTTACTGTGTGCCAGGCACCATACTAAGTGCTTACTATAAATCATCTTAATTTCATGTAATCCTCAGGTTATCCCTATGTGCCATATTCAACTGTTAAACCTATTTGATAGAAGAGAAAGCTTAGAGAGGTGATCCCACTCTTCAGGTAGACAGAGTTCATAAGTAGTAGACTTTGGATTCAGCCCCTGATCTGTTTGGTGCCACGATTCAATGACTGCAAATACCACATGTGTGTTGAATACCCGTCAAGACCACATTCTCCCTCTGACCGGGGTGCTTAGGCCTGGCTTCCCCAGAGCAGGCACCTAAACTGCCCTATCTCCACAGAGTTCAGGGCTTTGAGCCGAGGCTTGAAAGGCAAGAGAGTGGCAAAAGGGGCCCATCTGGTCTTGGGCTTTCTTACTTTAAGTCAATAGGTAGCTTTTGTGGAGTAGAGTGGAGAGAGAGGAAAAAAAAAGAGATTGCCTTCTCCAGTTTTTTTCTTCATTTTTGCTGGGCCCTCTTGAATCTAACCTACCTCAAATGCCAGGAACTTTCAATACCCATTAGGTGTAAGGTGCCTAATGAGTAAAGTGAACAGGAAGTGTTGGAACTGCATGAGAGAGGAGATCGCTGGGCTAGGCCAGTCAGTTGGGGAGGGAGGGGGGGTTTGAGCTGGGCCTAAGGGATAACTGGCATTCAGAGAAGGGGGCATCAAAAGGGGTATCCTGCAGGAAGGTCAGCGGGAGTAAGAGACAGAGGGACAGCTTGGTCCTGTCAGTGGAGGGTTTATAACAGAGTATAAGGCTGGTAGCTGTGTCTGTTTGGGCTGCTGTAAGAGTACCATCATCGACTAGGGGCTTTTAAACAACACAGATTTATTCCTCATAGTTCTGGAGCCTAGGGAATCTAAGGTGAAAGTGCAGGCAGGTTCAGTATCTGCTGAGGACCCACTTCCTAGGTCACAGAAGTTCATCTTCTCACTGCATACTCACATGGCAGAAAGGGTGAGGGGGAGCTCTCTGGGGTCTCTTGTATAAGGACGCCCATCGCATTCCTGAGAGTTTCATCTTTCACCTCCATGACCTGATCACCTCCCAAAGGCCCCACCTCCTAATGCCATCACATTAGGAATGTGATGGTTTCAAAAAAAAAAAAGGAATGTGATGGTTTCAACATAGGAATTTTAGAGGGACACATACATCCAGTCTGTAGCAGGAGGCAGTTTGGCCAGATTAAGGTGGACTCTTGATGCTGTGGCAAGGTGGTTTGAAGCTAATCTTATAAAGAGGAGGAGCCATTGAGGATTTTTGAACAGATGAATAAGTGACCTAAAGAAGGTGATATTTGAGGAAGACTGCAGACTGTGACAGATCTGGAAAATTCTGTATCCCTCAGGGTCAGAATCGTTCCCTTGTTTTAAATTAAACCTCCACAGGGTGGTTTGGAAAGCAGAGAAATTGTCACTAGTGAGGGGAATAGGATGTGAGCTAGGCTGATTGCTATAGTTAGAAGAAGGAAAGTCAGAAACAGAAACTGCATAAAACTTACAAGGTTGAAGCAGAATTTGAGAGTGGGGAGAAGGCTAAAAGACAAGCAGTCACAAGTGAACAGTGCACAGTTTTATGTTGCAAGAAAGTAATTCCATTGGTAAGGAGAGAAATCCAAAGTGCAAATTACTTAGGGAGAAAGTTTTTTTACCTGTGGGCTTTGAGATGGAAATGTGGAGCCCTCAGGTATGTAGACTAGAGTCTTTGGAAGAGATTAGAACTGTAGGGAAAAAGAGAGAGATGTCTGTCTCCTGCACAGGGCTGCTCTGGCTGTGTGGGTGAGAACACATGAGAAAAGGTCCTAATAACTGCCCTCTTTCCAAAGGAAACAGTGTGATGGTTGACCAGAGATGGGGAGTTCAGCTCTTATTTATTTAACAGACTGCAGGTTTTACCTGGTAAATTACAGTGTCCCAAAGTTTGAAATAAAAATAGTCTGATAAGATGTTTAGAGATACTCAGTGAAGATGGATCTGAGAGTAAAGAAATAGTTAACTTAGCATTTCCATCTGTAGACGTAGTTTGAGTTTCTGGAAGCCCTCTCTAGGTAGTTTTGCTTTCTGTCAGTGAAGTTTTAAAATATCATCTAATTGTTCTATTTAAACAAAATATTCTTTAAAAACATAAATGCATTTTTTTAAATTAAAAAAAATAAACAATATTCTTTCGCTCCTTGTGAGGTTTCTGCGCTGTGTTTCAGATTCCAGTGTGGAACTAAAAGTTGAATTAAGCATGGCAGGAGCAATTAAGGGTGATTAAGCTAGGTATGAATAATTTTACGCAGACCAAAGCTTGGGTGTGTACTTGCTCTCTGCCCTGGTCTCAGACTGCGTTTTTTAATTATAACACAAACATGGATATTGTTTTTATTATCTGATGTTTCCCTCCACCTCCAGGTGCCCAGATGACTATTATGAGCCAAGCTTGTGCAGAAAGGTGTAATATAATGAGATTGGTGGACCGTCGGTGGGCAGGTATCGCCAAAGGAGTGGGCACTCAGAAGATTATTGGAAGGGTACATCTAGGTGAGCAAAGTCACTGTGGGAGTCTTTTCAGAGTAGTAGACGTTAAACTTTTATTTTGCATGTTTATATCTGATGCAGCCAATGTAATCCCCAGAAATTTTAAATCTTCTGTTATGTCAGAGTTTTAAATGTACATGTTTTAGCTGGTTACAAAAAAAATCAGTCACTGTACTTTTATGTTCCTGATCTTTATAGATCCCTTTCAACTATTGTAGTTTATTTCCTTTTAGCTCATTTCCTTGGTGCTTACCTCCATATTTCAAAATAACATGTGTATTGTGCTATTACTGATACGTAAATTCTGTTGAGAATTGAGCCATCTAATTGAAAATGATTGCTTTTCTTTTCGTGTCTAGTATTGTTTTTCTTGTAATTACTGGTTTGTTTTGGTCGTTTCGTATTCTGTGTGTTACTCAATTTCTAAACACTTAGATAGTCGCGTAAATCTCCTTTATGCATTTCATCCTGTTGAAGATTCTTCTGGAGACAGGACTGGTGCTTCAGAGCTGCTTCACAGCTGTTGTTTTAGAATCTCTTGCTTGGGTTTCCAAAGGCTCCTTTCCTCTTGGTGTGAGATCGGATTACATGCATTCCCTGTCTTATTCTTTGTAATTTTGCTCCTATGAGAGTACACCTTCCAGTAGCTTCCTGAGGAAAAGCATAAGGGAGAAAACTGAGTCCTTACATATCAGAACTTGTCTTTTTTTTCCTATACTCTACCAGTCTGGCTAAGTTGGAAATCATTTTTGTTTTCTGTAGTTTTTGTCAGTGTTGCTGTAGAGAAGCTGGCTGCTGTCCTATTTCTTGATCCTTTATGTGAAAGATTTCTTTTCCATTTCTGAAGCTTGTAGAATCTTCTTTGACCTTAATGGTTTGAAATTTCACAGTGATGTTCTCGGGTGTGGATCTTTCTTCATCCACTGTGCTGGGTGCCTTTCACTTCCTCCCCCGAGCATGTCTGTTGCTCAGGTGGGACAATCTCCTATCCTGGACTTGTCTTCTAGTTTTCTTTCTTTCCTGTTTATCTCTTTCATGTGTCCTGGGTGTGTTGTTTGTTGGCGGGATTTCAACTTTGCCTTCCAACCTTCCTGTTATGTTTTGCCCTTATTTGATATTCGTGTTACGTAGTTTTCTCGAGTGTCTGGCGATCCTCGGCATCTGCTTATATTGAAGATTAGGACACCAAAGAGCTATTTGGAAGATTACTTGGATGGGCAGCCATGTGTGATTGTAGGTACTCTGGGAGTTGGGAGGATAGGGCTAGAGGCTCAGTAAACTCTAACTCAGCCCCCCCTATTTCAATTATGTGCCTGTTGTGTCCCTGTCTTCTTTTGTGTCCACATCTGTTTTACCCTCTTGAGAAAATAAACCTCTCGTCCACTGTGGGGGTGAAGGGAGGAAGTCACCTGGCTGAGCAGAGAGTGAGAGGGAACCCCAGGATCTAACTGCCTCCTGCAGAGACCTTCATCCCTGGTGGCCCAGGTCTCTGTTCATCAGGCTCTGGGGAGCTGTGTGCTGTGAACTGGCTTGCTTCCCGGTTTTCCTTACTGCCCTCTGCTTTCTGTTCTAAAATTGTGTTTCAGTTTTCTTTTCTTTATTTTTGTCGTTAGTGATTTGTACCTTAAAGAAGCCAACTTTTATTGTGAATTTTTTAGGAGTAAATGGAGTAAGTATATGTGCTCAATCCTTCATTTCTAACCAAAATTATTCTTTTTCTTAATACCTTATATCCTTTTTGAGTGAGACTCAACCACCAAGTACCATTTGGACTTAATCTCTTTCTGGCCTTTTTTTCCATGCATTTTATTCTTGCAGAGAAGTGGTCATATAATATACAGAATTTTATGCCCTGTTTTATGAAAAAATAGCATTCATAACATTTTCTCGCTGTTGCTATAAATTTCATAAGCACCATTCAGATGCAGAGCATTCTCTTGTGTGGGTTAAATGGTCAACTTTAAGGATAAAATTTTCCTCAAATATTTTATTATTGTAACATGACAGTGGATTTTTATGTAGTTCTGTGCACATTTTAATTTTTTTTCTTAGTCAATATTCCTGTAAGTGAAACTATTGACTCAAAGGTTATGAATACTTAAAGGCTCTTAATGTATTTCTAATTGTACCAATGCAGCTTTTCCAGCACTGAATTAGTATTCATCTTGATGTCCTTATACAATCAAGGATTATTAGTTTTTACTTCTTAACATACAGATTAAAAATGTTTTTTTTTAATTGTAAGTTGCTTTTCTTTTACTGCAAGTAATAGTTTCTACCCATTTTTCTCTTGTAATATATTTGTCTATTTATTAGACTCTCTGTGTTTTCTTTTGTCGATTTGTGTAGACTAAGGATAGGAAGGTATTTCTTCCTCACATACACTTCCCGACACAAGTAGGCCTGAACTACCACACACAGGTTGCTTCAGAGTCTGAATTCTCAGAATTTCCATGGTTTTAAGTAGGAGGGTGATAGGAAGCTAAGTAAGTATCAGTCCCTTGTGTCCTTCCTTGTACATGGACAAGCTTTAGCATTTGCAGCTTCGGCTATGATAGGCATGAGGAAAACATTACGATTGTAAGGGAAATCTAAATAAAAGGGAGCTGTGTCATGGATAAGAAGACTCAGGATGTCGAAGGTGTTAATTCTCCCACATTCGTCAGCAGCAGAGTCATTGTAATACCATCAAGATCCCAGTAGGGTTTTTTTTTTTTTTTTCTTTCTTTCTTTTTTTTTTTTTTTTTTTTTGTGAGACCTGATGTGCTAACTTAAAATTTTACATGGGCCATTTATTGTAGGAATTGGCAAGACACTCTGAAATAACTTCCCCCTTCTAAATGTCAAGAGCAAAGGACTAGAACAGAAACAGACCCATGCTTACCTGAACCTTGATAAACAAAAGAGGAAATCTTACAGAGCAGAGGAAAGTTTTCAGGAAACAGCACTAGGACAGCTGGGTATCCATGGAAAAAATGGATTCAAAATTGGACTTTGTCTCACATCACACACGATTGTCAGTTCAGGGTTGATGAAAGACCTCAGTGTGAAAGGCAAAGTCAGAGCTTTCAGAAGAAAATGCGGGACTATGCAGGGGTTCCTTAAAAGTTAAGAAGGAAATTATTTGACAGATTGGGCCATATTAAGATTAGAACTTTTAATCAAAAGGCATAAAGCAAGTGAACAAAAAACAAACTAGGAAAGAAGCTTTATAACATATATGACTAATAAAGGATTCAGATTCAGAATATATGCATTCTGTGTGTGTGTGTGTGTGTGTGTGTGTGTGTGTGTGTGTGTCCCCTCCAACTCGGTAAAAAAGACAGTATAGGGGTGCCTGGGTGGCTTAGTCAGTGTCCAGCTCTTGATCTCAGCTCAGGTCTTATCTCAGGGTCATGAGTTCAGGCCTCACGTTGGGCTCCACACTGGGCATGGAGCCTGCTTTTTAAAAAAAGAAAGAGGGATCCCTGGGTGGCGCAGCGGTTTGGCGCCTGCCTTTGGCCCAGGGCGCGATCCTGGAGACCTGGGATCGAATCCCACGTCAGGCTCCCGGTGCATGGAGCCTGCTTCTCCCTCTGCCTGTGTCTCTGCCTCTCTCTCTCTGTGTGACTATCATAAATAAATAAAAATTTAAAAAAAAAACCTTATTAAAAATAAATAAAAATAAAAAAAGAAAGAATAAAAAACTACAGAAATGACTGAAAGGGCACCAATTTTTTTTTTTTTTTTTCATTAGAGCCAGTGAGCAGGAGCAGAGGGGAAAGGCAGAGGGATGGGCTCAATCCTAGGACTCTGAAATCATAACCTAACCCAAAGTCAGATGCTTATGAGACTGAGCCACACTATTTTCTTTTACTGACACCCTCAAACACTATTGAACAGGAAACTCAAATGATTAAATATATGAAAAGTTGTTTATTATTAATCAGAAATAAATGCAAAATTACTTGCCAGATTAGCAAGATTTTAAATCTAATAATACCGAGTGTTGATGAGAATGTGGAACGGTGGAAGTTTTATACACTGCTAGAAACATTTTAGGAAATAATTCAGTATCCTCCAGCAAAGCTGAGTTAATATCCCCTAGAATTCTGATTCCATTTTCTATGATTTATATATTGTTAAATTAAATACACACCAGGAGACAAGTATAAGAATATTCAGGGTAGCATTGCTTATGACAGCAGAAAACTGGAAGTGACCCAGAAAGTCCCAGAGCAGTAGAATAGATAAATTAGTTGTGGTATATTAGACATGACAGTACTCTAAGGGATGGTTTACAGTGAAAGAAACAGAGCCACACGTACAGAGATAGATCTCAAAATACTTTCTGAGTAAAGAAGCAAGTGGTAATTCAAAAACACAAAGCTAAACAGTAGTATCATTTAGGAATCCTACAGAACTGGTAAGGATTATTTTAAAAGCTGGGAATGATGAACACAAAAACCAAGGCAGTAGTGAGTTTCGGAGAAGACAGTAAGTTGTGATCAGTAGAAGATAAAGGGACTTCTCTTCCAGGTCCCCTTCTCTGCAGGGAGTCTGCTGCTCCCTCTGCCCCTCCCCCCTGCTCCTGCTTGCTCACTCTCGCAAAAATAAATAAAATCCTTAAAAAAAAAAAAAAGATATATGGGGCAGCCCTGGTGGCTCAGTGGTTTAGCGCCACCTTCAGCCCAGCGCCTGATCCTGGAGACTCAGGATCGAGTCTCATGTCAGGCTCCCTACATGGAGCCTGCTTCTCCCTCTGCCTGTGTCTCTGCCTCTCTCTCTCTGTGTGTCTCATGAATAAATAAACAAAATCTTTAAATAAAAATAAAAATAAAATAAAAGATATACTGAGCCTAGGTGGCTCAGTGGTTTAGTGCTGCCTTCCGCCCGGGGTGTGATCTTGGAGACCCAGGATTGAGTCCCCCGTCGGGCTCCCTGCATGGAGCCTGCATCTCCCTCTGCCTGTGTCTCTGCCTGTGTCTCTGCCCCTCTCTCTCTCTTTCTCTCTCTCTCTCTGTCTCATGAATAAATAAATAAATCTTAAAAAAAAAAAAGGGCAGCCCCGGTGGCTTAGCGGTTTAGCACCGCCTTCCGCCCAGGGTGTGATCTTGGAGACCCAGGATCGAGTCCCACATCAGGCTCCCTGCATGGGGCCTGCTTCTCCCTCTGCCTGTTTCTCTCTCCTCTCTCTCTCTGTGTCTCTAATAAATAAAAATTCTTTTTTTTTTTTTCAAAGATATACTTAATAGCAAAGTAATTTTTAAAATACAGGTGTAGGGCAAACCCGAGTGGCTCAGTGAGTTAGCACCGCCTTCAGCCTGCCTGGTCCTGGAGACCCAAGATCGAGTCCCACGTCAGGCTCCCTGCATGGAGCCTGCTTCTCCCTCTGCCTGTGATTCTGCCTCTCTGTGTGTGTGTCTCATGAATAAATAAATAAAATCTTTTTTTTTTAAAGGTGCTTTTTCTAAAAATAAATAATAAAATAAAACAAAAAAACAGACGTAAAGTACGAGGAGTAATTAAGGAAAGGCAAAGCAGGAGGCTCCAGGCAGACAGAGGCATTGGTTTTTTCCTGGCTTTGGTGATTAGAAACTTGATTATAACAGGCAGTAATAAACAGTTTACTTTTTGGAGGCTAACTTGTGTAGAGATTTTATTTCCGTTTTAGAAAGCCTTTTGTAAGTGTACAGGAAGCAAGTGGTTAATGCCCAGTCCTTAATGCCACTTTTCCTCCAGCTGAACATGTGTCCTGATGGTATCACGTATCAAGCCGGGTCTTCTGGGTGGTATAGTTTTACTGTATCCACTTTATAAACTGGTGCCTTCATTGGCTTTCAAACCGATCACTGGACTTACTGGATTTTCATACTTAACTCACCTGTTTCATGCTTTGCCTTGGGTTTGACTGAACATAGGAAGCAAGGCACAGAATGATAGATATATTTCCAAAGCTTTTTATGAGGCTTTTAAAGCAAAAATCAGTAATGTCTAAATAAATAAATGCAGATTAAAATTTAAAAAATCCATAATCTCTTCTGTTAATGTGCTTTAGCTCAGGTTCAGATTGAAGGAGACTTCCTGGCATGTTCTTTCTCTATACTTGAGGAGCAGCCCATGGACATGCTTCTGGGACTGGACATGCTGAAGCGGCATCAGGTAGTTAAGAGCTTTGCTTTCCTTTTGCGTCAGCATTTTGTATGTTACACGGTTATTAGCACATCGTTTCCCTCTGTTGTGTACACCAGAAAACTGAGAAGTCCTGGCTTCTGCAACCTGGAAGGGTCCCTGAACTGAGGATGTCATCATGCATGGTTTGAAATTATGTATCAGTAGAAATAGAATCTCTTCTTGTGAAATCTTTCTGAATCTTTTAAATCTTGCCATCTGTTTGAGATTATAACAGGCAACTTTGTTCTCTTGTGTTATTTTTAGTTTCTGATGAGAATTCAGGTAATTTTTGTTGGGTTTGTAGGGCTCTGGACAACACATGATGGTAAGGGGCAAAAGGAGAAGGGGGGAGAGAATGAATCTTCAGTAGACTCAATGTCCAGTGCAAAGCCCGACATGGGGCTCGATCTCACAACCCTGATACCATGACCTGAGCCGAAATCAAGAGTCAGACACTTAACTGACTGAGCCGCTCAGCCCCTATGATGGTGATTTTACTGCAAGTATACATTTTAGTAAATCCTTACTAGCTAGGCAGTCAGGAAGAAGAGCTACTACAGGATTAAGGAAAGAATCCAATGAGATGGTGGGAGTGGAAATGTTTATTTAGTACAGGGAGAATGATTTATAAATATATTTGCTTATAATATTTATATTTCTACTCTGAAACCTAATAATTTGTTTAAAGATAAAGTCTTCTGATTGAAGAATCAATTAGTGTCCCCTGGGTAATGAGATTTTTCACAGCAGGATTTCCGATCCAGTCAATATTTTTATGTCACTAATACTCTTTAAAGAGATTTTTATTACTAAATCCCTATAAAACATACTGCGGGCACCTGGGTGGCTCAGTGGTTGAGTGTCTGCCTTTGGCTCAGGTCATGATCTTGGGGTCCTGGGATCAAGTCCCATATCAGGTTCCCCGCAGGGAGCCTGCTTCTCCCTCTGCCTGTGTCTCTGCCTCTCTCTGTCTCATGAATAAATAAATAAAATCTTTTAAAATTTTTGCATTAATATTCTATTTAAAGTACAGGATTTTAAGTAGAAGGGGTGAGTGAATCATTGTGTTAATAAAACCCAATTTATTGTCATCTCTCTGTGTTTGTTAGTCATGATATAGACCAGTATTCTTCAACCTAGTAGATATAAAACATGTATATGTATACTGTCCTATGTCAAGGATTAAGAAAAATACACAGAAAAAGAGGGTAGCATAAGTATGAAATAAAGAATACTTTTATGGAGGTGGCCTTGCCCATATACCGCTTTTGAGACCATTGGTATTGAGTTTAAATATAAGTTATACTTTATGCAATAAGCAAAATGTAAATAGTAATGTAAATGTGAATGTATAAATAGTGTGTCTCAGTTTTTAAGAAAAAGTCACTTACATGTTTCTAAAAAGTGGGACTGCTAATTATGCCTGGCCTTTTTCCAAATTTTGTACAGTGATGTGTATCACATTTAAATTCAGAAATGAACAGGGGTCAGGTTAGACAAGTAAGTGTAAACTGCATCCTATAAAGAGAATTCTGCTAAAACTTTACTTTAAATATTTGCATATTAAATACAATTTAAATACTTAAATTCATGATAATTTTTCTGCATGGCCTTTTATCCACTATTGTCAGCCTTTGGTTTCTTTCTTCTAAGTGTTCCATTGACCTCAAGAAAAATGTACTCGTGATCGGCACCACAGGCTCTCAGACCACCTTCCTTCCTGAGGGAGAGTTACCAGAGTGTGCCCGATTGGCATATGGGGCTGGGCGAGAGGACGTGCGGCCAGAGGAGATTGCAGACCAAGAATTAGCAGAAGCTCTTCAAAAATCCGTAGAGGATGCAGGTATTTGCACTGGCCAAGCTCTCGAATAACTTTGTTGTTATTGGTCGATGAGCAAGGGAGGTTGGAGATTCAGAGGGGATAATTTCTAATCCGTGTCATCGTCCTGTCATGGATGTATTCCTTGTCCTCTCACCACCGCCTCCTATCTCTGAATACAATATAGAAGACCTCGGTCTTTCGACAGATCCATTGCTGTGTTATTAGGTACACTGGGGAGTTATTTGCTTAAGCACATTTTGGTAAGGCTTCCTAAAAAAATCTTGTGGGTTTTGTTTTTTGTTTTTTTTTCCTAACAAAATTTCCTATAGGGGTGCCTGGCTGGCTCAGTCAGTTAAGTGTCTGACTCTCCATCTCAGCTCAGGTCTTGATCTCAGGATTGAGAGTTCAAGCTCCGCTTTGGGCTCCGTGTTGGGTGTGGCACCTACTTTAAAAAAAAAAAAAAAGATTACAGTAAGCAGACATTTCCTTTTGAGTTCTACAGTTTCCCTGAAATTTTATTTTCCTTTTCTTAGGCCCATTTCCTTTGACGGATAGCATTGTCGTTGTGACTAAGCAGTCCTGACCTTTTTAATATCTCCCTAAAGTGCCGCCACCAAAGACAACCACCAATAAGACGCATAATTGAATACTAATCAGACACAGTGTTTATGCTTTTAATGAGATTGCGTAGTGTGTCCTTGGGCCAAATTAGAACAGTATGTCAACTGTTGACATGATGATACCTAATCATTTTTCCCTAAGTTTGAATTGTCATGGCTTGTTTAAATCTAAAGACCAAGCCAAGTTTTCTGGGTTAACTGGAAGGACACATTTTTGCTGAAATCCTACCTCCATGGCATCATTTTCCCCCATCTGTTATAAAACAGTGACTCTGGGATACATTTTCTAGAAGCTAAAGAGGATTAACTTTTAAGTTGGGGTTATTTTAAAGTCTTGAGCTATAATTATTCATCAGTGACTAATATCACGCACAGTGTTTTCTGGTAGAGTAAAATGTATTAGAGCTACAAGTCCAGGGAATAGCTTTCTTGTAAAGACAAAAAAGATTGGAGCTTTAAAAATAGCCAGGTTTTGCCAGTGTTTTTAACTTAGAGAACATCCAGAGGTCTAGCCCTGAGCCTCTTTAAAATGGGTGTGGGTAGCAGGCAGTTTTCCAATCTGGCCTTTTTTTGTAATCTAGTCACACCTTTTGGCACCTTTGAGTTTAAATATAAAGTACAGCTTTGGTTATGATTTAACTGTCTTGCAGGAAGGGGAAAATTCTGAACAACCAGTCAGAGACTAAATTAATAGTTTTAATCTTCCCTGCAAGGCAAGCATGACTGAGTTTGACATACCCACTTAGAAGGTTTTACCTGTTTTTAGTAACTTGTCAATCATAATAGTAGGTATTCATAAAATGAAGATGTATTACCATCTTGTGAAATCTCTGTTTTTCCCCCACAATTTCGTGTTTTTATTTGAGAAGCACTAGCTGATGATAGCAATGCTTTCTAACCTACTAACAGTTACCTTCTTTGGGTAATTACCTTCTTATAATAAAAAGTTTAGGAGATTAAAATAGAAACCACAGGTGTTTTCAGGCGCAGTGAAGAGAATATGCCAATTGAAAGGATTAAAAGGAGGAGCACCTGGCTGGCTCAGTCGGTAGACCGTGCTACTCCTGATCTCTCTCGGGGTCATGAGCTTGAGCTCCACACTGGGCAAAGAGATTAAGAACATTAAAAATAAAATTAAATATGTTTTTTGAAGGATTGAAAGGAAATGGTTTTGTTTTGTTCTTTTCCCCATATGACCTTTTGTTACAATATGTGACTTGTACTAATTTTTATAATGTTTAAATAGTGGAATAATTCTACATCAGGTCCTATTTGTTTGGAACACCGACTTCCCAGTATCATCACAAGCAAGACTCTGGACAGAGTAGATGAAAGTATTTTTACTAAAAACTCTTTCTTTGGTGGAGACCTTATACCAGAGAACCTTTATCTTTTCTATCAATGGAAAAATGAACCAGAATAGGAGCTATATCTAATACATCTTCTAAAAACTGGCTAAAAAGTAAGTTAAGCCAGGATAATCCAGTTTGGTTTGTTTTTCTTCTAAAAATAAATCTCCACTGAGAAGGAGATTTGGAAAGTTACTGTTACAAGTGTTCGTTCACCTTTAAGATTTCCATACCGTGTGATTCCATCTATGGGTCTTCTGTTCTCCACCCGTCCCACATGTCTGCCCGTGAATGCCATGTGTGTGGGTGTGTGAAGTTCATTTCTTTCCAAGTTCTATTGAAAAATCTGTTGAAGTTGACACATTGCTTTATGTATTGTGAGAGAATTAAACCAACCAGACTACCGAAACATTCCCTAAGCTTGACTCTACCAGTTCCTGATTGTAAAGGTGGCAGAGGAATGGAGACAAACCCTGCATGCTGTGTGGTTTGCGTTGTTAACCCAAGTTTGCTTGTCTGTTTCCTAATTCAAACAGAGCGTCAGAAGCCATGATGCATGTAGTGTGTGTGTACTGCAGCTGGAGTGGGCCCCAGACCAGGTATTTATAGACACCACGTTAAGCCTTCCATCCAGTTATCGTCTGTGGTCTGAAAGTCTCTGTATCTGCAGCCGTTTTGGAATTTAGCTTCCGCCATCCATTTCACCTTGTTTAATCTGGTTACAACTAGCCTGTATATGCATCTGTGTGTTGGCATACGGACATATCTCAGCACAATTTCCTATGCAAAGTCTTCTCAACCACTGGAACAGTCCAAGGAGGGGAGGGAAATCCCAGTAAAAATGGCCATTGTGAATATATCAAATCAAGAATGTCAGCACCACTGCACATTGTCATTGAGATAACTACACCCTCAGGGGTTTCGGGAGTCTCTCTCTTCTGAAAACGTGAAAGTTCTTTTTCATAGCACTGCACACAAATGCCACAGTTAGCAAAGGGTAGAAATTGTCAATCCACTGAAGAAGTGGAAGCCTAGACCAGGTGACTTGTCTAGGGACACAGGTTCACAGGATTGAGGTTTTATTCCCTCAGAAAGAAGAGCTGACACTTGGCTCTCCCATCTTTCCCTAACCTGACAGATTCTCCCCCAGAGGCATTTTGCTCCCTTTTGCCTGGAGTGTAAATTTGGGAGACGGCAGCCTGAGCTGATTTACCAAGAGAAAGAAAGACAGTCTTTTAATACCAACCTGGGACTTCATAGGGGTTGTTTGCAGGCTGGTTGTAATTAGATACTTAGCATTCAATTTCTTTTTTCCTTTTTCCTTACAAGGTGAGGTAAAAGTGGGCATGGTTTAATTAGTCTTAATATCCATTGTCCTCATCCCTTTCTCCTATCCTGTAGTACTGACCCAGTGCTCCCTACAGTTAGGATTTAGGCCAGTGAGACCCACCATCTCAGCAACAGGAGGACTAAGTGCTGCTTTCATAGTGAGTGCCAAACACATCGAGGCCGTGTTGACCTCATGCAGTTGTCCTAACTGGCATGCCAGTGCCAGAAGGCCATCATCACATACCCCATGCCACTCACGTGGATACTTTACATGTAACACATCTTTTCTGTTGGCATTAAGTCACAATTGAGCCTCTTTCAGAGCCAGTCTTAGAGATTGATAAATAAAACTAATAACTGTGTTTCTAGACACTAATGGATACAGTTTGCCACTGACATAAATTCTGTTTTCCCATTTACCTCTAAGCTATCAGATTGTTTTGCAAGAAGTCAGTAACTTTCTGACATAGTGCCTTATCTTCTCATGCTGTTAACCAGTGTTGCGTTAGAATGATTTAGAGCTGTTTGAATCCTAACTGGATTGCTTCATGACATCTTAAGATCAGGCTGCCCACATTGGATGTTAATCAGCATGAAGCATTTAAGTCACATCTGCCCTAGTAGATGGTACTGTGAAGTAATTGTTACCAGCCTTTGACATTTTATTAAAGATCTTATACTAATTGTGTAGAGGTCAATGTTTAACTGGATCTGTGGCAAAAGGAGGATTGGAGCTGATGATTAATGGTGTCGTGAGGTGGTGTTTGAGCCTGCCGTCCTGTGAGTGCTCAGTCAGTTGCAGTCAATCTAAATGGCAATTGCCTATCAAAAAACTGTTATGAACTATCTCCCTCCACTGCCAGGACTGCCACCTGCTGTGCCCTCAAAGTACCTAAGTGTTCTTACTTAGTTGTACTATGTTAATGTGATAAAGTAATTGATAATCCTTTTAAAACTTGCCCTATTTGGTAAGGTGATGATTGGATTTAATCTGTTTGACCTTTAGCTTTATTTTTGTTTGACTCCACGTTCACATAGTTTTATCCTGATTTTCAGGAAGTTTGGATAGAAATGAATTAAATATTTCTCTGCCTTCTGGAGATTCTTAAGCATATCCTCCTATCTCTTTATAATTCCCACTCTGTTCCAGATAGAATTGTCATTTAGAACCTTTGGGTTCACATTTGAAACACTAAAAGTGCATTGACGTGAGAATCATTCTAGTGCAAAGATCTTTAAAATTTCAAAGCTTAAGAATCACCTGAGGAGCTTATTAAAAATGCAGATTTGTGGGTTTCCTCCCATGTTCATCTTAGCAAACATGCCAGGTGATTTCAGGGCAAGTGATAGAACACACTTGGAGAAACTCTTCCAGAGTTCTGAACTCACGGAGAGTAAAAATACATAAATATCCCTCAGCCTTGAGCACTGACCCAGCCATTATGTGGATGTTTATTAATGGTACTTAAAAATACTGAATTAGAGTGCACATGTTTTATTAAGAACACATTTATTCTGATGCTGTGATGTTAAACTGTCACCCCAGTGAGAATGGTTCTTGTGTAAGTCTATGGATATAAGACAAACCCAAGTTTAAGGACCTGATTTTGTTCTGTCCTGTATAGATTTGTATCATCTGATCATTTGGTGGCCTCTGTAACCTGCTAATTAATCTCTTTTCCTTTTTGTTCCATATAGAGAAAAGCGGTAAAGAAACTACCTCACTGGGAATGTCCTCATTACCAACTTCAGACGGATTTAACCATCCAGCCCATCGTTCAGGACAGAGTCCTGAGATTGGTGATCCTGTGAGTCTTGCTCACTCCGTCCCTGCTTCAGCCTGCCCTGTGAAGCCCAGTGACCCCGACAGCATCGAACCTAAGGCTGTGAAGGCTTCAGCTGAATTCCAGATAACCTCTGAAAAGAAAGAACATCTTCCTCTGCAGGATCTTTCTAATAGTGCTTCTTCAGCAGACAGTGCTCCAGCAGACCAGAGTCCAGCCATGCCTTTGCAGAATTCCTCCGAAGAAGCCATTGTTGCAGATAATACGGAGAAATCTGCTGAAAGAAGCACCCAGGGCCTCAGATCTCCTCTCCACACAAGACAGCAAGCTAGTTTATCTGTCACAACTAGTAGGGTGCAAGAACCACCAGGGTTTCTAGGTGAAAAGGGTTGGTATCCAGAAAATCAGAAACTGAGTCAGGTGAATGGCCTGCAGCAGCACAAAGAACCAGGGAATCAACAGCATGGGGTCGGACAACAGAATGCTCTAAATGATCAAGAACATCTCTGTAGCACAGAGGACTTTGAAATTCTTGGAGAAAGGCAACAGAATCAACAGAAAGGTGTTGATTTGGAAACGACAATGAAAGAAGATGGGCTACAACACAGTGTGGACCTTCTGGGTACAGAGGAAAATATTCTACCTTCAGGATGCTTTGGCTGCTCAAATTCAGAAACACTTATGGAAGTAGATACAGCTGAAGAGTCTCTAGTTGCTATGCTTAACTCAGCGGATGGTCAGCATGCCAGTGTCAAGAACATCGGTGCATCTGCTCTCACCTTAGATAATCCCTTGATGGAAGTAGAAACATCAAAATGTAATCCTCCTTCATCTGAAATTTTGAGTAATTCAGTTTGCACTCAGGATTTACAGCTCCCAGACAGTAATGTTGAAATGTCTGGAATAAATAAAGAGGGTGAGGATTGCTCCCCCTCCTTGAGTCTTGGTGGCAGTTGTCAGCCCTCTGTGGAGTCAGCAGAGGAACCTTGCTCGTCTCTAACAGCAGCTTTGAAGGAACTCCATGAACTTCTGGTCATTAGTAGTAAACCAGCTTCAGAAAATACATCTGGAGAAGTTACCTATCAGTCAGAAATGATAACTGAGGGCCACACAGGTATTCAGGACCTTTCTGAAAGATGGACCCAAAGTGAGCGTCTCACAGTTACCCAGAATGAAGACCATTCACAAGTCTCCTTTCATCAGAGCATATGTGTATCGGTGAGGGCAGAAAAGTTAACAGACACTTCAAATGGTGCTGGAGTAGATGTAGTAGAAAATAGTAACATTGGGGATCTGGGTGATGGCCTAGGAACTGAGAAGGAAAGTGTCCCCAAGCCTAGGGGATCCGTAAAGGAGACCAGCTCTGCCACTCTGGCCTCAGCTAAAACGTCTAAGCAGTCACACTGCACATTAGGTGTAGACATTCCACCCCAACTCTTAGCAGGTGAGGAGGATGCAGTCAGTCACACGTCTGAGCAAATGAAGTCCTTGTCCAGTTTCATATTGGTTAAAGATTTGGGTCAGAGCACACACAAGCCGGTGACAGACAGGCCTGAGACCAGAGAAGATGTCTGTCCTGAAGCTGCAGGGCCACTTCTTGAATTTGAACCACCTCCCAGCCAGTCATCACCAAGTCCCTCCATTCTTTCACCATTAATTTTTCCCGCTGCAGACATTGACCGCATTCTCCGTGCCGGCTTCACTTTGCAGGAAGCTCTCGGGGCTTTGCATCGAGTTGGTGGAAATGCAGACCTTGCACTTCTCGTTTTGCTAGCGAAGAACATTGTAGTTCCTACATAACCATGGAAAAGGGGGCTAGACCATACTCCATTCCCTTAAAAGCTATACACGTGTACACACACACACACACACACACACACACACACACCACTCATCACATATACAATATATGTAGAAACCTGCAAGCAGAATGTTGAGCCAGATTTTTTTTAAAGATTTTTTTCGGCCAAAGTAACTTATCTCTTGTCTGATGAATTTGTCTATTCTCTTTGTTAAAATTTGGGCCTTTTTAAATGTATTGGCAGTATGTGCATACAAAAGCTTTTTATTACCATTAAGATGATGTATTCTGGAATAAAATTGATGGTTTTGTGTATAGCATACCATTTTAGAATGAGAGTGAATGCTTTAAAAAGCAGAAACCATGAGAAATCCCACCACCCATGCAGCTAAAAGCAGATTAACTTCCCATTTTGGCTGTGTCTGTGCTGTAGGCAAGGTATGGCTTGTTGGCTCAGTTGTCCATTTACAAACTGGATCACATGGTTTGGTGTTTGGAATTATACTTAGTGCTCTGTGTATTGATGATTCATCAGTTACAACAGGAAATTGAAGAATAATTGAATAATATATTCTACAGTGGTATGTTTTTATTTGTATGGTTAGGATTTGACCTTTTTATGGAATGAGGTGGGAGGGTTTCGAACTTGGGCTGCTTTGTGCATCATAGGCTGCTGCATGGATTGCCAAGTATTTGGGGTGGGAAACGGGTTGGGAGTCAACGTCAGAGTGAAACATGGTGCTACCCAGCTAGAAAAGGGAAGAGTCTATAAATTCGTTTGCAAATGTCTTGATGATGTTTCAACAACTATGAGTGAAAAATAATGGCCGAAACACTGGAATTGACTAGATAGTGGGTTTGCTAGCATCTTACAGATCACACCTCAACCTTTAGTGATTAATGATGAACTTAAAGTTCTGCTAATGGGTTGATCGCCAGCAGTTTATTTCCTTTCAAAGCTCATTTACTAGGAAGTTCTTCTAAAGCTCAGGTTGAGCTGCGATCTGAGTGAAATATTGTGAAGTGGGATAACCTTGTCACTGGTTCATCTTGGTGCTTGGAATGGTCAGTCTCTTTGTTGAGTGTCCTTCATGGCACCAGAAATAGTAACTGCAGTTTCTGACTCAAGTGGCCTTGGTAGAGATTTCCATCCCTTTCTTTCCTCAGGAGTTTTCTTTTTAAAATAAGATGCATCATATTTGTGTTTACCATGTCAAGGTAGAGTGGGGCATAGTATATAGATGTATTTATTGTGGCCTTTTTTTTTATATGAGGACTAGCCCTTGGAAACCATTGTCCTGTGGGCCCCACTGTGCAATAATCCTACTGGATAGATTTTAGGTAGTTTTTCCTGGAAAATAAACTCTCTTATGTACCTAGCAGGAATCTGAAATCTTGGTTTTATTGAAAAGAATTTTGAGAATGACTCCCGATTCCAAGTTCTGGTTCGCAGTGTGTTTGAAACAGATGCTTTGAGAGGGTGATTCGTGAACTTAGTGTTAAATGATTTTGTCTAAAGTCTTACTCTCTTTGAAAGCGTATTCTTTCCATCAAAATTTGAGTCATTGAGCACAATCAAAATGGAAGCTCATATCTCAGGAGTTTTTGAAATTTTAATTTGGGGGCACTTAGAGACGTTTCTCTTCTACCCTATTCCATCTTCTTTTCTTTTTGCTGTGATGTTTGTATGTGTGTTATGAGACTTTAGTGATGTGATGGAAAGTCACATAGATTCATCATGATCCTGACGTTAGGAGATGGTTGACAGAAGGAATTGTGGTTTACTGTTTTCAAGAGGGCGCTTGAAACAGCGGGTCAGCTAGGTTGTCTTTAAGATGTTCTTTCAGATGATCATGTTGCAGACCCTTTTTGCCTGCCCCACACCAAAGATGTAAGATGCACTAGGAAACTGCATATAGGATTTCTGTCAACCGACTCTTAAGAGCTGTGATTGTAATTAAGTAGTTGGTGCTATGATTGAAGCAAAATCTAATAGCAATGCAATGGCCCCTGTATTTGCTTTATGGGTGATAATTGGGAATTTATTCTAAGCTTATAAATCTTTAGGGTCAGGTTGGAGTGAGGTGGGGGAAGTTATCAATGACAGCAGACTTCTCCAAAAAAGCCTCTGTGTGAAGATGGGCCTCATCGTCTTCGGTGTGGGCAGTGGTGCACTGCTCAGGCTTGGCCGCTCAGTTTTCACAGTGCAGAGATTTGGGGATCAATCCCAGGTGGAATACAGAATATCAACCCGGAAAAGGTTTTATTATAATAGCTTTTTACATATGTATATTTATTTTTAGGAGAAAATTGAATAGGCCTATAGTTGTACATGCATTCTTGTTAGGAGTACTTTGAATGAATGAGCTGAACCCACTTGCCAATTATCCTTTTCTTTTTTCATCATTTATTTTTTAATGTATAATTGCTTTCAATTTTTAAAACCGTATTTCCTGTCTCATCATTTATATGAAAGTAAAATTGTTGATATCTGTTAGGATTTTGAATCATTTTAAATTTTGCAGTTCTTAAAACACAAAGGGAATTAAGGAACATGACACTAGTGAAACTTCATTGTCAGTTTTATTAAAAGTGCAGAAATTAGGGGCGCCTGGCTGTCTCAGTTGGAAGAACATGCGATCCTTGATCTCAGGGTCGTGAGTTCAAGCCTCACGTTGGGTGTAGAGATTACTAAAAAAAATGTTTTAAAAGTCAAACTTTTTTTTAAAATGAAGAAATTTAAGATTAACTTCTCTAAAAATAGGATAAAATCATTGTGAACTCCTCTGGTGGCCAACAACATAGTTACTGGTCAGCCGTACATAGTAATGGGCCATTTTATTGGACAGCTTCTTTGCCATAACCAGTAATGGATGGTTTTGTGGTCAGCACTCACCTCCAAGGGTGGTCTGTTTATTCACCAAAGAGAGGAGAAATTGTCCTGTATGACTTGCAGTTTACCCTAAGCTGATTGGCATGTGTAGCAGTGTGCTTGGTGACCAGACAGCTATGCCTAGGCTGTAGATTTTGCCCATTGGAGCTGGTAAGAATGATTCCTCTTGTACATGTTTAGGCCTCTAGACATCAGCCAGCCTTCATCCCACAGTTTGGCCCTTAGCCATCAACATACAAAGATAGCCAGTTGCTTGGCAAAGAGAACTGGAGAGATGGTGGGTGTCTGTTAAACTGTTCTTCCTCGGAGCCTATGAAACCTCCCAGAGCTCCATGTCTCCATATGTACTAAAGGAAGACACAACCCATGTGTTTTTTCCCAAAGCATTTCTCCAGCAAGAGAGGGTTGCATAAAAATGGAAAGATCTATGAAACTCTGTGTCACTGAGTTTTATGATAACTAGTTAAAATGGAATCCGCCTGTTCTTCCCCTAGCACAGCTTTCTATCTCTAGTAAAAGCCATAAAAACTTAGTTGGTTTAACCATCAGCTCATGTGTATATATACATGTGTGATTGACAAATACCCTACAGTTAATTTTTTATCTACAGATATATTCTCCATTTAAGGTGGCTTTTATCCCACCATGTATATAAAAATAGCCTTGCAAATAGCTGGCCAGGAATGTTGCAGTGCATTCTGACTTCCTTTTCCTTCCTGTTTGCCACCTGTAATGAGAGCAAGCAGGATAATTGAACTATGTATTTCAAACTTGTTATCACTGGCAACATATCCTAAGAGAAGCTAATTAGATTATGCATTCTTCCATTCTCTAGCACAAACACCAAAAAGCCAAATTTCTCCTTTGAATTTGGTAACTTAGTATAATAGTCTGTGGCTGAGCTAGAAAGAAACTGTTATTAAGAGTTTCCCTTCCCAGAAGATGGAATGTTAACTTTTTGTGTTAGGAGTTCAGTAACATAAAAATAGCTTTTTTTTTTTTTCTGAAAGAGTTAAAAAACACCAATTCCTCTTAAGAAAGTAAATTTGAAGCATGTCCTTGAGAACTAGAAATGTAAAATCATGGCTTGAGTTCTATACCTTAGAGGGCTCTCAGTGAAGTGTTCCTAGGAGTTCATTGAATAAATAAATTAGGGGTAAACCTTTGATGTACTTGATTTTCTCTTGTGCCTTAGTTTCTCCAAATAGCAGAAGCATCACATTTTGGTGGGAAATAAAAGTGGAAGTGTCGGGGGGGGGGGGGGGGGACGGGGACGGGGGGTGGATTTGAAAATGGCCTTCCTAGAGATAGAGGCGTGCATGGAGTGGTCCTAAGACTCACCTTCATTGTCAATTCAGAATTACCCTGCATCAAATCTTTAGATTTCCCTAGATAGAAGAATTACAGTAGGGCGTTTTTGCATCAGGAGTACCAAAAAGTGGTTTCTAGGTGTTTATTATGTTCTTTGTTGCACTGTCTGTATTGTGGTTGTTAAGACAAAAGTCCAAGAAAATGTATCTGGTACTCTTGAAGGCTCTATACAGGATGAGTCTTTGAATAAGATTTCATTGACTCGTGAGAAGCCTGGCTGGCTCAGTCGGTAGAACATGGAACTCTTGATCTTGGGATTGTGAGCCCCCCGTTGGGGGTAGAGTTTACTTAAAAAAAAAAAAAAAAGAAAGTTTATTGATTCATCAAACATTAAGTGCCTGTGTGCCAGGTACTGGGGAGCACTGGGGTTACAGGAGTGACTAAATCAGATTGGAAGCCTGCCCTCGTGAAGTCCTATCTAGTTAGGAGATAATGAAACAAATTTTGGCATTAAGGGCAAGATCTCTTTTTGCCTATCGGCAGGGTTTTATTTTTTAAGTCATACTAGAATAATTTAGTTCAGATTCAGAGGAGATTGGGAAAATCAGGCTCAGAATGGAAATAGATACTATGAACCTAAAATTGCTCTAAAAGAGTTTTTTAAATTATTTTTCTAAATAGATTCAGAAACAAACAAAAATGTGTTTTTTTAAAGATTTTATTTATTTATTCGTGAGAGAAATAGAGGCAGAGACACAGGCAGAAGCAGGCTCCATATGCAGGAAGCCTGACATGGGACTTGATCCCAGGTCTCCAGGATCACGCCCTCGGCTGAAGGCGGCGCTAAACCGCTGAGCCACCCGGGCTGCCCAACAAAAAATGTTCTAATGTTTGATAGAAATACTTGAAGAGAGCAGTATAAATTATTTGGAAATACTATATGCTGCTAGGGGGCAGGGGGAAGCAGATGGAATAGAAGCACAAGTAAATGGGAGATGATCCCAAATGTGCACCAGTGACAGCTTTTCCGCCCACTGGGACATCCTTGGGGGGCGGGTAGAAATGTGGGGTGTGCTGTGGGATCCCCCCACTCCCCATCTGAGCATGGCCTCTCTGGAATACTGACCATCTGGGCCAACAGGACTTAGCAGAGGACCCTGCGGTATTTGCCGTTTTAAAGCAGCTGAGCCCAAGATGTGGAAATGGGAATCTAGAGCAGAAAACATAGCAAGCGATGGGGCCAGGTGGGGGGCAGAATTATTACAAGAGGATTCAAGGTTCTCCCAAGTCTTGGACAGGATAGCTCCATTAAAAGGACATTCTTCAACCCATTATTTAAAATGTCACCACTTATGTTGTAATCCTGAGGCTTGCAGGTAGAGTTTCTGGGCCTGACTCCCAGTGACTTCTGAGGCTTCCAATCAGGAAAAACCCACAGATTTGTCGTTTATGTATTGGTGACTGGTGATCTAGACCCTCTGGGGGCTGTAAGAGGCGAGAGGACATAGCTGGTAAGCTTCAGGGCACAATCTTAAGGAATGAAATCGGAGAAAAACGGTTCAAGGCTGTAGGAGTTAGAGAATGTTTCTTTTACCTAAAAAAGTTAGGCAGCTGACAGAAGACCTGGGGTGGGGGCGTAGGACACAAAATTAGAATTTTTGCAGAACCGTATTTCTTTACGTAGAAGGTTCTTGTTTAGCTGACTTGGGGAAGGGGCATGCTGGATCTTGTTCCCCGGGAAAATCCATGTCTGATGGGAAAAGACTTTGTTGACCAAGAGTTTGCTTTACACACGACCTTGAATGAAGGCATCTGTGGCTTGAAGGAAGGAGACCTGGGGCCGCCTCCTACCGAGGTCAGCCAGTCGGTTTCCAGATCCCTTGAGCCTGAGATGACCTGACGCTGACCAGCCTTCTTTTTCTTTCCCTGAAGGCCCCATAGCTTTCTGAGTTGATGTGTCCCGACACCTTTCTCTCCGAATGATTATACTCCATTGTCTGTTCTCTCGATCATCCTTTCGAAATAGTGAGGCACTCAGAGCAGTTCAACATATTATATTGCTTTTTTTTTTTCCCACTGTGCACCTACAACGGAAATGGATTTGCGTGTTTTTATTCGAAATCTCGTCTTCATGGCAAGTTGGGCTAATGGCCTTCGCTCTCGAGTAAGGTTTGTTTACCAGTTTTGTAGCCATATTTGGCAAATCTTAGCAAATAGAAACCCTTCTCCCCCCCCTCCCTCCTTTATTTGTTCTTGCAATTGCTCCTGTGTTGCTTTTCTGACTTTTCTTTAAGCTTTGAGACTACTGCATCTTTTAAGAAACTAGGCAGATTGGCAAAATAGGCTTGCCGATAGCTTAGTCACTCCCATAGTGCTTTGGTTTTGAGAGTTGGGAAAACTCTGAGAACTTAAGAGAACCAAACTCAGGAATCCCACAGTTGGCTGCACTGTGCCCTTGGTTCAGGGGCTGGACATAGGACCTGTCTGCAGCTGAGTGAACTAGATGCATTTGGGTTTGAGTTTTTGTCACATACTGAAATGTTAAGTCAGCCCTAAATAATCGAAACACTTTATTTTTCTTTTTTTAATAGGAACTTTCTGAAGAAAAAGTGATGTGTAAAACATTTGATATTTAAGACAATAAAGTTTTTATCATAAGACTCTTGTTTGATCAATTTCTTTCAAGTTGAGATGATTGATGATTACTTTGTCCTTGTCCCCCCCCCCCCCGCCCCCGCCGCCCCTCTAAATGGTACCCAGACGCCGTGATGTGTAGCCATCCACCGGGACCTCCCAAGAAATGGGCATGTCCAAGCCATGACAGTTGGCTTCCAGGTGAGCCCTGAGGGGCATGGCTGCGTGCCCGTGACCGAGACGCGGGTCCGACCGCGTGGGCAGCCGTTGCACAGTAACAGACATAAACATTGTGACAGGGTGTTGTGGTTAGACCAGCCTCTGGAGCCAGGTCACTTTGTCACTTACTGGCCATGTGACCTTGGGGGAGTTTCCCACCCTATTTGTGTCTCCATTTCCTCATCTACAAAAACGACCATCTGGATGGTTGTAGGGATTAAACAAGTTAATACAGGTGAAGTGCTTAGCACAGCACCTGGCACCATACTAAGTGCTCATTAGACACAAGCCACAATGTGTCACTGTGTCACATAAAGGATCGGAGAGTGCTGAATGCAGTTTCTAGAAGTTGGCCAATCCCAACAGTCCGATGGGCTCCGCCCACTCAGGGCCTGGGCTGCCAGGGCTCCGCTTCAACACGTGGCTTCCAAGGTAGCCTTGGCCACCAGCATCCCGCTGACCTCCAGGAGGAGGGAACGAGGGCTGTTCACGGAAGCTTTTCTCCCAGGCCTGGAAGCGGTGCCGTCTGTCCCTGGCTGGGTGCGGCGTGCAGGGAGGCTGTGCACCTAAGCTACCCTGGTGCCCAGGTGAGTGGTGCACAGGTGTCCCCTGGCGGCGCTTCAACCTCCCCTTACACGGCCCCCGGCCCCTGCAAGGAGGTGGCCCTGTGTCCCGTCCCGGCGCTCAGCCGACCCCAGCCCAGAGTCCCCCATGATGCCCCGTCTTCCTTCAGGCCTGGATTGTGGCTCCTTATGGTCTAGGAAACTGAACTCGTGCTCCCGCCCCAAACAGTGTTGACTCAGGGACAGAATAACTGCAATAGCAAATCCCATTCAGAAAAGAGAAGAGGGAAATGCAACCACCCGCGAAGGGGTTGGGGAAGTTCCTCTGCTTCTAATGACCTTCTGTGGCAGGGACTCCCTTATCTATTGTCCACGGCCCCACCTGAAGCAGGCTCCGTCGGCCTTCCTAAGGGGCTAGGCAGCTCTCAGCTTGCCGCTGGCCCAGGCCTGGGGACTGGGGTTGTCTAAAGCCTCAGAAAAGTCCCTGGCTTTTGAACTCTGGATCTGTAGTTTCTTTGGCAAAACAATTTACTCAGTAACACTTAAGGGGCTTCTGATTATTTGCTCCAGTCAATCCTGCACTGCCAGGGACCACACTCGGGTTCTCTCATGTACACAATCCCCAAGCATGATTCACTGCTTTGCTTTCTCACTGCCAGTCTGTTCTCTGTGGCATTGAGAGTTAATCTGAAATAGATTTGAATGAGAAAAACTTAATATTCTTTTTTTTTTTTTTTTTTTTTTTTTTTTTGCCACAGGGCTGAGTCTTGCTGGGCCTTGGTATTCAAAGCCTATTTCAAACTTAGCTCTTACTATCTGAAGCCCAGAACAAGGAAATTTACTGGAACAACCCTAAATTCAAGACCCCAAATGTCTTGGCACCATTCCTTTTCCATTCTGCTTGCAACAAGCCAGTTCTTTCATAAACTTGGTTCTTTCTCATAATGTAAAAGTCAACACACCCACCAGACCTTTTCCAACCCTCCCTTGGAGACCTGAGCTTCAGGGTCCATATGTAATGGGTCAACCATCCAAGGTGCCACCAAAGAGGTTTACCAGATGTTTCACCCTCTGAACAATAAGCACCTCCATTTTTCTAGCCTCCCTATATCCGTATCCTCCTTGACTATCAAGACAGGGCCTCTTTTAGGGTTTTATGGTGAATAAAAGTAGTACCAATTTTGGTATGGAGAGAGGCTAACTGCTGGAAGGTACCCAACTCAAATACCAGTAGCTTAACACAACAGAACCTCATTTCTCCTTGACAGCCCACACTGAGTTCAAGTCCTTGGAGGTAGGAAGACTCTTGACACTATCATTCAGGAAACTGGCTTTGAGCAGCTCTGCCCTTTTCACCTGGCTTCCAAGTTTGCCCTGGCCTTAAACATTCAACTGGAAAATAATGGAAGAGAGGATCAAGCTCAAGTGGCTTTTATAGGTGGGACCAGGAAATGGAACATATCGCTTCCCACACAAAATCAACGAAAACCACAGTAACTGGCCACACCTAGCTCAAAGAGAGGCTGAGAAATGTAGACCAGCTCTGTGCCCAGTAGGAAGACATCAACTAACCCAGCTTTTGTCTCAAAAAGAATATCCACTTTTTTTTTTAAGATTTATTTATTTATGATAGACATAGAGAGAGAGGCAGAGACAGAGACAGAGGCAGAGAGAGAAGCAGGCTCCATACCGGGAGCCCGACGTGGGACTCGATCCCAGGACTCCAGGATCGCGCCCTGGGCCAAAGGCAGGTGCTAAACCACTGAGCCACCCAGGAATCCCCTCTTTTTTTTTTTTTTTTTAAGATTTTATTTATTCATGAGAGACAGAGAGAGAGGCACAGACACTGGCAGAGAAAAGCAGGCTCCATGCAGGGAGCCCGATGTGGGACTCGATCCGGGGTGGGACTTGATCTGGGTTCTCCAGGATCACGCCCTGGGCTGAAGGCAGTGCTAAACCGCTGAGCCACCTGGGCTGCCCAAATATCCACTTTCTAATGTCTGGTGGGGACACAGGAGCCTTGTCTTGACTCCCAGTTATATAGTCACAGATTGAGACCCCCTCATTCTGAACTACTGAGAATCAATTTCTTGCTGAGGGTATCAGGGCAATCTCTTGTCTATCCTAAAGCTTGGAAATGTTGTGTGTTTAATTTTTTTTTTTTTTTAATTTAAGTGACTTGGCCACCTGGGTGGCTCAGTCTGTTAAGTGTCTGACTCTCAACTTCTGCTCAGGTCATGATCTCATGGGTGGTGGGCTTGGAGCCCCATGTTGGGCTCTGTGTTCAGCAGGAAGTCCGCTTCTCTCCTCCCCCTCCCTCTGCCCCTCCGAGCACACTGTCTCTGTCTCTCTCTAAAATAAATACGTCTTGAAAAAAACTGTGACTTACAATCAACCATTTTGAAATTAATGAGTAACTTGGAAACACCTTAGGTGTTGGCCAACGTGGAATCATTGCTATGTGAGCGATTTGTATTGTGGGGCCTTTACCTGAGAAGATTTCAATGTACCTGGAACGTACCTGGGAAGCTGGTGTATATAGGGAGTTGCTTAGACATATCCCCCTTGTTCTGTTAGGGTTCCTTGCCTATCTAAAAAGAGTGATGAGAACAGGGGCTCCTGAGTGGCTCAATCAGTTAAGACTCTGGGTTTCAGCTCATGGTCTCTGGGTGGTGGGATCAAGCCCCATGTTGGGCTCCATACCTAGCATCAAGTCTGTTACCCTCTCCCTCCACCCCTCCCTCTGCTTGCATCCTCTCTCTCTTTCTCAAAAATAAATAAATAAAATCTTAAAAAAAAAAAAAAAAGAAACAAGTGGGGACGCCTGGGTGGCTCAGTTGGAAGAGCCTATGGCTCTTGATCTTGGGGTTGTGGGTTCAAGTCCCATGTTGGGTACAGAGATCACTTAAAAAAAGGTATCAGGGAAGTAAATGCATTGGGGGTTTATGACAGGAATCTATGGCTTGGAGGAGGAAAATATAAGGAAAGAGCAAGATATTCATTTAAAAGTAGAAATACAGGGGTGCCTGGGGGGCCAAGTCTGTTAAGTGCTTTCGGCTCAGGTCATGATCCTGGGGTCCTGGGATCGAGCCCTGCATGGGGTCCCCTGCTCAGCGGGGAGTCTGCTTCTCCCTCTCCCTGTGCTGCTCCCCCGACTCGTGTTCTCTCTCTCTCAAATAAATTAAAAAAAAAGATTTTATTTATTCATGAGAGACACAGAGAGAGAAGCAGGCTCCATGCAGGGAGCCCAATGTGGGACTCAATCCCGGGCCAAAGGCAGATGCTCAACTGCTGGGCCACCCAGCCATCCCAATAAAATCTTTTAAAAAGTAGATTTATTTGTTTATTTGAGGAGGGGAGGGGCAGAGGGAGAGAGGGAATCCTCAAGTAGATTCCCCGCTGAGCGCGAAGCCCATCAGGGGCTCAGTCCCAGGACCCTAAGAGCCGAAATCAAGCGTCAGCCACTCAACCCACAGAGCCACCGGGCGCCCCTGCCCGCATTCTGTTCCTTAGCACAGCAGCCAGCATGATTCTGTTAAAGCGGAGCACACGTCTCCTTAAAACCCTTCAGTGGGTCCCTATCCCACTTGGCGTAAAAGCAGAAGTCCTCTGGAGCGTGCGAGGCCCCTGCTCACCTGGCTGCCTTCCCCTCCTGCTCCTCTTGGGCCCCCCTGCCTCCCCGGCTCACCTGCTCCCTCCCACTCCAGGCCCTTTGAATTGCTTATTTCCTTCCTCAGGAAGCCCCTTCCTCCCACACCTTGTGCCTTTGTCTCCCTTCCTTCAGTCTTCACGCAGATAGCACCTCCCGCAAAGGCCTTCCCTGGCCTCTTGATCTGAAATTCAAGCTGCCACCCCCTTCTAGTCACTTCCATTCATTCCTCTCCACCATGCTAACCACTGCCCAGCCTACCTGCATTTCACTTCTGCTGACTGTCTTCCCCTCCCTTTAGAATGCAAGCCCCGTGAGGGGGGGCCTGTGCCTGTCCCTCCCACTGCTCTACACCGAGTGCCTAGAACTGTGCTGGTGAGTAGTAGTCGCTGCGCTGAGTCAATAAATCCACGAGCACCATTATGCTGCTTCGGTTTCTCATCTCAAAGGGCCCCACGGCTTGTACTGTAAGTGGAGGGACATAGCAGAACCGTGTCTGAGGCCCAGTGAGGCCACTACGGTCAGCTTGCAGGTTTAGGAATTCTGGCCTAGGATGACTGCTGAGTCTAAGTTTAAAGTAGATTTTTTTGTAGGGACACCTGGGTGGCTCAGCGGTTGAGCATCTGCCTTTGGCCCAGGGTGTGATCCCATGGTCCCAGGATCGAGTCCCATGTCCGGCTCCCTGCATGGAGCCTGCTTCTCCCTCTGCCTATGTCTCTGCCTCTCTCTCTCTCTCTCTCTCTTTTTCTCTGGGTCTCTCATAAACAAATAAAATCTTTTTTTTTTTTTAAGTAGATTTTTTTTCAAAGACTTTATTGATTCATGAGAGACCCAGAGAGAGAGGCAGAGACACAGGCAGAGGGAGAAGTCGGCTCCCTGCGGGGATCCTGATGTAAGACTCAATCCCGGGACCCCGGGATCCCACCCTGAGCTGAAGGCAGACACTCAGCCACTGAGCCACCCAGGTGTCCCGAGGTTAAAGTAGATTTTAAAATACAGATGACATTCTGGGGTTAGTAAGTTTGCGGCTTCCATGCAAAGTAGTACTTTCTATTATACGCACATATGCCACTAATTTGGGATATTGGCAAACAGCATCCCTCAGCTAATGGTTGTATGGGCTTTGACTATACTTCCTCATCCCTTACCTTCTAGAATGGAAAAGCCCAAATCGGATGTAAAGAGAGGCAGCTTCTATTGGGTCCTAATTCTCTCCCATCCTTTTACTTCTACGGCCAGCTATAAAGATTTTCTGCATCCCTATTGGATTAAAAATTAATCAGAAGATATGGATTCAACAAACATTGAAAAATCATGTGCCAGACACTGAATTGGTGCTGCGAAGACATTCCATGAACTGAGCATATTCCCAGGGAGCCTACCCTATAGCAGTCTCTTTGAAGAGTGACAACAAACAGCATGACAGGTAGTAATAAATTCAAAACAAAAATTTAGTAGATTTGCACGTTGGAAAGGACTAGAGGCTACTTAATGTTGAGCAAGCAAGGAGAAAGTTCTTCTGAGAAGCTAACATTTAAATCAAGACCTAACTGACAAGAAGGGTCCTCCCAGGTGAGGATTCGGGTTATATTATGTTAGGCTAGATGGAGGGAAAAAGAGGCCAAAATTTTCAATAATTTGTTACAAACGAACTTTTTTTTTTTTTTTTAGATTTTATTTATTTGACAGAGAACACAAGCAGGCAGAGGGAGAAGCAGGCCCTCTGCTGAGCAAGAAGCCCGATGTGGGGCTCCATGCGGGGCTCCATGCGGGGCTCTATTCCCGGGCCCTGGGATCATGACCCGAGCCAAAGGCAGATGCTTAACCACCTGAGACACCCGGGCGCCGCTACAAAACAAGTTTTTTATCTTGATTATGTTACAGCCCAAGACAAGGGTTCCTGGTCAATGGGCGGTTCTCCTCTCTGCAGTGATGCAGGAAGCCACGCTCTTCACATCTTGTAAGTCAGACATCCCCTTTGCTTCATCAGACCTGGTGGCAGAAGAGACAGCGTGGAGAAGGAGTACCCACTTGCTCAGGAGCCCAGCCCAGAAGTGGGTCACTTTATTTCTATTTGCGTTCCGTTAGAGGGAACTTGCTGATATACCCAGGCCTACCACAAAGGAGGCCGGGAGATGTCATCTAGCGCTGTGCCCGGCTATAATGCTGTCACTGTGAGGAGGGCAGATGTTGGTGAACAGCTGCCGCCACACTAGGGCCTTTGCCACACGAGGGGAGAGTGTCCTAGCAAAGGCCCTCAGATGTGACCACGCCAGCGTGTTTGAGAAATGGAAGGTTGGCAGGGCCTGGCACACACCGGGACTAGAAAGGCTGGATCAGATCAGCTAAGGCCTCGGAGGCCAGAGAAGAGTCTGGATGTCATCCAGACGCTGTGACATGTCAGAGGCTTTTAAACTCAGAGGTTGAACAACTTCCCAATTTTCACCAACCCATCTTGCTGACTGGACAGTCATGAGGAAGGAACTGGGTGTTCAACATATTTTTTTACATTTTTAAAATTATTTTTTTAAAGTAATCTCTATACCCAGTGTGGGGCTCGAACTCACAACCATGTGATCAAGAGTCACACACTCTTCTGACTGAGCCAGTCCAGGTGCCCCTGGATGTTCAACATTTTAAAATAAAATCGCTTAGACACAGCTGGCTGGTTTCATCAGTGGAGTGTGAGACTCTTGATCTTGGAGTTGTGAGTTCAAGCCCCACCTTGGATGTGGAGATTACCAAAAAAAGTTTTAATTAATAATAAAAAGGGCACCTGGGTGGCTCAGTCAGTTGAGCATCTACCTTTGACTCAGGTCATGATCCAGGGGTCCTGGGATCGGGCTCCAGCTCAGGCTCTCCGCTCAGTGGGGGAGTCTGCTTCTCCCTCTCCGTCCTCTGCTCGTGTTCTCTTTCTCGCTCACTCTCTCTCTCAGATAAATAAATAAAATCTTTAAAAAATAATAATTAAAAAATTTAAAAATAATAAAATAAAACCACCTCGACTACAGCTGCCTTGTTTGGATTTTCCCAGTCCTAGAGCTGTCTGCTCTTGTGGGTGCCGGCGTTGAACTAGAAGACCTTGAGCACTGCCCTGATGTACAACCAGCTCCTTTTTTTTTTTTTTTTTTTTTTTTTTTGGTTAAGGATTTTATTTATTTATTCATGAGAGACACACAGAAAGGCAGAGACGGCAGAGGGAGAAGGAGGCTCCCTGCGAGGAGCCCAATGCAGGACTCGATCCCAGGACCCTGGGATCACTACCTGGGCCGAAGGCAGCCATCAACTACTGAGCCATCCAGGTGCCCCTGTTTTTTATTTATTTTTTTATTTTATTTTATTTTATTTTATTTTTTTTTTTTTTGCCCCTGTTTTTTTTTTTTTGTTTGTTTGTTTTTTTTTTTTTTTTAAATTTTTATTTATTTATGATAGTCACAGAGAGAGAGAGAGGCAGAGACATAGGCAGAGGGAGAAGCAGGCTCCATGCACCAGGAGCCCGACGTGGGATTCGATCCCGGGTCTCCAGGATCGCGCCCTGGGCCAAAGGCAGGCGCCAAACCGCTGCGCCACCCAGGGATCCCCTTGCCCCTGTTTTTTAAATGACCCGGTCCAGGGGCAGCCCGGGTGGCTCAGCGGTTTGGTGCCGCCTTCAGTCCAGGGCGTGATCCTGGGGACCCGGGGTTGAGTCCCACATCGGGCTCCCTGCATGGAGCCTGCTTCTCCCTCTGCCTGTGTCTCTGCCTCTCCCTCTCTTTCTCTCTCTCTCTCTCTGTGTCTCTCATGAATAACTAAATAAAATCTTTTAAAAAAATAAAAATAAATGACCAGGTCCGATGACCTTTTAAGGATATGGCAGGGTGGGTAAAGCTGCCAGACTTTTCCCCTACCCTTTTCCTCTCTGAGGCAGCACACAACTTTGGAAAGAAGAGTAAAGACCCGGTGGCCATGTCTGTGGACTCTCTAGGATGTTCCTTCCTACCCAATTTCATCCCTCGCCCCAATGGGAGCTGGGCAGTGGGAGACGGAGGTCGGGACCATATTTAAAGGAAGAGGGGATCCCTGGGTGGCTCAGCAGTTTGGTGCCTGCCTTTGGCCCAGGGCGTGACCTTGGAGTCCCGGGATCGAGTCCCACACCAGGTTCCCTGCATGGAGCCTGCTTCGCCCTCTGCCTGTGTCTCTGCCTCTCTCTTTCCCTCTCTGTGTGTCTCTCATGAATAAATAAATAAAATCTTAAAAAAAAAAAAAAAAGGAGGAAAAAGTCATTTTTCCTGTGGCTCTGATTTGGAAACTAAGACAGTGATTTGCCTGAGGCCTTAGCATGAGTCAACTGAAGCTTTTGACTCCTGATGCCTCAGAGTCTCATGCACTTCCCACATGATCAGCAGTCTTGTGCAATAAATGGATGAGCTTCAGTGGCTCCCTATAACAGGCCCGATAGGCATCCTGGGGCTTTTTAATTTTGTTTCTTTCTGCGTTGCCTTTCTTTTTCTTTTTTCCTTAAGTAATCTCTACACTCAACCTGGGAGTCGAACTCACCACCTCAAAGTCTACAGTCACGTGCTCTCCTGACTGTGCCAGCCAGGTGCTCCCTGGGTTGCCTTGGTTTTGACAGGCAAGGATGAATTCCACATTTGAGCTCTGGGTGTGGGGCAATTATCTGCATGTGAACACACACTCGGCCCCTCCTGTTGCCTGCAAGAAGTCTTATGGGACTAAAATGTGCCTCACTTCCCCCACCCACTTACCCAGGCAAACCTGAGGAATTCGATAGGCAGGAAGACCCTATGTTCCTCCTGAATGTTGTAAAAAGTTGAATGGGACCATCATCCCCCCACATGTGAAGATGAAAACAGTATGGCAGGGGATCCCTGGGTGGCTCAGCCTTTGCCCAGGGCATGATCCTGGAGTCCCGGGATCGAGTCCCCCCGTCGGGCTCCCTGCATGGAGCCTGCTTCTCCCTCTCCTGTGTCTCTGCCTCTCTCTCTGTGTCTCTCATGAATAAATAACTAAATCTTAAAAAAAAAAAAAAGAAAGAAAGAAAGAAAGAAAACAGTATGGCAGGCATGCCACCACCTTACATCACAGGTATGTAGCCAAGCAATGATACGTCAGTTGAAGCCGTCAGGTGCCCAAGCCATGAGTAGTCATTTATGGGAAGGCAGCACCCAGCAGAAGATGCTGCCCAGAAGATGTCTTACTGTTTAACAGCAAAGAAGAATCACAAGGCTTGTGGGTTCCACTCTGGGCTGAATGGATTCTCATGAGCCAGAGTTGCATGTGACAGGTCAGGGCCTGTAGGCACCCTGGTCCAGGTGCAAGGGGAAGCAGGTGCCGCGGAGCTATCAGACTGGTCGTTCAAGCAGCTTACCTCTGCCTTGCCCCAAACACCTTTGGACACGTGACTATTTCTTTCCTCATTCGAAGTAACCCGTCCTCTGTTCTCAGCCTTCCCCCTACCTGCCCAGCGACTGCAGCCTCTTCCCCACCTGTCACATACCCTAGCCCGGCTCCACGAGGCTGTTCTGTCTTATTTTCCTGAATTCCGTACTAATAAGAAATGCTCTCAGTTTAGAGACTTTGCTTCTTTTCCTAAAGGGTTAGTTAGGTCAAAGCCCCTGGGGAGTCACCTGCTACAATAGTACGAAGAAATGTAAAGGGACCTTTGACTCAGGTTACAAATGGCTTCTATCATCTGTACAGGACCTGTCGTGTGACAATATATGAGACAAATGTATGCAAAGCACTGAGTTCAGCGCATGGCACATAGTCAGTACTCAGCACTTACCACCATCATCATCGGTAGTGTTGAGAGTTCTTGACCTAGATCCTGAAGTGGTGATAGAATGCGGTTACTCAGGTCGTCCTCTTTCCTCTTCTTGACACATAATTTGGTCCCACTTATCCAGCCACATAAAAACAAAACAATAGGTGCCCAGCTGGCTCGGTTGGTGGAGTATGCAACTCTTGATCTTGGGGTTTTAAGTTGGAAACCCATGTTGGGGGGGGGTGCATTTTATTTAAAAATAAAACCGTAAGCAAATAAATAACTACCACCATCTTGGGTCTCTCCTGGGGAAACTGAGGGATGGAGCGGAATCTTTTGGTTGTCTATGGGGTGGGGGCTGTCTAGGATAGGCTGTAGAATCAGCGTTTCATTACGGTGCTGAGATGACCAGGTCTGGGAGGCTGAGGGACGGGTAGGCGAGCAGAGAGGAGGGAATATAGGGAGCTGAAGTTGAGAAGTGGGGTGTCTTAAGAAAAAAAAAAGAGTACTGATCATTTCTCAATATATACAAATATCAGATCATCATGCTGTGCCCCTGAAACTAACGTTATCTGTCAATTGTATCTCCATTTCATAATGTGAAAAAAATGAATCTATACTGACTTTTAAAAAAAAGTGTAGGTGATCCCTGGGTGGCTCAGGGGTTTTGCACCTGCCTTTGGCCCAGGGTGCGATCCTGGAGTCCTGGGATCGAGTCCCACATCGGGCTCCCTGCATGGAGCCTGCTTCTCCCTCTGCCTGTGTCTCTGCCCCTCTCTCTCTCTATGTCTATCATAAATAATAAATAAATAAATAAATAAATGTTAAAAAAAAAAAAAAAAGAAGAGGGACTAGCAGATGCATTAGGATCTATTTATTTGGGGACCAAATTAGCTAAGTGAGCCAGGCAGGAGACTGAAAACTCTTCCCACACAGGTGGCTCTCGGGGAATTTGGAGAGGGGTGCGCGTGGGGTTCAGGGCTGAGCAAGTTGGGGCCCCGGGGGAGTGGTCCCACCCGCCGAGCAGCTGGGATGTGGGTACCAACCAGAGAGGGTGCTGCGATGGAAGGAAGCGCAGAGGGTGTGTTTGGGGGGGCGGGGAGGAGCCCCAGGGAAATGGCCTGAAAGTTTAGGACTGGGGCGGGGAGGCCGCAGGGCTGGGGTGTCTGGGTAGGTGGGTCGGGGCGCCGGGTCCCTGGGGGTCGCTGGGGGTCCCTGGGGCGGGGGGCGGTGTCGGTGCAGGGCCCCGGGCCCCGCTGGGGTCGGTGCGGGTGCGCGCGGAGGGCTAGGGCTGCGGTGGGGGGCGGGGCTGGGCCGTCCCGGGGGGGGGGGGGGGCAGGGGTCCGGGCCGTCCGGGGGGGGAAGGGGTCCGGGCCGTCCGGGGGGGAGGGGGCCGGGCCGTCCCGGGGTGGGGGGGAGGGGGCCGGGCCGTCCCGGGGGGGGAGGGGGCCGGGCCGTCCCGGGGTGGGGGGGGAGGGGGCCGGGCCGTCCGGGGGGGGGAGGGGTCCGGGCCGTCCGGAGGGGGGGAGGGGGCCGGGCCGTCCCGGGGTGGGGGGGTGGGGTCCGGGCCGTCCCGGGGGGGGAGGGGTCCGGGCCGTCCGGGGGGGAGGGGGCCGGGCCGTCCCGGGGTGGGGGGGAGGGGGCCGGGCCGTCCCGGGGGGGGAGGGGGCCGGGCCGTCCCGGGGGGGGGGGGAGGGGGCCGGGCCGTCCGGGGGGGGGGAGGGGTCCGGGCCGTCCGGGGGGGGGGAGGGGGTCCGGGCCGTCCCGGGGTGGGGGGGTGGGGTCCGGGCCGTCCCGGGGGGGGAGGGGTCCGGGCCGTCCGGGGGGGGAGGGGTCCGGGCCGTCCCGGGGCGCCCCCGCCCCCGCCCGCCGCCCGCCCTCCCGCCTCGGCGCCGCCCCGCCTGACATCAGTTCCTGCCGCCGCCGCCGCCGCCGCCGCGCAGCCCGCGGCCTCCTCCCCGCCGCCGCGCTCGGGAGCCTCCGGGCCGCGGCGGAGCGAGGGGCCGGGCGCGGCGAGGGGCCGGGCGAGGCGAGGGCCGGGCGGCGGGCGCCGGGCCCCGCGGCCGGCACGACGGAGCCCCCGCACGGCCGGCGGCAGCGGTTGGCGGCGGCCCCGGGGCCCCGGCGCGGGAAGCGGCGGCGGCGGGGCGGCGGCGGCGGCGCCATGGAGCCGCGGGAGGTGAAGGACCGCATCCTGGAGAACATCTCGCTGTCGGTGAAGAAGGTGAGCGCGGCCGCGGCCCCGAGGCCCGCCCCCAGCCCCCCGGGGTCCCGGGGTCCCGGGGTCCCGGAGCTGGGGGCGCCCCGCCCTGCCCCTCGGCGACCCCGGGGCTCGGGACACCCCGCCCCGCCCCCCCGGGGGTCCCCGGGGCTCAGAGGACACCCCGCCCCTCCCGGGGGTCCCCAGGGCTGGGGGAGGGGACACCCCGCCCTCCCCCTGGGTGACCCCGGGCCGATGCGGGCAGCGGGGCAGCTCACGTGAGCGCCGTGGCCTCCGAACTGTCAGTGAAGCCCGAGGTCCAGGTGAGCATCCCCGGAGCGCCCTGGGGCGTCACTCCGCGGGGCCCCGACCCTCGCCCCCCCCCAACCGCCTCCCGGGGCCGGCACCTTGGGGCGCCTGCAGGTTCGGGGTGACGCCGCCTCTGGCCCCGGAAAGTTCCCGGCATAGTCCTGCTGCTCAGGGATGGCGCTGGCAATGGGTGCGTTTGGGCGCTTTGACCGAGAACCCAGGAGCCCGAGGGCTGTAGCTTGGGTGCTGCTGACCCTCGGGACTTGGCGGCACACAGACGCCCCGCTGCGTGGGGCTCCTTGCAGGAGGCATCACCGCCCCAATTCCAGGTAGAAAAACTACTACCTATTAAGGGTATGTCACTGTCCGTGAGAAAGTCAGCTTTATCTGGAAAAGGGTCCTATTTTCTCTCTCTTTTTTAAAGATTTTATTTATTTATTCATGAGAGACAGAGAGAGAGAGAGAGGCAGAGACACAGGCAGAGGGAGAAGCAGGCTCCATGCAGGAAGCCCGAAGGGGACTCCATCCCAGGACCCCGGGATCTGAGCAGAAGGCAGAGGCTCACTGAGCCCCCCAGGCCTCCCGGGTCCTATTCTCTTAAAATCAAACCAGAATTGAAAAATCATCTGAGGAACATGGTTGGATTTTTTTTTTTCTCCCTAATTTGAGATCCTGGCTCACCTGATCGTCTCAGAAATGGGGAATGATTTAGAGGGGGAAAAAGCGGTCATCAGATTATTTTAATTCAATACACCAAAATGAAGAGAACCCATTCAATCAACTGTTATATTTAAATACCCCCCCCCCCCACACACACACAGAGACACTTAAATTCCTCAAAAGTAGCATAGGCTAGCAATTTTACCTTTCATTGATATCAATGTGGCTTAAAAGAAAAGTAGATCCGTAAAGGATCTTACTGAAATGTCCTCCTAAAAGCACAACTAAAGGTAACATTGCAGACATGGGACAAAAGTTTTGTTTATTTACTTTTCCTGAGCTTTGCTAATGCAATTGAGGCATGGTTTTTGCTTACTCAAGGAGTCCAGGATTAAGCAAATACTTTGTCAAAAAGCAATAATAGATCTTTCATAATGGGAGAGAAAGGAAGACAGCTGACCCTTCTCATCTAATCTGGGCCGATGATGGCTTCAGGTAGGCCAAGCGCTTTGTCCCTGCAGTTCCAACAAATAAATGGAAAGTTCCGGTAGAAAGGGGCTAGACATGGATGCTGTCATTCGTGTAAGCATGAATCTTTTGAAGACAGAGATTCATTCTGAGAATCAGGCTGCCGTTTATGAGGGAGTCGGATGTGCTTGTCAAGATTCTTGTAATCGTATGCGTTGGACAAGCACATTTTATTGAGCTGTAATGCTCGCCGGAAGACAGAAGTCCCACACTAGCAACTGGAACCCCATCCCTGGGTGCATCACAGCCAAAGGCATGACGAGCAGCATGGTTAAGAATATGGATTCTGGAGCGTGGCTGCCTGCCCTGCCAATTAGTAACCCTCTAATCTTAGGTAGGTGCCTTAAGCTCCCCATGCCTCATTTTTCTCATCTGTAAAAGCAGGGATAAAATTAGGGTTGTGAAAATTTAACAAGAGCATATATAGAATGTTGAGCAGGGTGCTTGACCCCGTCTTAGGAAGTTGTTCTTCATCTGTCCAGGCTGCTATAACAAACTACCATAAACTGGATGGCTTATAAACAGCAGATATTTACTTGTCACCATTCTGAATGCTGGAAGTCTGAAAATAGGGTGCCAGCGTGGTTGGGTTCTGATGCGGGCCCTCTTCCAGTGGCAGACTGGGTCCTCACCAGGGGGAAGCAGAAGGGAGCTCTCCTGGATCTCTTTTATTAGGGTATTAATCCCTAGCTGAGAGCTCCACCCTCATGACCTCAGCACCTCCCAAAGGCCCCACCTCCAAATGCCATCACGATGGGTTAAGATTTCAGCCCATAAATTTACGGGGAGGGACACAGAAATTTAGTCTATCGTGGTCAGCTTTTTGTTTATGGGAGAGCCAGTTCCTCACTTCTACAAGGTTCTGAAGGTGGCTAAGTGCCTCACCACCTAAGGCTTGTTATACAACATCATTTGGACTTGTTACCCGCTTTCTTTGTAGGCTGTATTTCAGGGAGCTGTTTTATATTCCTGAATCATGAAGTGCATTTGGTTTTCTGAATCAGAGTATCTGCTCCTAATCGGAATCAGATCAGCTACAGCCACAGGCGTTGAGGGCTACCAGGCTTGGGGTCACATTTGTCCTTGAACACCAGTCTCACCTGAATTTGTTATTTAGCTCCTTGAGAGTTGCTTTGCCTTTTTTTTCTTTCATTCATCCTGCTGCTAGTGAAATGGTCTTGCTGATCCCTTTTAAGGATGTTGCCTGAAGAAAATGAGACGTGTATTTCTGCAAAAAAAGATCTGATCCATTGTGTATTACTGTGTTTGCAAAGGGTATTTGAAAGATGTATCTATTTTTAGAGAGAGAGAGAAAGAGAGAGAGGTGCAGGGGGAGGGGCAGAGAGACGAGGGAGAGAATCTCAAGGAGGCCGCAGGCCTTGCGTGGAGCTGCATGTGGGGCTCCATCCCACGGCCCTGAGATCATGACCTGAGCCAAAACCAAGAGTCGGACACTTAACTGACCGGGCCACCCAGGTGCCCCTACAAAGGGTATTTTAGAACTTTTTACTAAAATAGAACATGCCTACAGAAAACAGAATATACCTGTACTCCTAAGTGTACAGCTGAATGAGTTCTCGCAAAGAGAACGTATCCACACATCAAGCACGTGGATGGAGAAACAGAACATAACCGGCCTCCAGGAGCCCCCTGTGTCCCCGCCCCAGAAACTACATCCCCAAGCGCAGCCACTCTCCCCAAGGAGTATTGTCGAGCTGAGCCATTTTCACAGGTTTTGTGATGACGAGCATGTGCTGTAACCCCGGAGAGGTGACATTAGCTGTTATCCCGCCTGGCCCCAGGGGCCCCTGTGTTTTGATAGGAAGGCAGGGTTGGGAGGTTTAGGGTGAATTGGGAACTCAATAGCACAGTTAAATGAGAAGCAAGTTCCATATGTTCTAGAAAGGGAGAGAAGGCAGAAACATCCCAGGGGCAGATAATAAAGCCTGCGGTTGGTGATTTGTTCATAGTCAAAGAGAGATGTCCAAGTCAAAGACAGTGTTGGCATTTTGGTTTTGTTTTTTTTTTTTTAATGTTTTTTTTTTAATTTTTTATTTATTTATGATAGTCACAGAGAGAGAGAGAGAGGCAGAGACACAGGCAGAGGGAGGAGCAGGCTCCATGCAGGGAGCCCGACGTGGGACTTCGATCCCGGGTCTCCAGGATCGCGCCCTGGGCCAAAGGCAGGCGCTAAACCGCTGCACCACCCAGGGGTCCCGTGGCATTTTGAATTGGCATGTGGTTCTACTAAATAGCATCTTCTCCGGGGGGAGGGAAGGCAGTGGTTTTCCCGAGAGTTCTGTTTTGGTTTTGAGGAGCCTGTGTGATGCACACACGCACAGTATGAGGAGGAAGCAGCCTCCGTCCCCCAATGGTTTGTGTGATGGTTGGAGGGAGAATTTAAAAAGTCAGTAGCTGAGGAGAAGCCCCCAGAGAAGGAGGGCTTAGCTGAGTCTTCACAGATTGGTAGAACTCCGAGAAGGAGAAGGAGCTTGTGGGTGGAAGGAACCACCGAAACATCCCCGAGGACGTGGGGACGCCCAGGCCGTCTTCTGGGAGACGGACCAGACCTCAGCGTGCCCAGGCTTCCGCTAGATGTAGCTAGAAAGGGCTTTGCGTGGAAGCCGTAGAGCGCGGTGGACACAAGTGCAGGTTTCAGGGGCGCGCAGGCCCGAGGCTGGGTTTGCATTCCGGCTTTGTCACTGACCTTTTGGACTCTGGCAAATTCCCGGGCCTCCATCAGCCGCAGCAGCAGCAGCCGACAGAACTTACTGACAGTATTGTCATGAGAATGAAGTCCCAGGACAGGATACACTTCAAGGCACTGAGCACCGTCCGCAGGCCCAGGTGGGACACCCGCCACCATTACCGCTCATGTCAACTCTGCAGCTGCTCTCGTGCGCTCCCGCTCAGAGCCTCAGGCGGCTCTTCTCTGTTTCTTCTAGCTCGTGCTTTGCCAGACTTTTTCTATTTATTTGTTTGTTGGATTGTTTATGTATTTACTTACAAAAGATGTTATTTATTTCAGAGAGAGCATGAGAAGCAGACTCCCCCCTGAGCAGGGAGCCCAATGTGGGGCTCGATCCCAGGTCCCCAGGATCCTGACCTGAGCTGAAGGCAGACATTTAACTGAGCCAACTGGGTGCCCTTGTCAAACTTTTTCATGAAATTCCAGATAGTTTTCAGCCCATATGGTCTCTTTGCAACTACTCAGTGCTGCCCTTGTAGCTGAGAAGGAAGCACAGAGAATCCATCCGTGTAGGACGGCAGCTGTGCTCCAAGAAACCTTTATTTACAAATCAGACTGTTTTATGGGCCCTACTTGGGATATATGCCTGCGTGCACGCCTAAAAAAGTCCTCATCAGGGATCCCTGGGTGGCTCAGCGGTTTAGCACCTGCCTTCAGCCCAGGGTGTGATCCTGGAGTCCCGGGATCGAGTCCCACATCGGGCTCCCTGCATGGAGCCTGCTTCTCCCTCTGCCTGTGTCTCTGCCCTCCCCCACCATGAATAAATAAATAAAATCTTAAAAAAAAAAAAGTCCTCATCAGGGTAGGGGGTTGCCTTCAGAGAAATTGGTGTGCCCGGTCCTGTAGTTAATCAAGTCTCTATTGCAGCTGTGATTTTGTGTGTTATCTCAGGCTTGTGGAATGAATATGGACATTGGTAAATCCCATCACGTGTCCATGGGCTTAGTGTTTCAAAAATATTTACTGAATGCCTCGTCTTGCCCCTCCCCCCCCCACCGTATGTCCATATGTCCCTGCTGTCCTAGGCCCTAGCAGGGGAGTAGCGAGTAAGGCAGATCAGATCCCTGCCCTCATGGAGCAGATATTTCAGGGAGAGAGACAAGTGATGGATTAGTGACAAGCCAGTACAAAGATGATTTCAGATCACGATTAGTGTTACGGAGGCACGAGACAGGATACTGTGACAGACCTTGGCAGAGGAGTGTGCTGTATAGAGGAGGTGACCAGAGAAGACTGGCCTCAGGAGGCGATGCTGCCTCCAGTAAGGGACACTGGCCAGGCACCGAGCAGCGGTCTCAGTCAGGGTCTCTCAGGCGGGGATCTGCTCACCCTGGCGAAGGAGCTGCAGCTGTGAGGTTCACCTAGCTTGTCAGGGTGGCTGAAGAGGCTGGCGAGGGTGGTGGGCTCCCCCTGGCCCTGTGTCCCCATCCCCCCCCAGAAAGGTTAGGTCAGCCAGCTCATTAAAAATTAGCTAGGGCAGCTGATTTCTAGAGAGGTCCTTGTATTTATATATATGTGGGAAATATAATGACCATTGGGTTTCAATCAATAGTGTTGTGCTCTCTGGCTTCATGGAAAAACTCTTAAGAGTCTAAAAGTCTTAAGAGTTCTGAAAATCCCCAATGACCTGAGTCACTGGGGCAGAGCTCTAAATAAAATAATACCTACTCACACATTCTATAAACCGAGGTGCTGACGGTCAGGGTTGTTTCTCCTTGCTTCCTCTCCCCCTGCTCCTTCCCTCTCTCACAGAACAGAGGCTTCCCAGCGAGGGACACTGGGGACCTGAAGGCCCCCAGCTGGGAACCACCGGACCCTATGAGTGATCCCACCAGGCCCAGCATCAGATACTAAGGGAGAAGCGGGAACTGCCTTTTCTGAGCCCTGCCCATTCAGCCTTAGGACATGGCTTTCCTTTTACACAATGCTTCTCTAACATTAGGTTTCTGTTTGAAGCCTTGTGACACTGTGGGTCCCTCTGTCCCATCACAGAGCACCCTGGGCCCTCTCTTTCTCCGTGGCTTGCTTCTAGCATGAAGCTTGTCCAGACCAAAAGCCCCATTTGACGACTGGACGCCGGTAGAAACTCACCCGCACCTGGGGTTGGATGGAGCAGGTGGCACTCTGGTGGCCGCAGGCCCCCGTGCCACCGGGTGGGCCATAGCTGTCTCTCTAGTTGGTCTGGAGTTCCAACGGAGCAGCGGCCATCCCGCGGGTCCCCCTCAGAGCTCATCGAGCCAGAGCCCATTGTGGGCTGCTAGCTGCCAAAACTGGGCTGAAAGCTAACGTGGAGTGGTCAAGCCAGGTTTGAATGTGGAAAGAAAGGAGCGGTATTTGGAGCATGAGTGTTGCAGGAAGAAGCTTGGCGTTTGTAGGTACTGTGGGGCTCTCAGGTGGTCGATTGCTCAACTTGAGTCTTTGGTGCTCACCTCAGGGATGTGGCATCAGGATTCACCACCCTGGCAAGGGTATGATGCCACTGAAGCTGGTGGTGTCCTTAGGTCCAGGGAACACAGTGGGGCTCTTCTCCCAGGTGGCCTTGCTGAGAGACCGTGAAGCAGGTGTCCACTCCGAGGGAGGCTGAATGAGGCAGCAGGGCTGGTTGGTTCAGGTGAACTTTCCTTTCCAGCCATGTCCTTATTGCTGCTTGCTTAAGGTGGGAACATCCTAGAACTTTTCTTTGAGGCAGGAGAGTAAGGCCAGTCTCTGGGAGAGTCCCTTTGGCTGGAGCTGAAAGTTCGGGTTTGGTCTGTTGGTTATTGTGACCATCCGGGGTCCCAAGAGGGCCTCCTGCATCTTGCTAGCAAATCAGCTGTCCCTGCCATGCAACCATTCTCCTGTTTTATGTATTTGTAATTTATCGTTTCCCCCTTTTCTTGAATGCTTTTAAGTGTTATAGAAATATATAAGGAAAGGGCCACCTGGCTGGATCAGTTGGTTAAGCATCTGACTGTTGATTTTGGCTCAGGGCATGATCTCAGGGTCGTGGGATTGAGCCCCGCATTGGGCACTGGGTGTGGAATCTACTTGAGACTCTCCCTCGCCCTCTGCGCTTCCCCCATACTCATGTGCACACATGTGCACGCTATCTCTCTCTCTCTCTCTTAAAAAAAAGGAAATATTAGGGGTAGGGATACCTGGCTGGCTCAGTCACCGGGGCATGCAACTCTTGATCTTGAGGTCATGAGTTTGAGCCCCATGTACGGTGTATAGATTACTTAAATAAAGAAAACCTTAAAAAAGGGAAGGAAGTGTTAGTTTTCCTAGAATCACCTCTCCTCCCTGGATAACTGTGCTTAAGAGTTGAGATCAACAGATTCTAAGAAACTCAGTCATATATGAAAACAAGAAAGGCTACTGGTGTAAACTTTAAGTCCACAAAAATCTCCAAACTTTATTTTAGTAAGTAGCCAACCTCTGTTCACACTTTCTCCCTAGGTTCTCTTTTTTGGGTGTTACAGGCTACCGAGGCATGAGGTGGCCGAGTACACAAGAGGTAGCAGGGTAGTAACACCAGAGGAGTCCCTCCATCGAGTTTCTTTAGCACCTGCTGGTCACACACATTTCCTGCGTCAGGCTCATAACAAATTTGCAGGGCAGGCCGGGACCCGGTCTAATACCTGAGTGGAATGAGGTCTGGAGAAGGAACTTGCCCGGGATTCTGATGCTCATAAGGGGCAGACCTGGACTTGCACCATGATTCTGGCTGTTGCTCTTTCCAATTCTCCGGGCCTTTTCCATCCCCGTGATGTTTGTCTTGAAATCACAATAGATAACCCATCCTCTCAAGTCAGTCTTGTGGGCCAGGCCTCCTTAAAACCACGTGTTCATGGAACAAATATCTGCTGAGGAACGGTGATGAGCTGGACAGTGATGAGCTTTTCTTCCAGTCACCAGGAACCGGCAGTGAGCAGAACCCACCAAGCCCCTAACCCTGGGGCTGGCACTCTGGAAGAGAAGACGGTCACCAGACCACAGTGGATTGGGTGTACACTCAGCTGTCCCCCATGTCCTTTAGCAGCCAGCCTGAGTTCTTGATCCACAGAGTTGCCGTCGTGCCTCTTGACCGTGCATTTACATTTCTAGCCTCTGACTGTATTGCGTGACCAGGGGGTGGAAGCAGGGGACCCCCCAGTGTCCCCCAAAACCTAACATTTTGATGTAGACAGTGACTCGATGACATTTTCTGTAGCTACAAAATGGTCGTCGGGTGAGGGGTGCCTTCACAAGGTCATGTTGCAGGTACAGCCGAGGGGAGGGGAAGTGAAAGCAGAATGCAGAACCAGTGAGGCTCCCAGGCTTTGAAAGACCCTCCTTCTTCCTGCCAGGGCCACACACACCACTGAACACGGGGCACTCCGAAAGCAGGGCCTTTCTCCGTCCCAGGGGTAAAATCGTGGCATAGAGTGGTGTGTGCTACATGTTCTTTCAGGCCATTGTTTGGCTTCTAGGGCCGTCCTCCTGCCCAGTGACCTCCTAGCGGAGACTCTTGTGGTTTGTGTCCTCACTGTGAAAGGAGTCCTCAGTCCCACCAGGAGAGGTCAAGCACTGTGCCGTGTCCGGAGGCAGGACAATCGCAGTACCTTGGGGCCAGGACACTCCTCCTCCAGGAAAGAAGCATGTAACTGCTTCTGAAAACCATATGCCATCAAATTTCCCAAAAGATCTGCGCCCAACGAGGCCTGTCCCCTTCTGCTGTCACTGTTCTAACACTCCAAAGAAAGCACAAAAAAAATGAAATCCGTGGATAATTCAAGTACCTGCTTTTTTTAGCTTTTTCCTCCTGCATGTCTTTCCACAGAGCTGCCAAAAAAGCAGAGCTTGCCAGCTCTCCAGTAAAGGGGCTAATGAGTAGCGATTTGGGCAGTGGGAAAGAAAGCCATATAATTGGGTGTATTTAGTAGCAAATAAATGGTTAAGAAGCATTGATTTCACTCATCTTGCTTAAGAAGCAATGCAGGCTCATGGGAAACAAACAGCACACCCTTCATGGTGACTCTCCGTACTGGGCCAGCCAGACCCGGGCTGCCACCCAGCCTGGGCACAAGCCTTTCCCGGGCAGGGGCATTGAAAGATGGACAGTATTTTTCTTTCTTTTCTCTCTCTCTCTCTCTCTCTCTCTCTCTCTTTTAAGATTTTATTTTTTTTTAATTTTTATTTATTTATGATAGTCACAGAGAGAGAGAGAGAGGCGCAGAGACACAGGCAGAGGGAGAAGCAGGCTCCATGCACTGGGAGCCCGATGTGGGATTCGATCCCGGGTCTCCAGGATCGCGCCCTGGGCCAAAGGCAGGCGCCAAACCGCTGCGCCACCCAGGGATCCCTAAGATTTTATTTATCAGAGCACAAGCCAGGGAAGAGGGAGAGGGAGAAGCAGACTTCCCGCTGAGCAGAGAGTCCGATGTGGGACTCAGTCCCAGGACCCTGGGATCATGACCTGAGCCGAAGGCAGGTGCTCAACCAACTGAGCCACCCAGGTGCCCCTGGACAGCGTTTTTCATGCCCACCAAGAAACCAGGCTGATCATTTCTGAGCTACAAGATCTCTGATTCTTATGAAGCGATGATCTCTGGTCCTGTAATCTTCAGTCATTGATTGTCATCGGGAATGAAGTATTTTTCAGGCTAAGGTGAGGTGGGATCTCAGGGATTTTAAAATTAGGTGAATAAGTCATGGGGCGCCTGGGTGGCTCAGTTGGTTGAGCATCCAAGACTCTTTTTTTTTTAATATCTTTTTTATAATTCATTTATTTATTCATGAGAGACACAGGGAAAGAGAGAGAGAGGCAGAGACACAGAGGAGAAGCAGGCTCCATGCATGGAGCCTGACGTGGGACTCGATCCTGGGTCTCCAGGATCACATCCTGGGCTGAAGAGGGCACTAAACCGCTGAGCCACCAGGGCTGCCTGAGCATCCGAGACTCTTGACCTCAGCTCAGGTCTTGATCTCAGGATTGTGAGGTCAAGCCCTGTGGTGGGCTCCACACTGTGTGTAGAACCTACTTAAAAAAGAATAATAATAAAACTAGAAGAGTAAGTCAGAAACTGCAGTTGCCTAGGGTTGGGGGAGCAGCAGACACCCAGCGGGCCAGAGCCTCTGTTGAGGCTAATGTTGTAGACGAAGGAGGCAACTAGGACACTCCTGACTTTGTCCCAAAGCCCAGCTCCCATTCTGCGAGCCTTGGGAAGGGCCCAAGGCCCTCAGTGAGAGATGGGGATGCGCGCTTCCCAGATGGTTACAGCAGGTACCCCTGACTGTGCTTTAATCATCGGGGTGGATGGAAACAGAAGGTGTCCAGGAGCAGCCACTCCGCGGCGTCTGAGCACACCGGCCAGGACTGTGCAGAAAGGCGCAAGGACCACCGGACGAAGCCAGGAGGGCCAGGAAGGGCCTTCACCTCCCTGGGGCCCCAGTCTCCCTGCCGGAAAGCCAGGATTCCAGCTAAGGGATCTTCGGCGCAGTCAGTAGTCAGACTTTTTTTTTTGTTTTCTTTTTCTTTATTCAAACTTGCTTCACTGACGGCCTCATCCTGACACCCCCCCCACCCCCCAACAATGGAAGAGGCCCCAGGAAACTCCACTTTGTAAGCAGGTGATTTCTAAGGCTCCTTCTGCTCTTAGATTCTGAAATTCTTCAACCTGGCCAGTCCCAGTCTTCTCTTAGATTCCAGTGGAGCTTCTCTACAGAGTTGCTGCTGGCCCGGGTCTTCTGTTCCTCAGACCAGGCATCATTATTCTTTTTATTTTTTTTTAATGGTGAAAAAAAATTAGATTTATAGCTGGCTGGACTCAGTTTAGATGATCCCAATTTTGTTGGCAACATCCAAAGCATCATAGCCAGGGGCCAGTCGAACATATGCTTTCTCCTCTCCATCAGGCCTGATCAAGGTGTTGACCTTGGCCACATCAGTGTCATAGAGCTTCTTCACAGCCTGTTTGATCTGGTGCTTATTGGCCTTGACATCCGCAACGAACACAAATGTGTTGTTGTCTTCTATTTTCTTCTTCATGAAGAAACTCCGTAGTTAGGGGGAACTTGATGGCATAGTGATCAAGCTTGTTTCTCCTGGGGGCGCCCTTTCGAGGATATTTGGGCTGCCTTCGGAGACGCAGGGTCTTGGGTCTTCGGAGTGTAGGTGACATGCAGATCTTTTTTTTGTGACTGTGCACGCCTTTCAGCACCGCTTTCTTAGCTTTCAAAGCCTTTGCTTTGGCTTCGGCTTTGGGAGGGGCAGGGGCTTCCTTCTTGGTGAAAGGGAGGCATCATTATTCTTAAGAAGTTTTGCTAAGACTTAAAAGGCTCCACTTGCCTGCCTTGTTTGTTTACTTGTTTATTTTGGAGGGGATGAGTGCTGAGCACCGGCCTCTCAAATCTGTGCCTGAAGCCAGTGCAAAATCCTGGTGCGAGATCAGAGTGGGGGCCACTCTTTCGGTGGGATCCCTGAGGGGACATGGGTAGTTCTGAGCACACCAACTCTTCTCCAGTGACCTCTGCTATGGATGAGCCATGATGGGGTCCCCCCCCCCCCCCAGGAGAGTTCAGGCATCAAGGTTTAGGGACATCCCAGCCCCCAGTGCAGGTGATAAATGGTAGCACATGGCTGGACCTCTGCCTCTCCTCTGAGTCCCTCCCTTGGGGACAAGAGTGAATGTCGTGACGTGAGGACCGCAGGGCCAATGCAACCCCACATAGTCCCACTGTGAATAGAATTCCAAAGGCAGGGCAGGCAGTGCCCCTCCTCGTTTTCCACAAGGCTCATCCCTCCCCCAGAGCACACCTGCAGCAGCATCAGGTGAGAGGCAGCTGGGGACTCGGTGGCCCTGCAGGGTCCTGCAGCTCAGGACGTCTCTGAGTTTGAGTTGAGCTCCTATCTCCAGGGCCGTCATGGCTTTAATTTTTAAAAGAGGTGATCGGAGGTCAGGTGGCGTCCACCCTTTGTCCCGGGGGGGTTTTCCTGCTTTTGGATTTCTACCTCCTGGGCCTGGAGTGCGAGGCTGTTCTAAACATTCTGTGGTCTAAATATACCTGGTCTCCATGGAGCCAGTGGGGCGGCTGCCGCTGCCTGGGAGCAGAGGAGAGCCAGTTCCTCCGCCTGATGGGTCCGCGGCTCCCGTGCTCAGCAGGGAGGGAGCGGGTCCAGCAGGGAGCCCCGCGGGCCAGGCGGCGACAGGCAGTTCTCTGTGCCCGTCCTGCCTTGTGGACCCTCTCGCTATAGTTGGCGCAGGGATGATTTATCCTGCTCCGTAAATACAGGGACGTGTCTTGTGCCCCCCCCCCCCCAGTACAGCCTGTGAGCAGGTGACAGATCCCAGATGTCCCTGCTGTTTGCCGGGCAGCATCACCGCGCCCTTGGTGTTGACACTCCAGGAAGAGAGAAGGAAGGGCCTCTGTGACTGTCTTATTTCCCTTTGGCCCTTTATAATCTTTCATAGCCACCTTTAAGTTAACCTGTTAGGGACCAATTCTGGAAGGATTTCTTGGTACCAACCACAGAACTAGAAACTGTTCCTTGGTTATGTGTCAGTAAGGGGAAGAGAAGACAAAGAGGGCCAGCGGCTCCTTGGAGCCGAGAGTGGGCCCAACCTTAATTAAAATGTCCTGAGTCAGGCTTTTCTTGGCTTGCTGGAGTGTGCCACCCACATTTCCCAGCAGTCACGGGGTCTGACGCGGCCTCGTGATGGCCAGTCTTCCCAGGGTGCTCGGCCTGCCTGCCTGCCTGCCGTCCTCCTGGCTTTGAGAGGGTGGGTGGGCTGGGCCAGCACTCCCTGGCGCTGGGGCCCGAGTGCACCCCAAGAGTCAGGAGCAGCTTAGCCCATCGATCGGGGTGTGGTCTGGGAACATGCCTGACTTAGAGGACTTGAGGGAGACCGTGGCTTTTTAAAAAATGGCTTTAAATCTTAATCCCTCTCTTTATTGTCAGCTGACCTTGCTTATTTTTATTTTTTTTTAATTTAAATTTTAGTTAGCATACACTGCAATATTGGTTTCAGGAATAGAATTCAGTGACTCACCACTTACATACAACACCCAGTGCTCATCACAAGTGCCCTCCCCAGTGCCCTTCAACCATCTCGCCCCTCCTCCACCCACCTGCCTCTGTCAAACCTCAGTTTGTTCTCTATCGTTAAGGACCTTGCTTGTTTTAAAATTTCCTTCTGATGGGAACACTTCATCCTGCCCTGTTAGAGCACACCAGCCCACCTGTGTCCACGCCGCCTGGGGCAATGGGTGCCACCCTGTATTTCCTGTTTAAGGACTTGACTCCTTTACTCCACTCCCATTTTCTTGCCACTCTTGACAAAACTGGTCAAAGGAGTTTTCTGTATTGCTGATTCCTCTCCTCTGTCCCTCTCTCATTTCTCATCCTCTTCCCCTCTCTCTTTCTTCCAACCAAAAGTAGACAGGTGTGCTGAAGTCCCTTGTAAAGTTCTTAGATCGGGGACTGTTTTGTGTCAACTGTACCCCTTTGTTATTTTTTTTTTTTTTTTTTTAAAGATTTTATTTATTTAATCATGAGAGAGAGAGAGAGAGGCAGAGAGGCAGAGACACAGGCAGAGGGAGAAGCAGGCTCCATGCAGGGAGCCGGATACAGGACTCAATCCTGGGTCTCTAGGATCACTCCTGGGCCAAAAGCAGATGCTCAACTGCTGAGGCATTTGCTCGGCATCCCCCTTTGTTATTTTTGAAGCAGATCCCAGACATCCGTACATTTTCCCATAAACATTGCTCAAAGATGAGGATTCTTTTCTCATGTAACCTAATACCAACTATCACACCTTAAAATTTTTAAAAAATTTTTTTACTTTAGAGAGACAGTGAGAGAGCATGCACATGCAAGCAGTGGAAGGAGCCCATGAGGAGGAAGAGGGAAGGGGAAAGAATCCCGAGCAGAATCTGCCCTGAATGCAGGGCTCGATGTCATGACCCCAGCCAAAACCGAGAGTCAGATGCTCAACCTACTGAGCCACCCAGGTGCCCCACTCACATTGCCTTTATTGGGGTTCCCAGCACTTACATTTCTGTAGGAATATAATCCTGATGAAAGGATCATTCCGGGATCCTTGGGTGGCGCAGCGGTTTGGCGCCTGCCTTTGGCCTAGGGCTCTATCCCGGAGACTCGGGATCGAATCCCACATCGGGCTCCCGGTGCATGGAGCCTGCTTCTCCCTCTGCCTGTGTCTCTGCCTCTCTCTCTCTGTAACTATCATAAATAAATAAAAATTAAAAAAAAAATATTAAAACCACCATTAAAAAAAAAAAAAAAAAAGAAAGGATCATTCCTGGAATGCCTGGCTGGATCAGTTGGAGTAGCATGCAACTCTTGATCTTGGGGTTGTGAGTTCGAGACTCATGCTGGGTGCGGAGATTACTTAAGACTAAAAACAAACAAACAAAAAACTTAAGACTAAAAAAAAATATCTTTAAATTAAAAAGGAGGGGGGAGTTATTCCCTCCCTTTGGAAACTTTCTTCACTTGGCTTCTGGAGCACATACTGTCCAGATTTTTTTTTTTTTAAAGATTTATTTATTTATTCATTCAGAGAGAGCGAAGAGAGAGGCAGAGACACAGGCAGAGGGAGAAGCAGGCTCCATGCAGGAAGCCTGATGTGGGACTCGATCCTGGGTCTCCAGGATCACACCCCGGGCTGCAGGCGGCGCTAAACCACTGCGCCACGGGGGCTGCCCTGTCCAGATTTTCTACCTGCCTCTTTGGCTGTGTCTTCTCAGTCCAAAGCAGTGATCCTCAGCCCAGGCTAGGCATCAGATTTACCTGGTGAGTGCTTTCAAGAATGCTGGTCCCTGGGCTCCACTTCCAGAGTTTCTGCTTTAATCGATCTGGGAAGGTGCCTGGGCATTATTATTTTCCTTCCGTTCCCAGGTGGTTCTGTTGTGCAGATTGAGTGAGGACCCCTGGCCTCACATTGGAGTGCCCTGGCTCAGTACTCAGTGCTTTCTGCGCTCACAGGGTGACCTCATCCAATTCCTCAGCTTTAAATACTTCTCCCTGAGCTCCAGACCCATTTATACAACTGTCTGCTTGACATCTCCACTTAGATATCTGGTAGGTATTTTGAATTTACCGTGTGCAGGACAGAATTTCACCTGGCACCCCCATTCGGTTGCTCAGACCAAAAACCTTAGAATCATCCTGGCACCTTCCTTGCTCTCATACCCCACATCTAATCCATAAATAAATCCCCGGGGGCACCACCATCACAAATAGATCTTGAACCTAACCTTTCCCACTTCCACCACTACAGCCAGCTCTAAGCTTCCACTATCCATCCACACCAGTGATATAGCCTCCCAACCAGTCTCCCTGCCTCTACCATGGCTTCCCACAGTCTGTGTATACACAGCACAGAAGCTGTAGCAGCCTCGTAATGTATGTTTTGGGAGTATGATAATTCCCTATTCTCAACTTCCCAATAACTTGCTGTCAAACTGGTAATGAACTACGAAGCCCTTATTATAGCCTATATGACATGTGTGATGTGGCCCTTGGCTGCCTTCTGACCTCATATCACTCACATCATCACTTCCTGAGTTCCAGCCATACTCATCTCCTTACTGTTGCCCCTGCCTCAGGACCTTTGCACCTACTGTCCCTCTAACAAGAATACTCTTCCCTAGATACCTCAACAGTCATTTCCTCAGCAAGATCTTCTCAGATTGATAACAGATTCCCTGTATCCTACATTTTCTTTTTTTATGTAACATTTTTACTCTTGAACATGGTATAATGTATATGCATAGTTATCTCCATTTGCCACCAGAATATAAGTTTTACAAGAGCAAGAACTTCTGTATAAGATTAGTACCTGATATACACACAGTAATTGTTCAGTAAATATTTCTTGAAATAACAAATATTGAACCTCCCCTCCGACCACTGCTGAACTGAGGTTTGGGCAAGAGACACCTCTCAACCCAACCTGTCACAGGTTAGGTATGCACTCCTTGCTGCCTCTACTCAAAGCTTCAAAGCTCTAGACCAAAAGTCAGCAAACTTTTTTTTGTAGAGGGCCAGATAATATTTTAGGTTCCGTGGGCCATACAGTTTCTCTTTCATTTACCCACTGCTGCTATCATAGTATAAAAGGAACTGAAGGGGAGGCCAGGCTGGCTCAGTTGGAAGAGTGTGTGACTCTTGATCTCTCAGATACATGAGTTCAAGCCCTACGTTGGATGTAGAGACTACTTAAAACAAACAAACAAACAAACAAACAAAAAACACACAAAAACAAAAAAGATAGCTGTAGATAATACAAAAACACTTGGACATAGCTGCATTCCAATAAAACTCTATTTACAAAAATAGGAGGCTGACCCCCCCCGGCCATGGTTTGCTGGCCCCTGCTCTGAAATTGTCCACCTTTTCCCCAAATCCACATAGAAAGAAATACCCAAAACTACTTGGCAATCTGATCAGCAGGATGAATTTCTTCCCAGAGTGGGAAAATCTGGAGCAACTGCGGCTTGTGTTACCCAAACAGTATACTTCCTCACTACTGGGAAGATGCCAGTGTGGGGCAAAAGGATGGTGAGAGTAAGAGGCAAGCTTTCTTCTTTAAAAAAAAAAGCTGCACTGGCATTTTTCCTTGTCCATCTTCCAAGAAGAGGTGCTGCAGGAGACACTGAGCTCATTTCTACCCCATGATGGAAAAAGTTTAGTTCTGTGGCTTGAAAAAGAGGGACTGCACTTCCCTTTCTTGGGTTCTCCTACAGCACGTTAGATAGAGCATAACATTTCATATACATTATTCATTCAAAGATCTTGAGCCCAGATGGAAAGACCTGGATTAAGAGTTTGGCTCTGCCACTTACTAGCTCTGTGACCTACTTTATGTAGTTGCTGTGGTGATTAAATTAAACAGTGTTTGTAAAATGTGTCCTTGTCACTTAGATAAAGACAGTGTAAATATTATCTGAACCTTATAGCAGCCCGTAGGGAGGATACCATTACTAAACCCATTTCAGAGATGCAGACGCTGAGGTTAGAGAAGTGAAATGGTGAAGTCCCTCGTCCAATGGCACACAGTGAGTGAGCAGCAGAGCCCACATTCAAATCCAAGTTGTCTGACTCCAGAATGCCTACTCTTATCCACCCTGCGACTTCCTGGTACCTGTAATAAGTACTCAATAAAGGATGGTGCTAAACCTAGCTGGCGCTAGCTCCAGCAGCAGGTGTCGGATGTAACTGAAGAGTCACTGGGAATACAGGTTGGTAACTGTGCTTCCAGGCTGAGTGATGTTCATTATCCTCATTCCCTAAATTCTGTTGCCCCAGAGCCCTTGTCTATGTGATGTGTGCTTCCCCCCCACTACCCAGGCCTTTCAGAGCCTGCTGACCTCACTGGCATGGTGAGTGGCTACTGGCTGTGGCCTCTCCTCGGTGAAAGGAGAGGCTGTTTACATTGGAGAGTTGCTGACCCAGCTCTCCAAGTATGAGCTCAAGCTGTGGACACGACTCCTAAGGTTCTCCTGTCATTGGTTCATAGGCATTCCCTTTCTTCTTCCTCTTCCTCTCAAGAACCATTCTGGGCTGCAGCCTTGATACCAGAACACCTTGTCCCTTGAGATCATGGAAAATCTTAAGTTGCTGTAAAAAGAGCGGTTAAAGAGTAGGCTTTGGAAACTCCCTGTTAGCAAACCAGTGATCAGTATGGTAGTTCTTGAGAGCAGAGCCCTACGTTGTGTCTTATTTGCACCTACTGTTAGGGTTAACCAAGTGCTGTATTTTGGTTTGACTAAGAACACGGGTTTGGGGAGTCTGGGTGGCTCAGTCAGTTGAGCGTCAGATTCTTGGTTTCAGCTCAGTCATGATCTCAGGGTCGTGAGGTAGAGCCCCATGTCAGACTTCATGGGGAATCTGCTTGAGATTCTTTCTCCTTCTGCCCCTCCCTCCACTCATGCTCACTCTCTATTTAAAATAAATCTTTAAAAAAAAAAGGATATGGGTTTAATATTCTTTTTTTTTTAATTTTTATTTATTTATGATAGTCACACAGGGAGAGAGAGAGAGAGGCAGAGACATAGGCAGAGGGAGAAGCAGGCTCCATGCACCGGGAGCCTGATGTGGGATTCGATCCCGGGTCTCCAGGATAGCGCCCTGGGCCAAAGGCAGGCGCCAAACTGCTGCGCCACCCAGGGATCCCTGGGTTTAATATTCTTAAGAAGGTTGGCTAATATTTATTGAGTGCTTGCTGCTTATATGGTAAGCCTTTTGCATGCTTTATATCCTTCCATCCCCCAAACTAGCACCATCTGATAGAACTTCCCCAAGGACAGAAATAGTCTATATCTGCACTGTCCAGTTCAGTAGCCACTCACCACCTGGGGCTATTGAACATTTAAAATGTGGGTAGTGCCACCAAAGAACTGAATTGTTAATTGTGTCTAATTTTAATTAATTTAAATGTAACTAGTCGGGGCACCTGGGTGGCTCAGTGGTTGAGCATCTGCCTTCGGCCCAGGTCGTGATCTTGGGGTCCTGGGATCAAGTCCTGCATCAGGCTTCTCCCTCTGCCCATGTCTCTGCCTCTCTCTGTGTCTCTCATGAATAAATAAATTAAATCTTTTTAAAAAATAAAATAAATGTAATTAGTTCTATGAAGCTAGTGGCTGCTATACTGGACAGCTCAAGTCTCTCCCATTTTACAAATGAGAAAAAAATGAAAGTTGAGACAGTTGAGCAGTTTGGCAAAGGTACTCCACTCCATAGTAGCAGAGCCAAGGTTTGGACCCTTGCTTCCTGCCCACAGCCCCCACTCTTCACCACCATGTTACATACTCTTTCTGTTGTAGTTTCTGCAGAAATGGTTTCCTGGTTGGCAGACTGTTCCCTAAATCATAATATATGTGTGTGTATGCAATCCACCTTGCAGGCAATGTGTGAGACCTACCTAAGAAAGCTGTGAAATTTGCCAAACAATAGAAAAGAAGACCTGCATAAATGTTCCTGTGTGAGAAGACCTAGCCTGGCAATGATACCATTTTTCCTCCCAAATAATCTCTGGACTCAGTATGATTCTTTTCCAAATCCAAAAAGGGACTGTATTGAAATTTGATTCTAAAAGATTGTGCTAGAATAGTCAAAACAATTTTGAAAAAGAATAGTTGTGAGATGGGGTGGACTTGTTCTGCTCGTATCAAAATGAGGAATAAAAGTGAAAATAATAAAAAAAATCAGAGACTGGCACAGGAACAGGCAATGGGCTGGTTAAAATAATCTAGACAGGTGGCATGTGAAATCACAAGTCAGTATGGGACCCTTAATAAATGTGGAAATGGATTACCTATCCATAAAGTAATAAGGCTCAATCCTTACCTCATGCCACATATAAAGTAGGGATCTAAATGTAAAAAAAGAAACCAAAAAAGTCCGAAAGCTATAGAAGAATAGAAGTACTTTTATAATATTAGACTGGGGGAAATTGGAAACTGTGAAGGGAAAGGTTGACAGATTTGACTCCATAAAACGTAGAAGTTTCTCAATAGGATAAAAAAAAAACCCCACCATAAGCAAAATTTAAAGGTCAGTTGACACTGGGTAAAAATAACAATTCAAAGCAACATACAGGGTTGAATCCTCCATCAACAAAGAGCTACAACAGACCATCGAGAAAAAGGCAAGCAGATGGAAGATGGAGCAGATTGAAGAGGGAGTTCACAGGAAAAGAAATAGAAATGGTAGGAATGGCTGATAAGAATGTTCAGCTGCACTAGTGATGAGAGAAATCCAATTTAGATCAGGTCCTGGGGCGCCTGACTGGCTCCATCAGAGGAGCACGCGACTCTTGATCCCGGGGTTGTAAGTTCTCAGCCCCACATTAGGCATAGAGAGTACTTAAAATAAAATCTTAAAAAAAAAAAAAAAAAAAAAAAAAAAAACCAAACAATTAGGTACTGTTTTCCACCAGTTGGACTGTCAGGAATTCGACTAATTATATCCAGGGTTAGCTGGCACGGTGAGAGTGCAAATCGATCCAGCGTTTTAAAAGGCCTGCAGGTTCTCTCACCGTGCAAAGTACTCACACGGGGATCCACGGATGCTCGCCGATCGTGGGGCATCGAGGAGGGGAGACAGCAGCCATTAGCTAAGGCGTCCTATTTTAGCACGCAGCGCGGCTCTGAAAAAATGTGGTCGCTCTGTCTGTAATGATACGGAAATAGACGCTTCATACACTGTTAAGAAAAAGCACATTTGGGAACAATGAGTATAGCATGACCTGGTTTCACTTTTTAAAAAATTGTTTTTAAGTCTGCCTGTGCAGGAAACGGGTTGGGAGGACACACAAGCCGTTGGCCAGGGAGGGGGGCCAGGAGGTCTTTGTACTTTATTTATTTTTTAAAAAAGGTTTTATTTATTTATTCATGAGAGACACAGATTGAGAGAGAGAGAGAGAGAGAGAGAGAGGCAGAGACACAGGCAGAGGGAGAAGCAGGCTCCATGCAGGGAGCCCGACATGGGACTCGATCCCGGGTCTCCAGGATCAGGCCCTGGACTGAAGGCGGCGCTAAACCGCTGAGCCACCCGGGCTGCCCATCTTTGTACTTTATACACACTTCCAGGTTGCTTGAATTTTTATGGCGAGCAAATGTTGTTTTCGGAATAATTGTTTTAAAGACCTCTTGACCCAAGAAAGGAGTCTGAGTTCCAGCTCTGGCTCCCTCACTGAGCTGACACTCCTAGAAAAGAACTTAACCTCCACCGGTTTTAGCCACCTTCTCTGTTGAAACAAAACAACATTTAAAAAAAAGCTTTTCCACGTCTCTTGAGTGTTCTAGTAAGCGTGGCTACTTTTATAATCAAGAAAATGAGTAAATGCCCGGTTTGCTCTCTTAATAACGGAGCCCACCAGATCTCAAAAGATCCCACCAGCTCTAAGCCTCCCTGATGTCAGATCTGCTCGGGTTTGGGGGCAAAAAGAAGAAGAAAGAAAGGGTGGACACCAGAATGGTGGTTCTCAGCACTCAAGTGAGCAAGACCGTGTGGGGCCGTGGCTGGGAGGGTGGGATGGTTTGCATAAGCTCATTGCTTTCTTTCCGTTCTGGGAACCTTCCTCCCCGGCCTGCTTCACCCGCCTCTCGGGAGGGAGGGCAACCCCGCGGGACTGGGGCCTGTCCCCGGCCAGCAGGGCTGCTGGGCTTACCCTGGGCCACAGGGAAGAGAGGCTATTTTTGTTGTGGGGCTGAACGGTTGGCCTCTGGCCAGGAGGCGGGCTTGTTGGCCTGGTTGCTGTAGCTTGCTGCTGCCGTCTCTACCACCGCACCCAGACAGCCCTCGAGAACACGATTGTCCCGTGCCAAGAGCTTAAACCTGAGATGCGTGTTCTTCTTGGGTGTCCGTCCCACGTCTGGCCGCTAGAAGGGCAACGGCAGACCAGCATTTGGCTAAAACGAACTTGGAAAGACCTGTGTCCTACGGCTTTACTTGAAAAGGACCCCTGCTTTCTTAGCCCTAACTAACCCCACAGAGCTGCCCTCACCTTCGTCGGCCTTTGCTCAGTGCTGCCGTTCATCTCACCTCCTGTCCTCGACCTTTTATCCAGCCAGCCAGGAAACAAGCATCCTTCTGGGTGTAGACCCTGACATGAGCCTGGCACACACCTCGACCCGTGTCCAGCCTCGTCTGTTTCCACGGGCAAATCCCGGGTCCCGCGTCAGCCTCCGGAGCAGGTGCCCTGGTCTGCCGGCCCTTCGTTTGTGCAGAGGAGCAGCTCCGAGCAGGGCTGTGTGGGGTGCAGCTCCGGGAGCAGGGGGCATTTATACAGACAATACCACATGTGGGCCCCGGGGAGGTGTGGCGCCACGGCCCTGGCTCGAAGCCTGGGACCACCAGGGACCTACATTCAGACCGAGGATCCTGGATCCCTCCCAGCATCAAGCTGTCATTGCGCAGGGCACTAACTGGGTGCCTCTTGGGGACTGGGCTCTGAGGATACTGCCCTCTGGAGCCTGTAGGGGTCAGTGGCTGGTGCGAGCGGGTCGAGGTGCGCTTCTCTGTTGGTCACCATGGATATCATTTAACTGGTTTTCTTTCTTTTATTTTTGTTTTAATATTTTATTTTTTTAAAGATTATTTATTTATTCATGAGAGACACAGAGAGAGAGAGAGAGAGAGAGGCAGAGGGAAGAGCAGGCTCCGTGCAGGGAGCCTGCCATGGGACTCGATCCCAGGACTCCAGGATCACGACCTGGACTGAAGGCGGCGCTGAGCCACTGGGGCTGCCCTAATATTTTATTTTTAAGTAATGTCTACACCCAGCGTGGGGCTCGAACCTCCAACCCCGAGATCAAGCGTCGCGCGCTCCACCCACTGCTTGTCTTAGCTATGTCTGCCTCAGCCCTCCTCTTCATCTCTCTGTCTCATTTTGGGCGGATTTCTTCTCCTTTCAGTTGCAGAGCTACTTCGCCGCCTGTGAAGACGAGACCCCCGCCATCCGGAACCACGACAAGGTCCTGCAACGTCTGTGCGAGCACTTGGACCACGCCCTGCTGTACGGGTGAGCTGGAGGGAAGTCCCGCGCAGGGTCCGCCTCTCCTCCCGCCTCCCGTGGGCCCAAGGAGATCGCCTCGCTGGGTGGCCGCAGGCGGTCTGTGGTTGCCGGGTCAGCGGGTCAGCGTCTCTGAGCAGGCGGGAGCGGCCGGACAAGCCGTAGCAGCAGATGAGCCACGGCGGGAAGGCGGGAAGGTGGGAAGGCGCAGTGGTTGCCCGTGGGCCCCGCCGGGAGCCCCTCGCTTCAGCCTGGAGCTCGGCACCCACATGAAGGGGGCCGGGCCGGCTGCAGCTTCCCAGGGTGGCCTCCCTTGGGTCACGGCAGCTCCTGTCCTACTTCCTCAGCCTGCAAGACCTCTCCTCTGGCTACTGGGTGCTTGTGGTGCATTTCACCCGGAGAGAGGCCATCAAACAGATCGAGGTGCTGCAGCACGTGGCCACCAACCTGGGGCGCAGTGAGTAGCACCAGCACGATGCTGCGGGCAGCGGGGGCTCCGGGGGCCTGGGGGTCAGCCCCGGCGAGGCTGAGGGCCAGGGGCGGGCAGCTGCTGGTGCCCTGCACGTAACAATTAAGGGGGTGGGTGGAAGGAGAGTGAGGTGCTAAGGAGAACCAGAGCCCGATCCCAGAACGGGGAGCCTGGCCCCTCTCCCTGAGCGAGGATCAGTGTTAGCTGGCAGGATCGGTGCACGCAGGATCGGTGCACAGTCCTTAGGCTTCTCGACCCACCTGGAGTTTGTACCCTGCGCTCCCGGTCAGAGTTCACTGGCCTGCCACCAGCGAGGGTCTGACTAGGGAACACAGATTTCAGGGGTGACGGCACTCCCAACAAGAGAGGAGGCTGTCAGAGTGCTTGAGCCCCTCGGCTACCCTTGCTGCGCTTCCTGCCCTCGCTTGGCCGAAAGAGCCAGCCCCCGACAGACCTTCCCTCTGGTCACTCCTGCCCTTCATTTGCAGGCAGGGCCTGGCTGTACCTGGCGCTCAACGAGAACTCCCTGGAAAGCTACCTGCGGCTGTTTCAGGAGAACCTGGGTCTGCTGCATAAATACTACGTCAAGTGAGTGTCTGGAACAGTTTGTCTCACGCAGCCCCGGAGCTCCCGTTGAACCTCATCCCAAAGCCTCTTGTCACTTGCACACATCACGGTGTGCCATGCCGAGAACCCGTCAGAGATGGCCGAAGAGCCCTCAGCACCTTGCCTCTCATGGCTCTGCCAGGAGTACGGCGTTCCAAACGCTCCGCCCCCGCCCAGCCCTCAGACCTTACTAGAATGCTCAGCCTTTGCTCGGCTGCTGCCAGAACAAAGCATTTATGTCATCTGCTAAGAGCCAGATGAACCCTATGCAGGCCCCGGATCTGAAGACCATGCCGACAGAGCTGTGGGGCTCCAACCCCAGGAGGAGGTGCTCCAACGGAGTGGGTGAAGGCTGCCCCAAGCTGGGTGCCCTCCAGGCAGTGGGGATGTCACATGTCAAATTTCAACACAGCCGGCTCGCCCGCGAGGTTGGGGCCAAGCTGGTAACCATCATCCCTCCTCGTGTCTCACAGGAATGCCCTGGTCTGCAGCCACGATCACCTGACTCTCTTCCTGACCTTGGTGTCTGGGCTGGAGTTCATTCGATTCGACCTGGATCTGGTGAGACTCCCGGGCTCTTGCTGCCTCTAGGGGCAGACGTGCTGTTTTACTTCCCTGGTCCCTCTCAGGGAGCCTGTGGGTGTGACTGAGCCTGAGCAATGCCCCAGCCCCGTTTGTTCAGGGTCAGAACAGTGGAACTGAATGGAAGGGGTTGATTCTCTCTCGGCTTCTCTAAGCCAGAATCCTAGTTCAGGTGACTCCCTCCTGCCTCTCTTCCAGACTTGGAGAAGAGATACACTGCCTGGAAAATTTAGCGTTAATGTACCCTCCTTGTTGTTTAGGATATGAGTGTTGTTTTTGTGGGTTTTTTTTTTTAATGATTTTATTTATTTATTCCTGAGAGACACAGAGAGAGAGGCAGAGACACTTGCAGAGGGGGAAGCAGGGTCCCTACAGGGACCCCATGTGGGACTCGTTCCCAGGACCCCAGGGTCACGCCCTGAGCCAGAGGCAGATGCTCAACCATTGGGCCACCCAGGCATCCCTTGCATTACTCCTTTTAGCGACTTATTTCGGAATGTAGCGCCGTAAGCCCCCTGATTTCCCAGAGGAGAGCAAGCATGGGAGGTAGGACGGCGGCAGGCCTGCCCAGGCACCGAGGCCTCCGCAGCCAAGCCTGCTCCCTGCGCTCTCCTCTCAGGACGCTCCGTACTTAGACTTGGCCCCCTACATGCCCGACTACTACAAACCCCAGTACCTGCTGGACTTCGAAGACCGCCTCCCCAGCTCGGTGCAGGGCTCGGACAGCCTGTCCCTCAACTCCTTCAACTCCGTCACCTCCACCAACCTGGAGTGGGATGACAGCGCCATCGCCCCATCCAGTGAGGGTAAGCGCCTCGGGCAGAAGGCAGCCACGCTCTGCTGTGGCACTGGTGCTGGAGCCACTTACACTTGGCTGGGTGACGGGTCTCTGGGGGAGACTGGAAGTTCAACAGGGCCGAGCATTTCCCAGGCCTTCATTCGTTTCCTCAGCATCTCCGTGGTCGGTGGAACACTGGTTCTGGGGACGAAAGGCCAAGATGAGACCGTGTGAATCCAGGCTAGGGCCACAGGCCTGGGGCCGGGGAGAGGGCGCAGGGTGGGCCGTGTTCTAAGTGAGGAAGGATTGACTGTGTGCCCGGAAGCTCCCTGCCGTTGCAGGGGTGAGCGCTGCCTGCCTGGGGCGGTTAGACTCTGGTCCTAGGCAGAAAGAGGCTGAGCAGCCCCTGCAGGGAGGAGAGAGCCAGATGGGTCCGGGATGTAGCGGAGATTTGCCCCTGTCTCCTGAGCCCACCTGATTTCTGAGGCCCTCCACCTGCTAGGGTGTTAGCACCAACGGCATCCACTGCATCAAAGTCGGAAAAAGTTGTCAAGTCTGTAGGTCATCTTGTCGTCTTGATCCAATGACTGATTGGAGCAGCCTGGTTTCTTTCAAACCTTAGACTTCTGCGTTCATTTGAAAAACTGGCGGTTTCTCCACCTTCACCCCCACGTGGGAAACGAGAGCTCTTCATTTACTGCACCTGCCTCACCTCCAGGGAAGGAGACCCCAAGCACGAGTTCAGCCCTCAGGGCTCCCTGGAAGTGCTTTGGCCTTGCGACCTTGGCCTTCTTTCTTCATGAAAGCTTGTGCAATGGGCCCAAGGCCCATGAGGCCGGTTACTTCCAGCCTTGTTAGCAAGGCTTGCATTGCTCCTTGTACGAGCAGAGGGCAGTGGCTCAGTCTCCTCGGATTGGGCTCATGGGCCGCCTCCCAGAAGGCAGGGGCTGGGCCCTGAAGGGGTAGTCGGGCCGTCCACAGTGGAGGTGTCCCCCTGACCCCACCTCACCCCCGATGCTGGGTTCAGAGGGAAGGAAGGCAGGGGATGGGAGCCCACGCTCTTCTCAGCCAGAACCAGGTCCTGGGGCTGGCAAGGATTGTCCCCAGGGTCTTCCCAACAACCCAGCTGAGAAGCAACGTGAGCTCCCTGAAGCCATTAGAGAAAATGCAGAAAGTTTACCTTTTTCCTCTCTCGTTTTCTCCCCATGCCTCCCGCCCCACCACCCCCACCCTCCCTGTCCCTCCACTACCGGTTTCTAATCTTCAGTTTTGTCCCTCGTTTTTATAGATTATGATTTTGGAGATGTGTTTCCAGCAGTGCCGTCTGTACCCAGCACAGACTGGGAAGGTGGGCCAGAGTCCGCTGTTACCCTCTTTTCCTGTTTTGCTGCGTTTCCGTGCCAAGCTTGCTGCATGATTCGAAATCAGCTCGTTGTTTATAATAATGTCAATGATCCTAATAAAGCCAAGTTTGGTGTTCACATAGATGGAATTCTGCAGTAGGAGAACTTGACCCCAATTCTAGGCAAACCCTTCTGGTGCAGGGCTCCTGCCTTTACGCGGTGGCCTCGTGGCGTCACCAGGGGATTGCGTTGCACGGCCCCAGAGATCACCCTCCCCCTTTCTGATGCCCGTGGAAGCACCGGGTACGTGTAGGGAATTGCCAGCTCCTGGGGCGCCAGTGGCCTGACCGGCGGTGAGCAGAGACTTGTTCTGGAAAGCGTGGGTTGAACCTGCGGATCATAAGCTCCTTTAGGTCAGATGTGCTTCTGGGTCAGAAGCCTCAAGAAGTGGAGGCAGAGGGCTCGACACCCCCCCCCCCACTCCGGTGTGGGTGGCTTCCTCCCCGGTGGTGTTGAGAGACTGAGGATCCCGATGGGCGAGATTGCCCAGGCACAGCCGAAACTTCCTACAGGGAGATTCTCTTAGAGGTTTTAAGGCAGATTAAAATCCAGGCTGTGGGCCTCCCACCTGTCCACTAGGCGGCAGCAGTGCTCGGGCGACCGCCTGCCCAGGGCTCCCCGGCTGGGCTTCTGGAAACCAGGCGGCTCTACCGCACGTTCCCATGATTACTGAAGGCACAGGGCTCGTTTCTGAGGGGTTAATGCTTCCTCCTTAGATCTGAGGCCAGAACCCCCACCCCCCGGGAGGCAGAGCCTGCTGCCCTGTGGGCTGCTGCTGCCCAGGGCCAGCCCCGGGGGGGAGCGGATGCTGGCTGCTGACTGCTCCCGGGGCAGGAGGGGCAGGAGGCGTAGGTGCCTCTTTCCACTGCTCCAGAGCTGGCCCCTTGTTACCAGCGCCGTGATCTCTGAGTAACGGATGACAGATGATCTTTTTCCGAGGAATGTATGAAATAGCTTAGTTTGTAGGGAAATAAGATATGGCCTTGGGGAAAATTAATTATATCATCTGGCCAAGAGAGTAGCACTGGAGAGTGCCACGGGTTAGTTAAGATGAAATCCAGAATTCCATCGTAACATCGTTTATCGTCTCAACCTCTCTTCTTGCAGTGCACATGCTGGGCATTGGTTTCTCCCCCTCTGATTCTAACCACTAACCCCCTCCTGACCCAGCTCCTTGCCGCCCTTTGCAGTCACCTGACAAGCAGGGCCCGACCTTCCTCCGCAGCCCTCCAGAGCTCCCGGTGGCCTGAGAACTAACAATCTGGGTTGCACTGCTTGCTCAGGCTGGGCCGGGCGGGGCTCCAGGGCGGGGTGAGCTTTGTCCCCACCATGGTCTCCTGCTTTCCTGAGTCCCCAGGTCTGCTCCGGCAGCTCACCTGGGGGGGCTTTGTCTTCTCCTTCCACCTGGAGGAAAGCAGGATTTGGGGGCAGCTCCAAACTCTGGGCCCAGGGGCAGGGGTGGGGGCGGCCTTCTGTGGTCCTTGGCTTGTTTACAGAGCTGGTGGGTAACCCAGCCCTGACACCCACCGTCCTGTGGCCTGCTCACTCACTGGGCGGGACTCCTCCCACAAGCAACTGCAGACCCCTAGGGGCTGGGACGACAATGTAGGGCCTCACGGGAACCGGGACAACAATGTAGGGCCTCACAGGACCCAGGACGACAATGTAGGGCCTCACTGGACTCGGGACAACAATGTAGGGCGTCACGGGACCCGGGATGACAATGTAGGGCCTCACGGGACCCGGGATGACAATGTAGGGCCTCACGGGACCCGGGACGACAATGTAGGGCCTCACGGGACCCGGGACAGCAATGTAGGGCCTCACGGGACCCAGGGCAACAATGTAGGGCCTCACGGGACCCGGGACAGCAATGTAGGACCTCATAGGACCTCACAGGACCCGGGACAACAATGTAGGGCCTCACAGGACCCTTTTTTGAGACCTAAGGGCAAGGTTTTCCCCATGTGAGCACTGAGGCTGGGGGGGCCCAGGGTATCTGCAGGAAGTCTCGTATGTCACTCGTGATTTTCTGGCTGGGCTGGCAATGGCTTCTGGCCCCCACCTTTGTCCTTATATTAAAAGACAATGTACTTTTAAAAAAATGGATGATGTGCTGCGTCAGCATACAGCTGCCCAGTGGTTTCCAAGACCCACTAGGAAGTGGACAGCAGGTTGGGCGGTTCCAGATGAGGCTGAGGATGGGAAGCATGTTTGCCACGTCTCCTGTGGGCAGATCATGGCCAACAAGATGTGTGTGAGCTGGCCAGTGAGGCGTGACCATCCCGTGTCCCGTGCCATTAGCTCTCAGCCGACCTCTCTGAGAGCTGGGCCTCCGTTCCCTGCCGCGGCGGCTCCATCTGCCACCAGATAATGCCCCGTGTGCTCTCCGTGCTCCTGTTTCTGGGCTGGCTGGGTGGGGGCGTGGGGGTAGGGGGGCAGTTAAACCTGCCCCTCTGGAGAGGAAGCATCCCCCGCCCCCCTTCTCCCCTGGGTGGAGCCAAGGGTGAGGGGGACTCAGAAAGGACCGGCAGGAAGGCAGAGACTTGAGCGAGATGGAGTTCCCAGCTCTCGCCCTAACGGGGTGCCTGGTCCTGCCCCCCGCTGCGGGGGTGTGACCATGTCAGGGAGAGAAGCAGCCTTGGGGGGCACCCGCTCGCCATACCTCCCTTCCCTTTGCATCTCCTTGGCGCCCCGGTCTCATCCTCCCTACTGTGCTCTGGGCCCTTCCGCCTTCCGCCTTGCTCCTCGCCCCCTGGACTCCCTCTCCTGTCTCAGCCCCTCCCCTCAGCTTCTCGGATCCCCACTGTCTCCCTCTATTTTCTCTCCCTTTTTTGCTTTTTATCTGCCTCTGGTGGGCAGAGCGGGGACCCTCCAGGGGGACGTTGGGTGTGTCAGCCCCGCCGTGGCCAGTGGCACTGAAGGGGCCGCCGGGGACCCCTCTGGCTCCCTCTGACGGAGGGCTCTAAGGTTAACCTCTTGAGGCATCAAGGTCACCGTCCCTGAGGGGCTTCAGCCTGGAGCTGCTTAACCTTGGGGCTCGGAACTCGGACTCGGCCAAGTCGCTAGGAGCTCTCGCGGGTTCTCGGTGGCGGGGCGATGGTGTCGCTCCAGGTCACTCTTAAAGCACAGATCCCGTGTCCTGTTGGTCTGGGCCTCTACTCCTCAGTCAGGGCCACCCCGACCACATTTCCCCGGGAGGAGCTCAGCTGCCTCCCTCGTGAGATAAGGCATGCTCGGGGGCCTGGGGGCCCCAGGCGGCGTCTGACGGGCTGCCTCCTGTTTCCCGTCCTCCCAGATGGAGACCTCACGGACACGGTCAGCGGCCCCCGCTCCACTGCTTCCGACCTGACCAGCAGCAAGGCTTCCACCAAGAGTCCCACCCAGCGCCACAACCCCTTCAGTGAGGACCCAGCAGAGACGGTGTCCTCCTCCGACACCACCCCTGTGCACACCACCTCTCAGGAGAAGGGGGAACCCCACACTCTCGACCTGCCGGACGCCTGCACAGAGCTCGAAGTCATTAGGTCAGCGGGGAGGGGCCCCGGGAGAAGTGGGGTGAGCATCCCCGTGTCCGGCCTGTCCACCCCTTGCATCACGTTTCAGTCCACGCACGCCGGGACCCTGCCCCCCGGGGGCAGATAGGCATCTTCCTGGAGATGAAGTGGTTCTCCAGGAGTTCTTCAGGCAAGAAGAAACAGGGCCCGAGCCCAGGAGACGCTGTGGCCCAGGTCTCCAGGGCCGGAAGGTCGCCTTCTCCCCGGGGGGCTTCTTGGAATGTCGATGTACCGTTTCTGCGATCTGTACTCATTCCAGTTCCGTGTGGCTCCCTGAAGGAGAAGTGTCTCCATCACGTAGACAGGGACCTACAGGGAAGGGAAGGAGGAGGCGCAGGGCAGATCGGGACAGCTCTGGGCCCAGAGCCTCCCGGGCTCCCTGACCTCCCCCCGCTCCTGCCCCTGAGACTCTCCACGCTGAGTAAGATGCTGTGCGTATCGTACCCTCTGAGGCTTGCTGGCCCGAGGGGGGGGGTCAGGGGTCCCGCTCTGTGGGTCAGTTCAAGGCCTGAGCAGCTTAAGTGGCTCCGACCTGGGGTCGCCTTGCCAGACCCATTCCAGCCACCCTGCAACCAAAGAAGTGTGAGCCCAGAAGACTTCGAGTGCACTTCTGGTTGAGCCATCCCCGGTGATAACCTGCTGGGAAGTGAGGTCAGCTCAGGGTCCCTTGGCCACATCCCAAGGGGAGGGCCAAGTGGAGGTGCCATCGTTCTGACCGACCAGGGCCTGTGTTTGCTCCCGAGAGCACAGCTGGCACAGCTGCGTCCTCAGCTAGAACTCGTGGGACGTGCTCAGGGGTTCCTCGGGTCCCCGCCTCCAGCAACGGGGGCGTACCTCAGGGCCTGAGCTGCTCCGGCCCCCTGGCCTGGGGCCTCCCACCCAGGACCTCTGAAGCCCTGGCTATGCCCTCAGAGGTCACATGCCCAGATCCCCCCTTTCGACCCAGCCCACCTAATTGCCCGGTACTGCGGCGCTCAGGTGGTAAGCCTGCCCCATCACTCCTGTCCAGGGTCACGAAGAAGAAGAAGACCGGCAAGAAGAAGAAGGCGAGGTCGGATGAGGAGGCTAGCCCCCTCCACCCCTCCTCCACCCAGGACAGCTGTGCCCGCCGCGGGGGGGATGGTGACAGCCTTGTCAGCAGCCCAGGCCTGGGGCGGGCGTCCCCGGACGCCACCTTTACGCCCCCCCAGGAGGAGGGAGAGGGGCCCAGCAGCACAGCCGAGAGCAGCGAGCTCTCGGAGCCCGGCCCGGTGGGCCTGCTTATCCCCGAGATGAAGGACACGTCCATGGAGCGCTTGGGGCAGCCCCTGAGCAAGGTGATCGACCAGCTCAACGGGCAGCTGGACCCCAGCACCTGGCGCTCCCACGCCCAGTCCCCAGACCAGTCCTTTCGGGCCGGCTCTCCCGGGGACGCCCCGGAGAAGCCACCATGTTGCGACTTTAGTGAGGGGCTTCCAGCCCCCATGGACTTCTACCGCTTTACCGTCGAGAGTCCAAGCACTCTTACATCAGGTGGCAGCAACCATGACCCTGCAGGGCCTGGCCAACCGCTGCATGTTCCTGGTAGCCCTGAGACTGCTGGCCAAGAAGAGGGAGGAGGAGGAAGAGAGGGACAGACGCCTGGGCCCCTAGAGCGCGCCCCGAGGGAGGCCGGGGGGCCAGAGCCCCGGGAACTGGACCCTGAGTCGCCCCTGGTCCGGGAGGGGCCTGTGCCTGAACCGGAGCCGGGGGCCCGCGAGGCTCTTTGCCAGCTCAAGCGAGACCGGCCCAGCCCGTGCGTGAGCAGCGCTGAGGACTCGGGGGTGGATGAGGGGCAGGGGAGCCCGTCGGACACGACCCACTCGGCAGAGTTCAGGTGAGGGGGCCCCCCGGGCGGCCGGCCTGACACTCGCCCCCGGCGCCCCGCGGCCCGCGACGGTGGGCATCTGCCCTCCAGATACCCTGAGCGCAGCCGTGGACGCCCCGGCCTGGGCCGGGAGGCGGGGTGGGCTGGGAGTGTCCCCGCCACCGCCACTGCGGCTGCGGTCAGGGGCAGAGCCGCCCGCCCCTGGCCTAGCCTGACACCCTCCCCACGCGTGTCCCTCTCTCAGAGTGGACAACAATCACTTACTCCTGCTGATGATCCACGTGTTCCGAGAAAACGAAGAGCAGCTCTTCAAAGTGAGTCCCGGGAGCTCACGGACGGCCGAGGCGGGAGGCGTGCTGGCCGGGCCGGGGCGGCGGGGGCCGGGGCGCCTGACCCCGCTCCGTGTCGGCCCCGCAGATGATCCGGATGAGTACCGGGCACATGGAGGGCAACCTGCAGCTGCTCTACGTGCTGCTCACAGACTGCTACGTCTACCTGCTTCGGAAAGGTGCCTGCCGCCCCGGGCCCGGCCAGAGGCAGAGGATGAGACTGACTCCCTCCCTTTCTCTGCGCCCCCCACCCCGGCTCTCGGCCGCCTGGTGGTGACCGAAACACCCCAGCGGGTGCCACCGGCCGTCCCGGCAGCCCCGTGGGAGCCGGGGCCTGCCTGCCACGAGCCCCGCGCCCTCCGCCTCCTCCACCGTGTCAGATCGCAGGGCAGGGACGGGTCCTCTCTCAGAGAGGCCAGGTCTTAGACATGGGGCAGGGGGAGGGAAAAGAGGCCACTGCGAGTTATAGGCATCGGGGTCTCCTCTCTCAGGGGCCGCGGAGAAGCCATACCTGGTGGAAGAGGCTGTTTCTTACAATGAACTTGACTATGTGTCGGTGAGTGCAGGCTCTGCAGTTGCCATATGCTGTAGGACAGGACCCCTCGGGCGCCCACCCGGCCACCCACCGTAGCTGCAGAGGAGGCGTGTCCTGCCTTGGCCCCAGCGCCCCCGGGGTCGGGCGTCAGCTTATCTCTCGAGCAGCTTCTACAGGTGATGCGGGGGATAAGAACGAGTCTGAGATGCCTCTTCATCCACCATATTTCTGACCATCCCTCCCCAGCTCTCGGGGGCTCTCCCTGCGGCCACTCCAGGGCGTGCTTCCTCCCTCCCCAGCAGCCCTCACCTGGCCGGGCTGCCTCTTCCGCAGCAGCCGAGCCCCGTGCGCATGTGAAGCTGTTGTTTCCGGCAGGTGGGCCTCGACCAGCAGACGGTGAAGCTGGTGTGCACCAACCGCAGGAAGCAGTTTCTGCTGGACACGGCCGACGTGGCCCTGGCCGAGTGAGTGACATGCCCCTGCCCCCCCCACCTCCCCTGGCCTGGAGCCCCCGCCCCTAGGGATGGAGGGTGCAAGGTAGGAAACAGAGAAGTGGAGATCAGGTGTGTTCCCTCTGGCACCTGCTGGAGGACTCACGTCATCAGCTCAGGTGACCTCAGACCCTGTGTGGCCTCCAGAGAGGACTGGCCTGAGGGCTGACGTGAGTTATCAGCAAGAACACGAGTCCGGCTGCTGGGCCACGGGGGCCATGGGTGCCCCCCCGCCCCGATGCCTTCATACAAAAATTACTGGTAATGAGATCGTGTCGTTGTACTGACTTGGGTCCCACCCACTCCGGTTCCGCTGCACCACCGGGGCTGGTCCTCCCTCGCCGGCAGCGCCCGGGCCCCTGGCCACTGGGAATGGCCTTTTCCAGGTCATCGTTTGAGGCCAGTGATCGCTGGGCATCACTGCCCCAGCTGCTGCCCTGAGCTCTGGCTCCAGCCAGCAACCTCCCTGAAGTTTCTGTGCCCCCAGGCCAGAATCCTGTCCAGTTGAGAGGCAGGCCTCCCCGCTGCCACCCCCCCGGGGCCTCTGACAGCAAACCCCACTCCCTGTGTAGGTTCTTCTTGGCTTCTTTGAAGTCCGCAATGATCAAAGGCTGCCGGGAACCACCTTACCCCAGCATCCTGACTGATGCCACCATGGAGAAGCTGGCACTGGCCAAATTTGTGGCCCAGGAGTCCAAGTGTGAGGTAAGTGCCAGGAGTGGAGGGAAACTGTCGTCCCTGAGAGGCCACCTCTGGTGTGAGGTCAGGCCGTGCAAGTAGAGGTCTTTAGCTTCTCCGTCACCCACCGGGGAGGGGCTCTCCTGCCCCTGGGTCCTGTCCCCCGCCCCACCTGGGGCGTGTCCTTGCTTCCTCCATGGCCATTCCTGGGGCTGGGCCGCTGGTGAGCCTGGCCCATACCTCACCGCTCTGTCTGCTGCCCACCCCCCCAGGCCACTGCTGTCACCGTGCGCTTCTATGGGCTTGTACACTGGGAGGACCCCATGGATGAGTCCCTGGGTCCCGTCCTCTGCCACTGCTCACCCCCCGAGGGCACCATCACCAAAGAAGGCATGCTGCATTACAAGGCAGGCACCTCCTACTTGGGCAAAGAGCACTGGAAGACTTGCTTCGTGGTACTCAGGTGGGAGCCCCCGCAGCTCTGGCCTCGGGCATGTCCTGGAGCTCGTTGGGCAGTCAGGCCCTCAGCTGGGATCTCTGTGGGCAGGCCACAGAGGAGAGCAGCCCAAGGGGGCCTCCTTCCAGCCCCGCAAGGGTTTTAGGGTAGGCATACCTCGGGATATTAGAGCTCCTGGGTAAAGCCAGCCATCTTCGGGGCCCAGGGCATCCGGGGGCACGTCAGGTGTAGATGTGGGCTCGGCTGCTCCAAGCCGTTCTCTGCCCCAGGTCGGCCTGAGGGGGTAGCGTGCCCTCCTGTGCCTCTGGTTCCTTCTTCACCCTCCCTTCCATAGAAGACAGGCCTCTTGGCCCCTGGGGCTTAAGGCCCCAGCTTGCAGGGGGCCCCCCGGATGTGGGCTCCACCTGGCCCTTGGTTCTTGGGACAGGCCTCACCCCTGCTGTGTTGTGCTCCTGCAGCAACGGGATCCTCTACCAGTATCCTGACCGCACCGATGTCACCCCTCTGCTCTCAGTGAACATGGGGTGAGTGTCCTGGTGAAGGGGGCTGGGTGGTGTGGGGACTCCGGCTGAGCCTGGGGCCCAGGGCTCCTGTCCCCCTGGCTTGAGCTGCCAAGGGCCTCTTGTCATCCTGCCCCACTCAGCTACACCCCATCCAGCAGCCCTGACTGGTACCCAGGGGTCTGCGGAGCTCTCAGGGCCACAGGACCCCAGGCCAGGGGAGCAGGGGCAGCTTCCTGTGAGGGAAGCAAGAGGAACTCCTTGCCGGGAAAGGATCTGGCCCGGCAGGGGCGGCAGTTGCTGCCCTGGCAGCTTCTGACCTGCTGGAAGATTCACGTGTTTGGAGGAAACCCCAGGCCCAGAGAGGGAACGTGGATGAACGCACCCTGATTCTGAGAGGGCCGGAGCTAAGAGCCCACCTCAGCCCTCTCCTGGCCATGCTGGGATAGCTAGAAGGATCTGGCAGTTCTGTAGACAGATGTTGTTACGCAGCAAGGGCGGGTCTGGCCGGCAGCTCCAAGCCTCTCCCGAGAGCCCGAGGGGTCTGTGTCCCCCCATCCCCCGGGGCCACGGGTGCAGGACGCTCGTGTCGCATGCCTCAAGCCACCCCCCCTTGCTTCCCTTTCACCCCTCGTCCTCTGGCCCAGGGGGGAGCAGTGCGGTGGCTGTCGGAGGGCCAACACCACGGATCGGCCCCACGCCTTCCAGGTCATCCTCGCCGACCGGCCGTGCCTGGAGCTGAGCGCCGAGAGCGAGGCTGACATGGCCGACTGGATGCAGCACCTGTGCCAGGCTGTGTCCAAAGGGGTGAGCGCCTCCGGCCTGCACCGTTCATCCGGCCTCCCGACCCGATCAGGATCCCTGGGGTCCCTTCCCTAAACCCACAAGCTCGGGGGCAGCCTGCGAGGACCAAGACGCGGACGTCCAGGGGACAGCCCAGGAGTGGACCCGAGAGCTCAGGACCACCTGTGGCCTGGATGCTCGGGCACCCCCCCAGCCCCACCTCCACTTCTGAGGTGGACGGAGCCCAGCTGACCTCTGGAGGGAGGGGCCGAGGGGCAGGCTGGGCCCCCGGAGTGGGGAGTTCTGGTTCCGGCCAGCCCGGGAGTGCTCCAGCTCGCCTCTCCCCTACCCTCTGCCAATGCCCTCCAGGTCATCCCCCAGGGGGTAACTCCCAGCCCCTGCATCCCCTGCTGCCTAGTGATCACCGATGACCGCCTCTTCACGTGCCACGAGGACTGCCAGACTAGCTTCTTCCGCTCCTTGGGCACAGCCAAGCTGGCCGACATCAGCGCCGTCTCCACCGGCCCTGGCAAGGAGTACTGTGTCTTGGTGAGCTGGGCGGGGGGCGATGGAAGCAGGCCCTGCAGGAGGAGGGCGGCACCTGCTCACCTGGGGACCCGCTCTCCCCAGGACTTTTCCCAGGACAGCCAGCAGCCTCTCCTGCCCTGGGTCATCTACTTGAGCTGCACGTCTGAACTGGACCGGTTCCTGTCTGCGCTGGGCTCTGGGTGGAAAACCATCTACCAGGTACCTAGCTGCCCAGCGCCCCGAGGAGTGAGTGGGGCCACTCCCCGGGAAAGGAGCCCTGCTGGGACAGAGGAGGACTTGGGGCCTAGGGACAGCACTGTACCAACAGCTCCAGGACAGACTCCAACGTGTAGGACAGAAAGGGCAAGACTCGGGGCGCCTGGGGGGCTCAGTCATTGAGCATCTGCCTTCAGCTCAGGTCATGACCCCAGGGTCCTGGGATCGAGCCCTGCATGGGGCTCTGTGCTCAGCGGGGAGCCTGCTTCTCCCTCTGCCCTTCCCCCTGCGTGTGCTCTCCTGCTTTCTCTCCCTCACATAAATAAAATCTTGAAAAAAACAAAAAAAAGCAAGACTCCCCCTACCCCCACCAGGGCATCTGAGGCCACAGCTGATAGTAGAACCTAGGAAACGCCGGTCCTGCCCTTGGTTCCTGGTGCGGAGGGCCTCCGGGGTCCCCACAGCAGCCCTCACGGACCCCTTCTGTGCCCCCCCAGGTGGACCTGCCCCACAAGCCCATCCAGGAAACCTCCAACAAGAAGTTCGAGGACGCCCTGAGCCTCATCCACAGCGCCTGGCAGCGGAGCGACAGCCTCTGCCGCGGCAGGGCCTCCCGGGACCCCTGGTGCTGAGGCGGCGCTGGCTGGCGTCCGTGGCCAAGAAACGCAGGCCGAGCAGCACCCGCCGTCATGCTCTGTCATCGTGCCGCTCGGGGCCAGGCTTCCACCCCTGTTCCATAGCCTGCTCCCGCCCTGGGGGACAGAACCACCAACCGGGGCTTGAGACAGGGTCCCTCTCCTTCCAGGGATGCAGGATGGGTGCTCCACACTCTTGGGCGTCCCGCCCGGCCAGTGGTGACTGGAGAGCGCTGGGGCAGAGGGTCTGAGCCCTATGGGCTCTGCATACGCACGGCATATACAGATGCATGTGCATCTCTTCGGGATGGCAGCGAGAGTAACATCCACTCTGAGGGGAGCAGAAGGACCGGGGGGCAGGAGTCCCTCTTCCTCTCCTGGGTCAGCGGTCTGGGCCGAGGCCCGGCCACCTTGTTCACGCTGGAACACTCAGCTGGCTGCGCAGGGAAGCCGGACACTAGGCTGTCAGTGCATGTCCCCTCCTCACTAACTATCCCCAGGCACACTGCCGCCTGCCTGGCCAGGGCCTACAGCTGGGGGGGGTTCAGGGCCAGGCGGCCCCTCCCTGGCTGCCCAGAGGCCCTGCATGTCCACGGCTCCTGCCTCTCCCCAAACCGCAGTGCCAGGAGGACCCAGGAGGACCCAGGAGTCAGGCCGCTCCTGCTGGGAGAGAAGGGAGGGCTTGGAGAGGAGCAGAGCCCAGCGGCCCGGGGTCCCCGTGCGTGCCTCCTGACCACCCCCTTGCTTGGCTGGAGCCGGGCCCTCTGGGGGAAGGGGTCAGATGGTCTGGGTTTTGTTTTTTAAAATAAAATAGACATGTTATATTGCCAAGACTTGTCACTGGCCCTTTGTGACCAGCACGGAGGTGGGGGATGCCTGGCCCCCCTCTAAAGCCCCTCGGCCATTCATGCCATGATTTTCTTCCAGCTGCTGCTCTGCCGCCATGGGAGGCCCAGTCATCCACTGCCCCCGTGCCGCTCTCTGGAGCTCAGGCCATGAGGCTTCCTTGGCCTGACCTGACCTTTGCTCTCCTTCCTACCTCCTGCCGTGGCCAGTGAAGGGAAGCTACCCCTCTAGTCTCAGGGCAAGTGTCCGCGGCCAGCCTCGCCAGCTCTCGGGGTGGGTGCCGGGCATTTGGGAGAAACCCAAGAGAGTCCACGCTGTCCCCAGACCTCTTGTTGAACTGCTGCCCTGGGGGCCCGCCGGAGGGTGCAGAGCTTACCAGGCCCAGGTTGGGGAGGGGGTCGCTGGGAGGCCCTCTGGCACTCCGCACTGCCACCGCCAGGCCCTCACACCTGGGAGGGTGGGTGTGGAAGCTGTAGAGTTGGGGTTCCCGGCAGGGTGGTTCTGCCGGGTTCTCACTGGAGCGGGAATGACCCAGGGTGTGCATGGCAGGGGAGAGATGCCCTGGGGACAGAGGCCAAGGTGGGCAGGGTGGTGCTGGCCCCCAGCCTGAGCAGCCTGGACCCTTCTGGCAAAGGGCCACTCCCATACCCCGGCCTCTCCTCCAAGAACAGCCCAGAAGGGGCCCCCACCAGGAGGAGGGGCAGGTCCTCATGGGGCGAGTGACCAAAGCCACAGGCCACTCCTTGAGACACATGGCCCAGGGGCCCTGAAGACTTGGGAGGCAGGTCTGGGAGAAAGGAGCCAGACGTGGGGGTGGGGGGCAGGGGCCGTGGGCCACCTTTTAGGGGGTGAAGCCTTGTGCTAGGCACGCTCTGCCCACATCCCTAATCCTCCAAAACACCTTGAAGTAGGTATTAAAATCCTTATGTTACAAATAGACTGAAGCTAAGAGAGAGGAAGTGACTCGCCCAGGGTCACATTCAGAATCAGCTCCACAGGGTCGAGAAGCCCTTTGCCACCTCTGCTCTTCCTGACAGCGGGACCATAGGCGTGGGAGCCAGACTGGAAGACGGAGGCCGGCCACGGGGAGCCACGGGGACGGTGCGGGGTGGTTGTGGGCAGTTCCTGCGTGGCCTGGGCGCTGAGCTGCAGCAGGACCCGCCCAAACAGAGGTGGGGCAGGGCCACCAGCCCTTTGCCCCAGGGCCAGAGGGAGGTCTGGAAGGCACCACAGCAGGAGGTGTCTCAGCTGATTGGCACCTTCTCCCTGCCCCCAATCTCCCTCCTGCTCCAGGTGACCTTTTCCCCAGATCCCAGGATCCAGGCACAGCCCTGCTGGGAGGTGTGGACAACCCGGACAGCTGGGGTTGGTCTGAGCCAGCAGGGGCGTGTCCCAGGCTCCGCCAGCCCTAGTGGCTCAGCAGAGCTGGGGGACTCCCGAGACAGACCCGGGGCCACCGGACGATCCGCCTGGGACCTCCGCCCTCCAGACATGGCCCCAGGCCCCCTAGATCCCCAACCCCTGTGACTGTGCAGGGGTGCAGGCAGCCTGAGCGCCACCACCCCAGGACTGTGCCCATGTCCCTGACCCAGGCACAGCCGGCCTCGGGAAGAGAGGCCAGGGAGACGGTCACCCCAGCTGTGGACCTGGTGCTGGGCGCCTCGGCCTGTTGCCTGGCCTGCATCTTCACCAACCCCCTAGAGGTGGTGAAGACGAGGCTGCAGCTGCAGGGGGAGCTGCAGGCCCACGGCACGTACCCACGGCCCTACAGGGGCTTTGTGACCTCGGTGGTGGCTGTGGTCCGCGCCGATGGGCTGTGTGGCCTGCAGAAGGGGCTGGCCGCCGGCCTCCTCTACCAGGGCCTCATGAATGGCGTCCGCTTCTACTGCTACAGCCTGGCATGCCAGGCTGGCCTCACCCAGTGGCCTGGTGGCACCGTGGTCGCGGGCGCCGTGGCTGGGGCACTGGGAGCCTTCGTGGGGAGCCCTGCTTACTTGGTGAGTGCCTTGTCTCCATCCTCCACCGCCCCGTGACCCAGCTCCTTCAGCCGGCGGCTCTGGAGCCTTCCAGACCAGCCCTGGTACCGGGTGGAGTGGGCCAGGCTGGACGGGGCCGCTCCCGGGACAGCCCTGCTCTGGAGTTGGAATCTGCCCCTTGGCCCAAAGCACCAGAATCTTGCCTGGATGCTCGTTCTCCTGGGTCCCTGCCCCGCTCGGGCCTGAGCCACGGGAGGGCGCAGAGGGTGGCGGGACTCGTGCTGGCTCAAACCCAGCGTGGTCACTTGTCTCCCCGTGTGGCCGAGCAGGTTAAGAATAAGCGAGGCCCCCGCGTCCGAGGCTGCATGCTGGATGCTGAATAGTCCTTATCCCACTTAGTCCAGAGAACAGCTTGTCGAGCGGAGCAGACGGGCTGGGAGAAGGTTTGGTGACTTGACCCAGGTTACACGGAGACGCAGACCCCGAGCCTCACCACAGCCCTATTCCACACGCTCCCTAAGCTGTGGGTGTGGGCTCGTGGGGGTCTGGATGTCGAGGCACAGCTCATCCAGTCCCCCTGTCACATCTGGTCTCACAGATCAAAACGCAGCTGCAGGCCCAGACCGTGGCCGCGATGGCCGTGGGCCACCAACATCATCACCAGGTAGGAACCGGGGCCCACAGAGCTCCGTGGGCTGGATGGGCCCCAAGGGGGCAGGGGCTGCCTGGTGACCCAGTGCCTTCTCCCCACAGAGTGTTCTGGGTGCCTTGGAGACCATCTGGCGGCAGCAGGGCCTGGCAGGGCTGTGGCGGGGTGTGGGGGGAGCTGTGCCCAGAGTCATGGTCGGCTCAGCTGCCCAGCTGGCCACCTTTGCCTCTGCCAAGGCCTGGGTGCAGGAGCAACAGGTGAGGAGGACCATCTGCCTGCTTTCTCCCTGTCTGGGCCCTTGTCACGCCCCGGCATCTCCCCAGCTGGACCCCCACCTAGGGAAGCCCAGGGGGAGGTGACAGCCAGGGCCCCTGAAGAAAGCCGAGGACCCTGGCTCTGCCCTCGTGCCCAGCGGGTGTGTGGGGCCAGCAGTGAGCCCTAACACTGCGAAGGAGCTGAGGTGGGCGAATGGCCGGAGGCGCCTGGCCTGCTCCCTTTCCCCAGCTCTCCGGGGCCCCAAGTGCTGGGAGGGTGCAGGGAGGACGGCTGCAGGGGTCAGAGCCTGCACCATCCCCACAGTGGCTCCCGGAAGACAGCTGGCTGGTAGCCTTGGCTGGAGGCATGATCAGCAGCGTCGCTGTGGCTGCAGTCATGACCCCCTTCGACGTGGTCAGCACACGGCTCTACAATCAGCCCGTGGACGGAACCGGCAGGGTGAGCAGGGGGGGTGCAGTGGGAGGTGGGGGCATGGGGAGCTGGAGGGCACCCCCGGGCAGAGGCAGAGCGAGCAGGGGGAGTGTGGGGAGCTGGAGGGCACCTCAGGGCAGGGGCAGAGTGAGCAGGGGTGGTACAGTGGGGGATGTGGGGACGTGGGGAGCTGGAGGGCACCCCCAGGGCAGGGGCAGAGCGAGCAGAGGAAGGTACGGCGGGGGTGGGGGGTGGCATGGGGAGCTGGAGGGCACCTCCCTGCATGCATGTGCACACACACGCACACACACACAGCCAGAGACACACGGACATGTGACACACGTGCAAACACACTGACCTGGCTTGTTTGCTGGGCACCTGTGTCCCACACATGGGCTAATAAGCATTTTCCCAGCTGGATTTCTTTCTCTCCTCACAACCACCTTCATTTTCCTGATGAGGAAACTGAAGTGACGTCAGAGAGACCCGGTGCCGTGCCTGAGGTCACCTGGCTGATAAGCGCAAGGAGCCTGAATGGGAGTCCAGGCCTGACCCCACGGCCTCGCAGACACACAGGCCATCGTGTACACCAGGGCAGGTTGGGCTCAACACAAAGGCGCCCTCCAAAGGCTGAGTCAGGGATGAAACCCACCCGTGTGCCACTAGCCAAGCTCGGCGCCCCACCCCGGGCATGGGGCCGCGTGGCCTGGAGGAGGAAGTCCCTTCTTAAATTTCACAGCCTAAAGGGCCACCTTTCTGTAATTTGCTCAGCTTGGGGAGAGTGTCTCTGCTGATGTGCCACAGAAGCCCCTGCACACAGACACCCCCAGCTGTGACCCCTGTGGTGACCTCCACCCTGTGTCTGTCCCCAGGGCCAGCTGTACAGTGGCCTTGCCGACTGCCTGGTGAAGATCTGGCGGCAGGAGGGCCCCCTGGCGCTCTACAAGGGTCTGGGCCCGGCCTACTTGCGCCTGGGCCCCCACACCATCCTCAGCATGCTCTTCTGGGACGAGCTCCGGAAACTGGCTGCGCGGGGCCAGCACCAGGGCACCTAGGCCGCATCCCTCATGTCCCTGTCCTGACACAGCCCGGAGCCTGGCAGGAAGCCACGGCCCACGCCAGCTGGGAATGGCCGTCTCAGAGCAGGCCACGGGTCCAAGGCCAGTGTGGACAGCTCTGGTCAACCCAGACCCATGGCCCACCCAGGGCCGGGGCATCTGCTCTGGCTCACCAGCCACTCTGTTCTCCAGCAAGTTCTCTTCCTTGTCTGTACTGGGCTAGCTTATCCCAGAGCCTTACCCATTATCATAATAACTGCTCCAGGGCATGGCCACCACCACGAGTGGGTCACCCACATGCATCAGCTTGCTTAGTCCTCTGAGACCGTGAAATCCTCTTCTACCCGAGGCTCAGCAAAGTGAAGCGCTTTGACCAAAGCCACACTGCTTGGAAGTGGCAGAACCAGGACTGGAACTTAGCTCTGCCCAGGCCGGACTGGTGCCCCTGGCAAGAGCCAGGACCGTGGGGGCCAGAGCGCCCCCGAGGGTCACCGAACAGGTGGGGAGGCCCTAGGATGCACCGGGAGGCCATCGTGTCACATCTGTGCTAGCGAGCTCGGGCTGCCATGAGAAGCGCCCCAGACCAGGAGGCTCACACAACAGCCGCTGTCTCACAGCCTAGAGGCCGCAAGTCCAAGGTCGAGGGGTCAGCGGGGTTGGCTTCTCCTGTCCTCTTCTCCCTGGGTCCTCACGGGGTCTTCCTGCTGTGCCCGTCCATGTCCTAATAGGACAGCAGTCACGTTGGGTTAGCACCCACCCTAATATCCTCATCTTAACCTAATCACCTCTTCTGAGACCTCACCTCCAAGTACAGTCACACCCTGGGGGTTAGAACATCCGAATGTGGGCGGGGTGGGGGGGTAGGTGGGGGGACATCATTCGGCCTGTAACATCAGCTGCTCCTGCGGGCCCCCTAGACGCCCGGCGCTGCGGGCACTTGCACAGATCCTCAGGCCAGTTCTGAAAGGAGCCCTTGCTGTGCCCATTCTTCAGATGAGGAGGCTGAGGCCCGGGGCCGGGAAGCGACCCGCCTACGGTCAGTGGCAGAGCCTGGTGTCCTCAACCCGGGTCCTTTCCCCCAGCTGCAGCCACACTCCCCCCAGGGAGCATGTTGTGAGGCCCAGGCCGCCGACCTTGGGCTTCGGGACACCGAGTCCCTGGAGGGGATGGGGCGGGCCCGGGGTCAGCAGCCCGCCCACCGCTGTTCCAAGGGGCGCCCCTGCACACACTCCAAACCAATAAAGTTTTCTATTTTGTTCACTTCGTGACTCCCTTCTGTGGGCAGCGTCAGGCTCCCTCACCCCGGAACCGCTGCGCTGGGCCGCTGGGCGCTCTCTCCTCGGTCCCTGGGGGGGGGTGAGGACCGCAGGGACCTGGGCCGGTGCCACACCCGGCAGCTGCCACCTGGCGGACAGAGGAGGACGGTAAGGCCGCAGCTGGGGGAGGGGGAGGAGGCCCAGCTGGGTCCCACCGCAGGCGGGCGGGGGAGAGGGGCCGCCTCCAGACCTCAGGCTGCGGGCCAGAGCCCAGCTGCAGGGCTGCGGCGGGGGCTTCCGGAGGGCACCCCTATGAGCAGGGACAGAGGCCCCCCTCATGCTGCCCAAATGTGGAGCCCCCAGGACACTGAGGCCCGGAAGGCCCGGCCCCCGCCTCCCCTCCCCGCTGGACTTCTGACCCGCCTCGCCCCTCCCCTCCCACGCGGACACCTTTGCCCCCAGCGGCCTCCGGGCGGGCACCGCAGGCTGGGGCTGATCCGCGCCATGGCCATGTTCTCCCTGCCCTCCCTCCCCTCCTGGCTCCCCGGCCTCTCCTCCCCGCAGTGGGGCTCCGGCCTCCTCGACCCCGTCCTGCAGGGTGAGCGCCGCCTCCCGCCCCTCCCGCCCCACCCGCCAGGCAGCTCCGGGCAGGGCCCCCCTCGGCCGTGGGCCCCCCGGCACCCCTAACCCGGCCCCCTCGCCGCCCCCCTGCCCCTCAGGCCTCATCGGGGCCTGCGGAGTCTCGGTCCTCAACAGCCTCCTGAGGGTCTACTTCTTCGTGAGCTGTGCCAGGTGAGCGTCTGCCCACCCCGCCCTCGGGCCCCACAGAGCTTCCCGGCCGCGGGTGGGCCTGCCCCCGCCCACGCCCCTGTGCCCCACAGCAACCCCCGGCGGCGGCTGGAGAGGCAGCGGCTGCGGGCCCGGTGGGCTTTGCTGGACGCGGTGCACCTGGCCGGCCTGGCCCTGATCCTGACGGTCCTGGGGGCCCGGGTGGCCGCCCTCGTGGTGCTCGAGTTCTCCCTCCGGGCTGTGTCCACGCTGCTCTCCCTGCACAAGGTAAGAGGCCCCGAGCGGGCAGGGTGAGCCGCTGCGCGGCCGGGGCCCTAGTTTGCACCCCGGAGCACAGGAAGCGGGGCCCAGCTGGAGCACCCCGTCTCCTGGCCACCCCCCGTGTAAGCCGGAGCCTGCAGAGTGCACGCTGCCTCCTGGGGTTGGGGGGCCCGCAGCCCCCGGCCGAGAAGACAGCGGTGGCGGCTCCTGGCTATCCGGCCTCCCACGGGCCGCGCTGTGCCAGACACTGTGGGGGCGTCACCTCGAGCATCCTCACAGCCCTAGGCGGAGAAGCTCTGCTGTGATCTCCACAGATGGGGAGACTAAGGCTCAGGGACGGTGGGCGGCTTGTCCCGGGACAACGGGCAAGAAGTAGAGTCAGGCTTTGAACCCAGGGACGGGAAGGCTCTGAGCCACCAACTCTCAGCAAGGGCTCGGGGCCCAAGTAACCATCGGGGTGGAAAGTAAGCAGGAGGATGGTCCCAGCAGGCCTTGACCCGAAGGCGGCAGTCCTTAGAGCATGACTGCAAGCTTCCGGCCGCCTCCAGCCCCCACAGAGGGGTCTGCGTACCTTCCCGGCTCCCTCGTGTCCCCCCACCCCGCCCCGTCCCCACGGTGGGCGAGAGGCAGCCTGAGCGCCCACCACCGAGACCCCCCTCGGGCTCCCTCCCGCCCAGGGCTCCGAGAGGGAGAGGCTGCAGCTGTACCTGCTGTGCCAGTACTCGCTGGGCTGTGCGCTGAGCTGCGGCCTGAGCTTCCTGCAGGAGGGCGCCCCCCACCGCACCCTAAACCTGCTGCTGGGCCTCTGGCTGGCCGCACTGCTTAGCTCGGGCGCCCGGCGCCTCTGCCGCCACGTGGACCAGCTCTACGAGCTGCACAGCAGCCAGAACTACTGCGGGGTCTGCCTGGGTCTGCTGGCAGGCGCCCACCGCCTCCCTCCGCTGCTGACCCGCGCCCTGGCCGTGGCCTTCGCTGTGGGTGACCTGGCGGCCGTGGCCCTCATCAACCAGGACTTCCCCACCACCTCGGACGCCGTGCGCTTCTGGACGCCGCTGGTCATCTGCTATGCCCTGCTGGTCATCTACATGCAGGGTAAGGGCCGCGGGGGCGCCGGGCAGCAGCTGGCCCACCTGGCGCTGGCATCCCACCATCTGACCCGGGCTTGGCAGCGGTGCTAGGTTCCAGGGAGGACCAACAAGCGAAGGCCCAGTCTAGTGACGGAAGCCACACGGGGCAGCTCAGAGGGGCTGTAGCGTGCAGTGGGAGCCCTGAGGAGATAGAGCTTGAACTGGGTTTTTGTTTTTTAAGATTTATTTATTTATTTATTTATTCATGAGAATACAGAGAGGAGAGAGAGAGAGAGAGAGAGAGAGAGAGAGAGAGAGGCAGACACACAGGCAGAGGGAGAAGCAGGCTCCATGCAGGGAGCCCGACGTGGGACTCGATCCCAGGTCTCCAGGATCACGCCCTGAGCTGATGGCGGCACTAAACCGCTGAGCCACCTGGGCTGCCCCTTGAACTGGGTTTTGAAGGATAAGTAGGACCCCCCCCGGGAGAGGTGTGTGTCTCTGTGGGGAAAAGAGATCCTGGCAGAGGGAACCCTACATGCCGGAGCCCAGAGGTGAGAGAAGGCATGGCGCCATCAAACAACTGAAAAAAAGTTGAGTGTGGGATGAGGCTGGCCAGCTTCACGGGGCCTGATGGAGAGCCCTCATCAGCCAGTCTGGCCAGTCGGATGAGAAGCCACAGCAGGGTTTTCAGCAGGGTAGGGTGACCTGGTCATATGTGGGGTGTAGGAAGAGCCACCTGGCTGCAGGGAGCAGATGGCGTAGAAGTGGCAGGAAAGGGAAGGGCGGTCAGGCAGAGAGCAGCAGGTGCCAAGGCCCTGAGGTGGAAGTGAGCTCGGCGTGCTTGATGAACAACAAGAAAACCTGGGTGGCTGGGGGTTAATAAGGAACGGGAGCAAGTCAGAGGTGGGGTGAGGTTGGAGAGCGGGCATGGTTCACATCAGGCAGGACCTCACAGGCGAGGTGAGGAGTTTATGGAGTTTACTCCGAATGCAGTGGAAAGTCCTGGGAAGAATGTAAGCAAAGGAACGATTTCATCTCGTTGATGTGTTTAAAAGGTCACCAGCTGCTGAGTAGACATGGAATAGACTCGTGACCCACAAGGTCAAGAACAGAAGCCAGGAGCTGGGACTGGGCAGGGAGTGGGGACATGGGCTCAGGTGGGGATCTACTTGGTGGAGAGAGTCTCCAAGGTTTCCTGATGGATCGGATGTGGGAGCACAGTCGGGAGACTCCTGCCACTTGGAGCTGGTGTGCTCCCCCCGCCCCCACTGCAGGCAGAGCACAGGCAGCCTGGGAGTGAGGATGCCGCCAGGGAGGCAGGTGCTCAGAGAGTGGAGATGGAGGGGGCGGTGCAAGGGGAGGGGGGCGGTGGGGGCTGGGCGGCCCAGGCCCCGAGGCCCTGACCCAGCTGGACCTCAGGCCGGGGCCCCAGGCATGATGGCAGGCAGGTGGTGACAAGCACCCCACCCCCCAGAGGAGCAGAGGCAGCAGCCTGGCCTGCAGGGCCAGGTCCAGACTTTGCTGGTGCGCATGGGTGGCCTCTTCGTGCTGCTGCTGACCGTGGGCAGCTGGCTGGACCTCCTGGGAATCCTCCTGTCCCTGCTGGGCGAGCTCTGGTGCCTGGCCAGCATCCACACTCTGCTGGACCTCTGCCAGATACAGGTGGGCGCTCCACCCCGCGCGTCCCCCAAACACTGAGCCCTGGCTCCAGGCCACCCGAGGAGCCTCGACAGGCCCGAGTTTAAGAAGAGCAGGGGTGGGGGCAGAAGGAGCTGAAATCCCCTCTCCCTCCTGGCATTAACCTTGGACCCTCAGAGGTCCTGCATGGGAGGAGGGGTCTGGGTAACCGGAGGCCTGAAGTCCCCAGCAGAGGATGAGGGGACTGAGAGGTGTCCTCCATCCTTCCCTCAGGATTCTCCATCCCAGAGGCCTTCTGTGTCAGCTCCAAGGCAGCCCCAGTCCCAGCCCTCAGCACGTGCCCAGCCCCGGGGGACAGCCCCCTCCTGACCTGCCGTAGCAAAGACTCAGAGTCTGTCTCAGGCCCACCCGGGCTCATCCAGAGGCCTGGACCCCAGGACACTGCCCCGAAGCAGGGGGGCAGGCTGGCCCCCACCTGGGGGCTCTGTGGAGGGAGGGAAGGGTTTGGGGCTGGCCCTCTAAAGGGGGGGCATTTGGAGGCCGCTGGGTGAAGCCCTATGTTTCTCAGCCCCCTCAGACCCACCTTCCCTGGGAGACTATTGCGTCCTCCGAATGGCCCCCCTTCACCGCCCCCTCCACAAACAGTAATAAAGATGATTTTTTTCAACCTGCGCTTAGAATCATGAACACACAGAGGGAAAGAGGCCGTCCTGGGGCCACACAGCCCTTCTGGCTGGGGCAGGGTCCCCTGGGGTGTAGGTCCGTATTGAGGTGGCTGAGGAAGCGACAGGGATGCGGCGGCGTGGACTTGTGGTCTATAGAGCAGCCACTCAGTTGTGGGTGGACGGTGTCTGTGTCCTGTCCCATCCTAGGCTAAGACTGTGGGGGTCCTTGCCACCTCAGCCTTGCTCCTCCGGGAGGCCACAGGGCATCTGGGAAGAGGCTGGGTACCAGCTCTGCCTACTCGCTGTGTGCCCTTAGGTGGGTCGCTGCCACTCTCTGAGCCAGTCCAAAGGAATATTGCCACGTGTAGGGTGCTGACCACGTACCAAGCACTTTTATGAGCTCATTTTGTTCTGACATCAGCCCAAGACACAGATACTGTTATCCCTTTTTACAAATTCAGAAACAAGCTCAGGGGCCCTGGGGGGCTCAGTGGGTGAACGTCTGCCTTCAGCTCAGGGCATGACCCCGGGGTCCTGGGATCGAGTCCCACATCGAGCTCCCCACAGGGAAACTGCTTCTCCCTCTCTCTGTGTCTCTGCCTCCCTCCCTGGGTTTCTCATGAATAAATAAATTAGAAATCTTTAAAAAAAGAAGAAAAAGAAAGGAAAGGAAAGGAAAGGAAAGGAAAGGAAAGGAAAGGAAAGGAAAGGAAAGGAAAGGGAGAGAGAAAGAAAGAAGGAAGGAAGGAAGAAAAAGAAAAAGGAAGAAAGAAAGAAGAAGAAGAAGAAGAAGAAGAAGAAGAAGAAGAAGAAGAAGAAGAAAAGAAAGAAAGAAAGAAAGAAAGAAAGAAAGAAAGAAAGAAAGAAGAAAGAAAGAAGAAAGAAAGAAAGAAAGAAAGAAAGAAAGAAAGAAAGAAAGAAAGAAAGAAAAGCCCAGAGAGGTTATAGAACTTGCTCAAGGTCACAGAGCTAGTTAGTGGCAAAGTCAAGATTTGAATCCAGGTGGCCTGAACCCCAGAGCTCAAGTGCTTTGCATGCTTCCTGCTACCCTCTTCTTGTTAAGCACTGGGGCCAGGGAAGCCAGCAGAGGTGCACATAAAACAAGATGAGTCCATTCCTGGAAGGTTCTGGAATGTGGTTCCAGCCACCTTATGAGAGGCTCCATCACAGCCATGTTTTCCTGGCCCGGGCACCCAGCCCATAGGGATTGAGAGCCCTTTCCGAGGAGGGGCCCCACAGGCAAAGAAGACTCCCGGCTAGGGGCTTCCAGGGGGTTGCCAGGGTCAGGTTGTTCGGCAGTGGCAGAGGATGCACCAGGGGGAAGGGAGGCAAGAAGGCCCTTGGAGGATTCCAGGTTCCAGTGAGCCTTGCTTCTTAGCAAAGGCCACCGTGGTCACCCAAAAGCTACTGCTTCCAGACAGTCTGGTGTGGGATTCTCTGCTCCCCACCCTGGGGCACACCTGGCACACAGGGACAGGCTGGTTCCAGCTCATTCCTCCACAAAGGGCCACCTAACTGACAGCTGGAGCCCAGCCTCTCCGGGCTTGCTCTCCGGGCTCTACCCCCAGGAGGGCCCCTCAGCTCCAAAGTAGCTGAGGTGGGGGAAATGCCTGTGGCTGCCCCCTCCCCCAATCCAGCCCCCCTCCGCCTGGGAATGCGCTCAGCTCCCTCTGGGCAGGAAACTTGCCCGAGTCTGGGAGGAAATGGCTCAGTGATTGGGCACACAGCCAGCCCTTACCAGACCCAGACTGGGCACCGGGTTCTGACTCGGGCCTGATGTTTTTGCTGGAAGGTTCCCGGGCCCCCTGGCCCCCAGCACAGCCTGGGACCCGGTGGGGACAGGGCTGGGAGGGGGTTGGATTTGGCGGTCCTTTCCTTTTTACGGACAGAAGGACTGTTTCCAAACAAAAATTGGGGCCATGTGAGTTGGAATAGGATTCTCTTCTTATCTATTAAGTTATTTTTGTGAGAAGTCTGACAAGGGTCTGAAAATTAGATCACTCTAAGTGAGGCGTTTAGCAAACCTCCACACCAAACAAAGAAAAACAGGCCTGAAGTCCAAAGAGCAGAGGAAATCCAGGAGGTATGGTCTGGAAGGGGGTATGAAGTCAGGACTTGTTGTTCCGCAGAGACCGTGAGAACCCGAATCCTGGGCCTGGACCAGCATCCTTGTGAAGAGGCGGGACACCAGGGCCCCTAGTCTCGGCTAAGAGGGGATGGTAACCTCCAGGGCAGCCTCCTCCCTCCTGAGCCCCCTACTTCCGGCTCTTCTGAGCTATGGGATGGTCCCTTCGGGCATCTGCATACCTTCCCCTATCTGCTCGTTCACACGTACCTACTGATCATCTGCGTGGGGCTGGGCTCTGGGCTGGAAAAGATGCACAAGCAGCAAGTGTCCTGCAAAGAAACATAGAGCTGGGTGAGAGGCCAGAGTGGCAGGAGGTTGGGGCGAGTAGGCTGGGGAGAGTGTGTGTGTCAGCCACAGCCGTGTAACAGGTGGCCCCCAAAGCTCACGGCTTAAACGACAGACCTTCATCGTCTCAAGCGCATCTTAAGTGGGGGTGGGGGAAAGGTTGGGGGCAGGGAGGGTGGCAGAGAGGGAGAATTTTTTTTTAAGATTTTATTTATCCATGAGAGAGGGGAGAGAGAGAGAGAGGCAGAGACATAGGCAGAGGGAGAAGCAGGCTCCACGCAGGGAGCCCGATGTGGGACTCGATCCCAGGACTCCGGGGTCGCGCCCTGAGCCGAAGGCCGACGCTCAATCCCTGAGCCACCTGGGCGTCCCAGGAGAGAGAGAATCTCGAGCAGACTCCACATCCAGCTGGAGCCCAACACGGGCTTGATCTCATGACCCTGAGATCATTCACCTGAACCGAAATCAAGAGTCAGATGCTCAACTGACTGAACGTCGCAGGCGTCCCCACTGTCTTTTTCCGTGGGTCGGGTCCCACAGCCTGGAAGGGTCCTCTGGCTCGGGTTCTCCTCACAGACACAGACAAG